>NC_138379.1:8089221-8098762 GCF_054177405.1 Leptonychotes weddellii | reverse complement strand
CCCCTGGGATCATGACCTGAGCCGAACGCAGACGCTTGACCATCTGAGTCTCCCAGGCGCTCCTTGTTTGTTGAATAAACTCCAGAAAAGAAGCTCTTTGACAACAGGAACTTTCCCTATTTTGTTGAAGGCTATATCCTCATCCCCTACAACAGTGTTTGCCTAGCACATTGTAGTAGGTTCTTAGTAGTTGGTTGAATGAATGAAAAGGAAAATTGGTTCTGAGGCCAGAAAGCTTACTGCTCTCAGTGGAAGTGTGAGTTAGAATAATACCAGATGGCAGTTCCTGAAGATACTTTTGAAACCACTTAAAAACATAGAATTGAACAAAAGTCAAAATGACTGCACTAATGCTTCCGCGAAGCTTGATTTTAAAGTAAACTTTTCCCTCTCTCGCAAACCTCCTCTCCTCCTTTTTTAGCCTTTTGTTTCAGGAACCTGGTACCACCCTGAAAAGGACTAAGGAGGCTGTCAGCACCTACACAATTCCTGTAGAAACCAGCTAGATCCTGTATTTACCTATAAAACCCCCCAGCACCTTCCTCTGAGCCCCTTCCTCCCGGTAGGCTTACAGTTTTTGAGGGCCATAGCTTGCTGCAGGCTCCTTTGCCCGGCAAAACAATAAAGCTATTGTTTGGGGCGCCTGGGTGGCTCAATCATTAAGCATCTGCCTTCAGCTCAGGTCATGAACCCAGGGTCCTGGGATCGAGCCCCACGTTGGGCTCCCCGCTCAGGGGAGAGCCTGCTTCTCCCTCTCCCACTCCCCCGCTTGTGTGCCCTATCTCACTGTGTCTCTCTCTGTCAAATAAATGAATAAAATCTTTAAAATAAATAAATAAATAAAAATAAAGCTATTGTTCCTCTTTATCCCCAACTCTGGTCTTCCTGCTATATTTTGGCTCTGAAGCACGGAGGTCGATTTTCCAATAACACTTTTGAAGTGATTGTGTTTTAAAAGCTAAATGACTAATTATGGCTCTTTTTTTGTTCTTACATTTTAGAAGTTGAATCACTTACAAAGTGTATATACTACTTACTAGCAAAATCTGTTCTAGAACAGTAATATGAGACAATTTCTGCTCCTAACACTGCCTCAAACTTGGACCCAACACTTCCCATCTCAGAGCCTCAACTTTTGATCTGTAAAAGGACTCTTGAACCAGATAAGTTCTCTAGCAATGAGACTGTTATGTGGTCTTTGCTCTTAAGGATTTCATAATCTAAAAGTGCCTTGTTTTGGTGTTGGACAGATCTAGATTCATATCTGCTATTTATCAGCAATGTAATCCTGAGACAGTGACCCAACTGTTTGAAGCCCATTTCCTCATCTGTAAAATGGGTATGATGTCTCCTATCTCACACATGTTTTACAAAGATCATTTTAAAAGACTCAGCGTAATGCCAGATACAGAAACTTCTTTGAACACAGCCAGCTCCTTCTGCCTTAGATACAGGGGTAGAACAAAATTATGAATGGGTATACCAAAATATTAAAAATGTCTTTTCTGGGGCACCTGGCTGGCTCAGTCGGTGGAATGTCTGACTCTTGATCTTGGGGTTATGAATTTGAGTCCCATGTTGAGTGTTGAGATTACTTAAAAATAAAGTCTTCAAAAAAAAAGAATATTATTGGAACTAAGGAAATTAGAATATGAAAAACTCAGTATTAGCCAATGTTGAATGTGTTAGGTGTGACAATAGTATTTTGGCTATATAGAAGAATGTTCTCAGGGGTAAAATCTCATCTGCAATTGACTTTCGGATGAGTCAGCAAAGACAAAAATACAGACACATACATATTTGCAAGTGCATAGAGATAGAACAAGTGTAGGAAAATGATAAAAACTGGTGCATTTCAGTGCATATGTAAAGGTTCATTGTACTAATTTCTTAACTTTACTGAAGGTTTGAAATTCAAAATATGAAGCTGGGCTGGGAGGTGCAACACGGGCCCAAACCCTCCCTCTTCCAGGAAGCCTGCACTGATTAAACAAGACAGACAGAATATGCTTTTCCTCTGTTGAACACACCTCCACACAGGCAGCTTTTAACTTTAAACATCCCAGCCCTCGCATCCAACAGAAGTTCTGAATGTTAAATGGGAAAAATAATGCTTGGTTTTCAGTTTATTAAAAGTATAATCCTGGGATGCCTGGCTGGCTCGGTTTGTAGAGCATGCACCTCTTGATCTCAGGGTCACGAGTTCCAGTCCTGCGTAGAGCTTACTTAAAATAAAATTAAAGGGGCACCTGGGTGGCTCAGTCGTTGAGCGTCTGCCTTAGGCTCAGGTCATGATCCCGGGGTCCTGGGATCGAGCCCCGCATCGGGCTCCCTGCTCTGCGGGAAGCCTGCTTCTCCCTCTCCCGCTCCCCCTGCTTGTGTTCCTGCTCACTGTGTCTCTCTCTGTCAAATAAATAAATAAAATCTTTAAAAAAAAAAAATTAAAAATATAATCCAGTAGGGGTGCCTGGGTGGCTCAGTCAGTTAAGCACCCAACTCTTGGTTTCCACTCAGGTCATGATCTTAGAGTTGATCTCAGGGTCGTGAGATGGAGCTCCTGTAGGGCTCTGAACTCAGCAGGGAGTTGGCTTCCCCTCTCCCTCTGCCCCCCCACCCTGCAAACTCTCTCTAAAATAAATAAATCTTTAAAAATAAATTATATATTTATAAAATCCAGCAAAGGAAGTGGAGACAAACATAACATAAAGTGCCTTGCCCCCTCTGGTCACACAGAGGCAGTGGCAGGGCTGATATCAGGACCCTTATCTCCTCTACCATCTCTGCAATAAGCTGAATTTTTGTCAGAAATGGAGAGTTGGGAGTGTCACCCACTAGGGAGATAGGATCATCACAGAGCCTGGCTTCTCATTGCCTTAGCTCAAGTGAGCTCCCGGGTCTTAATTGTCTTGTTTCCACACCCATAGCCCAATTCCCGTGGCCCATTCCCGGTCCCACATTAAATCACATGCCTCTCTGTGAGAACTCTAGGGCTTTATTAAAAGTGGAGCTGACTGCGAGGGAGCCCCATTCTCCAGTCTTTTTTCTCCACCCTCTTCCTCTCAACACATCCCTCTGGGGCAGGTCACTAGGGCGTCAAGAAAGAGGAGTCTGAGGAGAATGAAAAGGGGCAATGCTTTCTCCAAAGTCCTCTGAAACAACCAGAGTCCTTCTGGCTCCAGCTGAGAATCTTCTGGTGGAAGGGGTGAGAGGATTCAGTTATCATCTTCAAGGTCCTCCATGTCTACATCCTGGGAGACTTTTGTCTTCTTTTGCCGCTTGGGCCGTGGTTCACTAGTCCTGACTGGCCTTGTGGGGGCTTCCACTGACCAAAAAGAAAGAGGAAGCATTAAAGAACCCCAACGAATCCAGGCTGCCCCCTTACCCCACCTCTGCGCCCCGGCCTCACCTTCCATGGCTGCTTTCTCTTTCTGGGCCAGCCGGATCTGCTGGAGGAGCTTTCTGCGCTTCTTCCCAGAGAGAGTAATGTTGGCACGTGCACTGGACCTGAAGGGTCGGTAGGAGCAAAGATACCTAGTTTAACCTGAACCAAGGTAGGTTGATTCTGGCTATTGAAAAGGTCTCTGGGGGAGTCCCTCTGACTCTCCCCCCACCCCATGCTCTCTCGCATGGAGCAGGACTTGATCCCAGGAGCCGGATACAGGACTCGATTCCAGGACCATGGGATCATGACCTGAGGTGAAGGCAAACGCTTAACCGACTGAGCCACCCAGGCGTCCTGTGTGTGCTTTAAATTTATTTATAAAAATCTGTGTGGACGTACAATGGTACTTGGGGAGGTGGGTGAGTCGACAGTTCTTACATTCTCAGTGGGGTCCAAGACCCAGAGAGGTTGTGAGCTACCGGTCCTGTGACAGGATAGCGAAGTGTAGACACAAACGCTGCTTATATAAAAGTCACCGCGCACGGAAAGCAGAGGGGATACTTGCGGTGAAGCTCGGCAGGAAGGAGAAAGGGGACTCGG
The DNA here is from genome assembly GCF_054177405.1 of Leptonychotes weddellii. Lineage (NCBI taxonomy): Eukaryota > Metazoa > Chordata > Mammalia > Carnivora > Phocidae > Leptonychotes > Leptonychotes weddellii. The sequence continues at coordinate 8,094,780 of NC_138379.1, read as the reverse complement.
TGGGGAGGAGCAAAGCGAAGAGGGTCTGGCACTCACGCCCGCTTCTTCAGGTGGTGCCGCGTGATCAGCCCTTCGTCTATCACAGCCCCGATCACCCGGCGCTTCAGTCGCCTCTCCCGGCTCAACACCCGCCGTCGCTTGAACAGCTTCTTCTTCAGCTCCTAAGGGGGAGGAAGATGCTAATCAGACGGAAGCCGCGACCCGGGACCCCGCACCCGGCGACTCCAGCCCATAGATTCCCATCTCTGGCGAGATTAGAGGGCTCCAGGACGCATGGGGAAACAAAGTCGGGGCGCCCACACAGTCACCGTTCGCGGCCGGTTGATCTTTCCGCCGGGAGCGCCCATGTTGGCTCCACCACCGCGTCTTGGCTCTGCGCAGCGTCAGTGCCGGCCCCGCCCCTCAGCCTTCGCGAGCCAATCGCAGCTCGGGGGCGGGTCCTGAGGGCTATATAAAGGCGCTCGGCGGCGTTACGTGTCTTTCGCGGGACGGCGTTCGGGGAGGTACGTGGTTCGGTTCCGGAGCTGGGTGCGAGGGTGGGGGTTCTGGGCGCGGCCTGCGCACCCTCCTTTTCTTGGCGGCGGTCGGGTGTGCGGTCCCGGTCCCCGTAATGTACGGAGGCAGAGGGAAAGGGCTCCGGCCCCCTCGGCGTCATGTCTTCGGTGCCCGCGGCTTCTAGTCCGCCGGTTCTATCCTCAAACGCCGGGACACGGGCTCCGAGAAGCGTGACGGAACCAAGGTTCTGCAGGCTCCTCTCTGGTGTGCTAATTTAGCCTTCTCCTTTGATTTCAGGTCCTTGGGACCGTCCCTGGAGCCGGAGCTGTCGTGTCCCCTCCTCTTTCACTGCCCGTTGCAAACAATAAAGGCCGTTCCTACCCTAGTAGGTGTGTGTCCGCGTTCTTTTTTCCGAGGTGGTTGTTAGGGAGGCTGTAAGCATTATTCCACAAAGCGGAATTTGCAGCTTTTCTCTTGGACCTCAGGCTCCTGCGGGAGTGCGGGCGACATTTCGCAGAAGGTTCTCTGGCCGACCTTGCCGGGATTTCCAGATGGCCGCGCTGCGCCGAACCCTCCACGTGGCGACCCTGGCGGCTGGGGCGCGCCGCGCTTTGGCGGGTAGGGAAGGTGGACAGAGTGGGAGGGAGGGTTCTTAGTGACCTGGGAGTCTAGTCCCTGAAATTGTGATTCTTCAAACCCCAGGGTACATAGCACCGTTTCTGCAGCATTTTGATGGAACTTGGGCGCTGGGTGACACACGTACTCCACTCGTGTCCACAGGCTCCCTGGCTGGTAGCTGCCTGGCCGACCGTCGCCTCTGGGATAAGCTCCATGCCGATGCCCGTAGGGGCAGCGTCCCCACGTTCGACTGGTTCTTTGGGTATGAGGAAGCTCGGGGGTTGCTACTTCCGCTGCTGCAGGAGGCAGGGGCTGCCTGCCCACCGAGGGTGTTGGACGTGGGCTGTGGGACCTCCAGCCTGTGTACAGGCCTCTACACCAAGTGCCCACATCCCGTGGATGTGCTAGGGGTGGACTTCTCTCCTGTGGCTGTTGCCCACATGAAGAGTCTCCTGGAAGGTGGTCAAGGCCAAACACCCCTCTGTCCTGGGCATCCTGCTTCCCGACTCCACTTCATAAAGGCTGATGCCCAGAACCTGGAGCCAGTGGCTTCCTCAGGCTCCTTCCAGCTAGTGCTGGATAAGGGCACCTGGGATGCTATTTCCCGAGGTGGTCTGCCCAGGGCTTACCAGCTTCTGTCAGAGTGCCTCAGGGTCCTAAGCCCCCAGGGGACCCTGATTCAGTTCTCAGATGAGGACCCTGATGTGCGGCTGCCCTGCCTGGAGCAAGGGTCCCCAGGCTGGACTGTGACTGTGCAGGAGTTAGGCCCTTTCGGGGGCATCACCTACTTTGCTTACTTGGTTCAAGGCTCTCATTAAAGACTTCAGTCCTGACCCGAATTTTCCTGTTGGGTAGCTTTTCAACTTTGTAAGATGGCTGGGAAGCAAGGATTTTGAGGCCTGGCCTCCACATTTATTAGCTGGGAGCACAGAGTATTGAATGTTTCTGTGCCCCAGTTCATGCTCTGGCAGCAAGGAGGAATAATACCCGGAGTTAGGGGATTACATATGATGATAGGTGAAACGTGGAGCATTTAGCAATGCCAGGCACAAGACGGAGTGCTGAGTAGAGAAGGTGCAGTGGCTCATTCCCCAGCCCCAACGAACTGGAACTCCTAAAAACACAGGAGTTCTGTGGGGTTTTTTGTTTGTTTGTTTGAGGAGTTTAGGGATTTGTCTGTTTGTTTTTAGATTTATTTATTCTAGAGTGAGCGAGCAGGGGGAGGGGCAGAGGCAGAGGGAGAATCCCAAGCAATTTCCATGCGCAGTGCGGAGCCCAAATCAGGGCTCCTCCCTGAGATCATGGCCTGAGCCAAAACCAAGAGTTGGGTGCTTAACCGACTGAGCCACCCAGGTGCCCCTGTTGGAGGAGTTTTTTAATGGAGGGGTTCTTAATCCAAATTCCAGTACTGACTGACTTGTGTGAGCCAGTGGCCTCACCCCTAAGCCTCTTGTCCTCACCTGTAAAAGGAGAAGACTGAAAGAACCGATAGAAGGGCCTCATAACAAACCACTGAAATGTGAAGGGAGACAGAACAATACTTACCCTCAAAGCTCCTGGGAGGCAGGAGATGTGAATATTCCACAAAGCAGCTTCTACAAACACGGGAGCTGGCTGCTGGGTTCCAGAGAGAACAGGGGTTGGAGGCTTCCTGATACTCTGTATCCTCAGGAATCCAGGAGACCTCTTGTTCTCCCTGTTCCTGCCCCCAGCTGAATTCTGGGTTAAAGGTTCTTAAGGGAGATCTGGGGTCCAGTGGGCTCCAAGTCCAGCCTGGGGGAGAGAGGAGTTGAAGAGCCCATTAAGAATGAAAAGTATTCCTGGGGCGCCTGGGTGGCTCAGTTGGTTGAGCAGCTGCCTTCCGCTCAGGTCATGATCCTGGAGTCCCCGGATCGAGTCCCGCATCGGGCTCCCTGCTCAGCGGGGAGCCTGCTTCTCCCTCTGACCCTCCCCCCTCTCATGTGCTCTCTGTCTCAAATAAATAAATAAAATCTTTAAAAAAAAAAAAAGAATGAAAAGTATTCCTGATCTATTACTGACTTTTTAAAAGATGAAACAAATTTGTGTATTTTTTTCTTATTGAAAAAAGAAATACAGCAATTATAATTAAGAGGCTAATTTCAGGGGTGCCTGGGTGGCTCAGTCCCTTAAGCATCTGGCTCAGGTCATGGTCCCAGGATCCTGGGATTGAGCCCCACATCGGGCTCCCTGATGCTTCTGGGAGTCTGCTTCTCCCTCTCCCTCTGCCATCCCCCCTGCTTGTGCTCTCTCTCTGTCAACTAAATAAAATAAAAAATCTTTTTTTAAAAAAAGGCACTTTGAGACGCCTGGGTGGCTCAGTCCGTTAAGCGTCGGCCTTGGGCTCAGGTCATGATCCCAGGGTCCTGGGATCAAGCCGCACATCGGACTCCTTGCTCAGCAGAGAGCCTGCTTTTCCCTCTGCCTTCCGCTCCCTCTGCTTGTGCTCTTTCTCTCACTCTCTGACAAATAAATAAAATCTTTAAAAAAAAAAAAAAAGGCTAATTTCACAGCCTGTTTCCTCATGAGGGATGAAAGGATCTCCCTCACTGGGTTCTGAAAATCATGAGATAAAAGCATTTAGCACACTGTAAATGCTAATATATAAGCTTCTAGAACAGTATCAGACATGGGGAAGAAAAGTCTGGAAGAAAAGGCATCCAAAATGTAACTTATCTCTGGGTAGTTGATTTGGGATGATTTTATTACCTTTTTTCCCCCACAACAATGTGAATTTTTTTTTTAAAGATTTTATTTGACACACACACACACACACACAGAGGGAGAGAGCAAGCACAAGCAGGGGGAGCGGCAGGCAGGGGGAGAAGCAGGCTCCCCACTGAGTAAGGAGCCCGATGCAGAACTCGATCCCAGGATCCTGGGATCATGAGCTGAAGGCAGACGCTTAACCAGCTGAGCCACCCAGGCTCCCCAAACAATGTGAATATTTTAAAACATTAAGAATAATTAAAAGGCATCACCCTCAGACCCATCTGACCTCTGAACTTCCCTCTGAAGTTCAACTTTGCCAGACACCTTGACTTTTCTCTCCACCTCTACTTTTTTCCCCACTACATTTACTAAGCACCTACTGTATGCTTGTATTGCTTGGTGCGGGGGACACAGCTGAGGTTCCTATCTCAGTCCTGCCCAGAACACCCAGGTCACAACGGCCCCGCTGAAGCAGCTGCCTCCCTCACCTGGCTCTTCACTTTGGTCCTGGAAGAACACCTCGGCCTCCTCTTCCTCATCGGTGAGCAGCAGCAGTTCCTCATGCGGCCAACCAAGCTCCCCGCTGTCTTCACTCACCTCAGAGGCTTCCACCACAATGGAGGGCAGGTGGGTCTTTTGAGAGACAACCTGAATCGGGATAGCAGGGTGCTTGGGCCAAGTTGGAGGATGAGCCAGCAGCTGGACACAGGGTGGAGAAGTACTAACCTGAACATCCTGGTGGCCTTCAACCCTGACAATTTCTCCTCCGTCCATCCACAGAGGGTTGGTCAGCTGAGGACTTTCCAGGTGCTGGGAGGAGCCTGGGCTATCTCTATGCCAAGGGCCATCCTCACTGCTCCCTGGCACAAGGGCCATGGGTGCTAATTCTTAGAGTACAGAGTGGTTGAACTCAAAGTGGAGTACCCCTGCTCAGTACCCTCCACAGACTGCTCCTTTAATCTTTGGAGCCTGGCCCCTTAATCACTTCTGAGAAGAGAATGACAAGCTAGGAGATTATGGGCCTTCCAGGGGAGGGGAAAATCCCAAGAGGTGGAATAGGAGCTTTATGTCTCCTCACTCCCTGGGTGACACTGGGAAAGGCATGAGGGATAAGATTCAACAAGGGCATCTGGTTGAAAGCCTTGTGAGTGAAGAGCTTTGCTAACAAACTTAGAATTTCCTGATTCCTTTGCTTACTGGGTCTCCTAATTTGACATGTTTCTTTGTGTCTTATTTAACGAATATTCATATGGTGTTAACTATTTGCCAGGAACTGTTTTAAATGCTTTATATATAAACTCATTTAATTATTCTATAATTATGAGATAGATACTGTCATTAGCCCTATTTCCTGATCCAGATCCCCCTGGGTGGGCACAAAGAACTTAAATGACTTGCCCAGAGATACCCAACTAAAAGGTGCTTTCTTCTCCAAACTAGAATTCAGTATGTTACTCCAAATTCAGAGTTTTCATTGGCAGGGGGTGGGGGGTGCAAGGGTATACCATGATGAGAAAAACAACAAATTTACTTTCTTTTTTAATTTTTTATTATTATTTTTTTAAGATTTTATTTATTTATTTGACAGAGATACAGCGAGAGAGGGAACACAAGCAGGGCGAGTGGGAGAGGGAGAAGCAGGCTTCCCGCCGAGCACGGAGCCCGATGCGGGGCTCGATCCCAGGACCCCGTGATCATGACCTGAGCCGAAGGCAG
>NC_138379.1:8079536-8088721 GCF_054177405.1 Leptonychotes weddellii | reverse complement strand
CTTTTTTTGTTTTTATTTTTATTTTAAAGATTTTATTTATTTATTTGAGAGAGAGAGAATGAGAGAGAGCACATGAGAGGGGGGAGGGCCAGAGGGAGAAGCAGACTCCCTGCCGAGCAGGGAGCCCGATGCGGGACTCGATCCTGGGACTCCAGGACCATGACCTGAGCCGAAGGCAGTCGCTTAACCAACTGAGCCACCCAGGCGCCCTTTTTAAAAAAGATTTTATTTATTGGCACCTGGGTGGCTCAGTTGTTGGGCGTCTGCCTTCGGCTCAGGTCATGATCCCAGGGTCCTGGAATCGGGTCCCGCGTCGGGCTCCCTGCTCGGCGAGAAGCCTGCTTCTCCCTCTCCCACTCCCCCTGCTTGTGTTCCCTCTCTCGCTGTGTCTCTCTCTGTCAAATAAATAAAATCTTTAGAAAAAAATGGTTTTTTATTTACTTGAGAGAGCACGCGCAGTGGGGAGGGGCAGAGGGAGAGGGAGAAGCCGACCCCAGTTGAGCAGGGAGACCCAAGTGGGGCTCCATCCCAGAAGCCTGAGATCATGACTTGAGCCAAAGGCAGACGCTTAACCGACTGAACCACCCAGGCGTCCCCAACAAACTTACTTTCAACACGTTTATTTAACAAGTAAAATAGGGTGCCTGGCTGGCTCCGTCGGTAGAGCCTGCGACTCATGATCTCGGGGTCCTGAGTTCGAGCCCCACATTGGGTGTGGCGGTTACTTAAAATCTTTTAAAAAGTAAAAAAAAAAAAAAAATATATATATATATATATACCTTTTTCCTCACCCAGTACACTTGGCTTTGAGTTTTTGTTCATAAATTGAGGGAATTTGGAGGGGGTCAGTAGATTGATGTGTGTAAGCATCTGGATGTCCAGTATGTGCTGTACTGAAAAAGCACAAATCATTGTAGGAAACTACTGAGCACAGTCCTAGCAGATTTCGGAACTGGGCAACTGCAAAACCCACAGCAACCAGGCTGACACGCACGCTCCCCTTAGCAATCCCACTTGGAATTTCCTGACAGTGGGTCCGGGGCTCGGCCCTCGCGGCCAACACTTCGGGTCGCGCTCAACCTTCCCAGCCAGACCCGGTCGTTTAAGACGCAGGCGCTCCAGATTCGGAGGGCTTGGCCGATCAGGCCCTCTCTAGCCGGGCCCCTTCTCTATGGTTTCCTCTAGGCGCCGCTCTAGCCTGCGCGGGGGGCGGCGAGACGTCGAGGCCGGCTTCCCAAGCTGCGGGAGGTTCTAGAGGGCGCCCCGCCGGGCGCGCGGTCGGCCATGGAGACCTTGCGCAAAGCGCTGATCGTGGGTGCCCTCCTGGGCGCGGGGGCTGGCGTGGGCTCCGCGCTCTTTGTCCTCGTGACCCCGGGAGAGCAGCAGAAGCAGGCGATGCTGAAGGTGGGAGTAACTGGGGGTGCGAGGTGGGGTGGGCGGACGGAGAGCCCCTGGCTTGGGTGGGTGGGGGGCGGTCAGGACTACGAACCTCCCTTCCTGCTCGCAGGAGATGCCCGAGCAGGACCCGCGGCGCAGGGACGAGGCGGCGAGGACCAAAGAGTTAGTGCTGGCCACTCTGCAGGAGGCAGCGGCCACGCAGGAGAACGTGGCCTGGAGGAAGAACTGGAAGGTCGGCGGCGGCGGGAGGTCAGCGTGAGCCCGGACCTCCCTCGTGGGCGCTGGGACCTTGCTCCCGCGCAGAAGTCCGACGCGGCTTCTCCGTCGTAGGCCGGGTAGGGAGTCCGGACCCGGGATGCCGCGCCCAGGCCGCCCTGAGGCCCTGGGAGCCGCTGCGGGGTGAACACGTTCCCCCTCCACCCACAGACGCTGCACTGACTGCGCTTTCACGTCCTACGTCGCGGGCCGGGGCGTCGGATGTGAGAACTGAAGGAGCCAATAAATCACGTTCCTCCGTCCAGTGAGCCCTGCGGTCTGACGCCTATGTCTAGAGTGTTCTCGGGATCCGTGCAGGGAACGCGGAAGACTGTGGCTCCCACTGCCCAGCAGCGACCACATTTTCAAAACACAAGTCAGGGCATGTGGTCTGTTTTGAGTGTACTTTTGGTGATAACCAGGCGACATTCTCGAAATCAAAACTATCCTGGAAAATCTTGTAGCAATAGATGCCCATGGAGGACGCTTTGGGTTTCCTGTTCTTTGAGTGAGGTTGGAGAGGGGCTGCTAGCATTTAGCATGTGCCATGATGCTTTCTGGGGATACTGGACCGTTGGAGGCCAATTTGCTAGGAGTGAAAGGAGCGTGCTTTGAGTCAGACAGATCTTGATTAAAGTCCTGCATATTACAAAACCTCTCTGAGCCTCAGTCCTGTTCCATAAAAGGTGTAATTATCTTGAAGGTTGTTGTAAAAAGACTAACTTGGAAATGTAAAGTGTATTGCTTGGCACAGAGCAGCCCTTCAATAAATGTAGGGGATGGTCTCCCCTTCCAAGGGATTTCAAGGTAGTAGTTCACAATCTCAGAATCCAGTCATGGGATCTCTTGTAGATGCCACTGAAGTAATGAAATAAAGCTGGCATTTGGGTCACACCCCACATCCAAGTCAACCAATTCACTCCCTGTTGTGTTTTTTTTTTTTTTTTTAATTTATTTGAGGGATGCCTGGGTGGCTGGGTTAAGTGCCTGCCTTCAGCTCAGGTCATGATCCCGGGGTCCTGGGATGGAGCTCTGCATTGGGCTCCTTGCTTGGCAAGGAGCTGGCTTCTCCCTCTGCTTGCTGCTCCCCCTGCTTGTGCTCTCTCTCTGATAAATAAAATCTTTAATTAAGAAAAAAAAAAGATTTGAGAGACCCTGGTGGGGAGGAAGAGAGGGAGTCATAAGCAGACTCTCTGCTCAGTGCAGATGGTGGGAGGAGGGGGGCTCAGTCTCACAAGGCCGATATCATTACCTGAGCAGAAACCAAGAGTGGGACCCTTAACCAACCGAGCCACCCAGGTGCCCCCTGTTGTCTATTTTACATCCTGTGGTTCCAAGCCAGATTTCAGTTGAAGGAAAAAAAAAAAAGCCTGCTTTTATTTAAATAAAGCCAGAACAGTAAATACAGCTTGGTAACACGGAGGTGTAAACCCAGATGGGAGCATTGGTGCTGTTTTCAGCTGCTGGATGGTGAAGCCCTAAGCCAAACACATTTGTTATGTGTGATCTTTGGTTTGTGGCCTTTTTCCTAGCCTGGGAATGACAGGGAAAAGGTTAGCAGCTCTTTGAGGGAACATTAGGGTGAGGTGATCAGCAACAGTGAGGGGCTACGATACAGGAGCTTGGAGGTTGAGAGCCTGAGCCCTAGAGTCGGGACTTCCCCAGGTGTGTCCAGGTTCTACTGTTGGTTACCTGTGTTGGTTTCAACAAGCCATGTGCTTTCGTGTCCCAATCTCTAAAATGGGATACTTGTACTTATTCCCAGATAATTGCCTTCTTACCTCAGTTAATACATATAGAGCAGGGGCGCCTGGGTGGCTCAGTCGTTAAGCGTCTGCCTTCGGCTCAGGTCGTGATCCCAGGGTCCTGGGATCGAGCCCCGCATCGGGCTCCCTGCTCAGCGGGAAGCCTGCTTCTCCCTCTGCCACTCCCCCTGCTTGTGTTCCCTCTCTCGCTGTGTCTCTCTCTTCAAATAAATAAATAAAATCTTTAAAAAAATAAAAATAAAAAATACATATACAGCAGTTAAAACTGTGTGGCGCATATTAAGTACTCAATACTTTTTAGTGAAGAGGAAATGCAGTTGTAAAGGTCACTGCAATGCTCCCCTGGCCATTTGTGAATGGCTACATTAAAAAAATTACCCTTTTAGAGGTGCCTGGGTGGCTTAGTCGGTTAAGCGTCTGCCTTCGGCTCAGGTCGTGATCCAGGGTCCTAGGATCGAGTCCCTCATCGGACTGCCCACTTCTCTCTCCGCCTCCCACCCCCCGCTCCCCCAGACTCATTCTCTCTCTCTCTCCTCTCTCTTGCAAAAATAAAATCTTTAAAAAAAAGAGAAAAACATCTGAAAAAAAAATCTTAAAAAAAAAAAAGAAACTTAAAATGAAAAATAGGGCCTATCCTAAATGCCCTCCCTTTGGCCTCTTCCCCTGCCTCAGTTTTGTCCCTCCCAGCCATTCAGGAAGGAGTCAGGCACATACAGAACTCAGAGGGTCTATTTATTAGGAAGGAGATGTCAGTGCTTTATCAAAGATGAAGAGGTCAGAGAGGGATGGTGGGATAAAGGCCTCTCAGCTGGGACATTTCTTGGCCACAATGAGGACAGCAGAAGGCACAAGTCCTAAGATGGAAGAAAACAGCTTTGACCACAAAGATCCTTGCCTTTTGCGCCCCCAAATTTCTGGCCTCATTCCATCTCCACAAAGTCTCTTCTCCTGGCATTCCTTCCTTTCTCAGGCATCCCCCTCACCCCTGCAAGCCCTGTTTCTGGTCCCAGGTGTCATACCCAGCTCCTGCAGAGGCCGTTCCATGTCAGCCTCTGAGAAGGCCCGTCGGGGGAAGCCACTGAGCAACTGCACAGGGTCCTGGTCTCCCCCAGGCTCTTCCCCACGGTGGAGCTCCACATACAGCCTCACAGCTGCCAACTGTTCCCGAGCCCGGAACGTCTGCGTCAGTGAGGTCCCATCTGGCAGCCTGACCTGGAGGGCGAGCGAGAAATACGGTGTTGGGAGCATCAAACTTGAGGAGGTGCCCAAGTAAGGAAAACAAGAGCTGCAAAGTTGGCTTCTGTTTCCTGTTCGAGAGACTGAACCAGCGTAATTACTATCTGAAGCACCCTGATGAACAACCACTTCTTCTCTGCTTTACTAAGCAGTGAAGAGAGGCTCCAGCTTCCTCACATTTTAACAAACACAAGGATAAGATCGTAACAAAAATACCTAAATACCCCATCATGCAAATAGCTGTGTAATAAACTAAATGAAAACATGAACAACTAAAAAGGTAACTGCTGAGGTAAAAGGGAGGTATGGATTTAAATTAAGACCAGGGCAAGAGAAATTTGATATCTTTCCAAGAGTAGAGGAGATAGGGTTTCAAAAGTCATTTCCAAAGAAGGAAGAGGTTTCGCAAAGTGAACCCAACTGAATAAAGCTCTGAGCCAGGTGTCTTACAGGCCAACGAAGGGGTCCCAGAAGCAAGACAGGAATTAGAATCAGTACCTGTATGCGACACTGGTCATACTCCCGCTTGGTAGGAGGCTCCTGGCTGGGAGAGGAGGGAACAGGACCTGGCTCTGTTGGTGAAGGCCGAGAACCCACACTCCCACCATACTGGAAGATAAAGGAAAACACTGATCAGGCCCTCACCCACTCTTGAGAGGAGCATCGTATGCCAATCCTTTCCCTCTGAAGCTAGAAAAGGGATTTTTTTTTTTTTTTTTTTTTTTTACTAGCCCACCTACTTCCTTACTCCAGTGTCTTCCCAATCACCTACCTTCTTGGCTCTCTCTGCTTTGTCTCTTTCAATCTTTTCTCGGACTCTCTGTCTGGAATGCAGACAGGAAGAAAGTAGGTCAGACGTTGACAAAGCAAACCTAGCTTCCCGCCTCCTCTATTATCCAACATCCCCATCACCCAGACCTGGCTGCTAACTCTTCAGCCTTTTCCCTCCTCCGTTCCTCAGCAGCCCGGCGCATCTCATCTTCCTGAAGCCGCTGTCGAGCAGCTGACAACTCCTGCCCTTGTTTCCTGCGCTGCCGTTCCCGTTCCAAAGCCTCTCGCTCCTCTCTTTCTTCCCGCTCCCGCTGCTTCTGGGCCACCAGCTCCAACATCCTGTGTTGCAGAAAAGAAGGAGCTCAAAAGAAATGGACATAGATTGAGAAGGTGAGTTTATAACCAGGATTCAAAATGAAATGCGGGAGGGGCGCCTGGGTGGCTCAGTCATTAAGCGTCTGCCTTCAGCTCAGGTCATGATCCCAGGGTCCTGGAATCGAGCCCCACATCCGGTTCCCTGCTCCACAGGGAGCCTGCTTCTCCCTCTCCCACTCCCCCTGCTTGTGTTCCCTCTCTCACTGTGTCTCTCTCTGTCAAATAAAAAAAATAAAATAAAATGAAAAACAAAATGAAATGCGGGAACACGTGTCCAAAGAGAGATGAAAGAAACAGAAAGGAAACTGCCAAGGCAGGACAGAGAGAAAGTGTTAAGATCCAGGCTCTTTAATCAGACTTGTGTACTGTGGACAGGTGGAAGGTGACCCTCAGAAACGTGACACTGTTCCTTACTATACCTCTTAGTCTGTTCCTGTCTCTCCTCTTCACTCAAAGTCGGTTTGCCTTCTCCGGCCGCAGAGCCGGGTCCTACAAACAAGCAATCAGTATTATTGCCCGTTCATCCTCCTCGAGCGCACGTGAATAATCACACTGTCCCTCAGTCAGGACCTTCAGGGCCACCTTGCTCCGAGGAGGTGGGTTCCCTTCCCAGGACATGTCCGAGGGGGGTCGCGAGCGGCTCGTCTACATCAGGGTCGTCTTCGTGCTCCATCAACCTGGCAGGGAAAGTCGGGAGGGAGCTTAACACTGACGCTGCCCCTCCCAGCAGCCCCCCAGGCCCCTGCCACCCGGTCTGAGCGCTCACCAGTCCATTGCAGCCTCGATGCCCTGGTTCCCTGTGAGGGCCAGAGCCTTCTCCCTGGGGGCAGAAACACCGTGAATAGCGCCCGCGAGCCATGGTGCTGGTCAGGCTGGGGCGTGGAGCCTGAGGCCAGGCTGGGGGAAAGGCCAGACAGGCCCGCGATCCCCGCGGGCCAGGGTTTGGGGGGCTGCCTTACGCGCGTCCCCTGGGGAAGCCCATCTCGATGAGACTCTCCAGAGCCGTCAGCTCCGCCATGGCGCCGCCACCGCCGCTTCCGCGGGGACCTGGGGGAGGGCGAGAAGGAGGGCGCAGGGGCGGGGGTCAGCGCGGGGTGCCCCCGGGCCGCGCGCGGTCCCGCCCCCGACGCCCCAGCCGGGCGCTCTCTCACTCACCCGGCGCCGGACCCGCAGCCGACACTGACGAGAAGAAAGCCCAGGGGAAGCGGAAGTGCCCGGATCTGTTTGGGTCACGTGGAGGCGGGCGTGGACGGGTGCCGCCGAGAGCCAGAAAACACAGGCCTGGCCCGCCGCCTGGGCCCGGCGCCCGCGGGGGTGGGCGGTGGCGCGTCGGAGTCGCGGACCCGGAGGCGCCCCCGAAGCTGGGCCGCCCGGCGGCGGTGGGGAAGAAGGATGGTGCGGCCCTGAAGCCCGTGGGCGGAATGTAGCAAGCTCTCGATGGGGTCCCTGAGCGCAAGCAATTGGAATGTTCTCTGGCAGTGTTGATCAGGAGCCATAGAAATGTGCGTGGTCTTTGACCTGCTCATCCTCTCCGGGGAATTGAGCCATCCTCCGCCCCACTGCCGAAGGGATTTTTGCAGAACACAATTATCTGATCCTGTCATCACCTCCCTGCTTAAAAATTCTCCATAACGCCCCAATCACTTAGGGTGAAATTTAAGTGCTAGTAGTCTGGCTTCCTCCGTTTTATTTGTTGTTGTTGTTGTTTGTTTAGAGCCCTCTCTGTAAAAGTGAGAGTAACAGTAAGCACTTGCCTTCGGTGCCTGGTAAGACTGTACCTTGTAAATGGTGGTGCGCAGTGTCATCTCCCACCACTTGCTGCTAACTTGTGCATGGTGGTGCGCAGTGTCATCTCCCACCACTTGCTGCTAACTTGTGCATGTTGCAAAACAGGCCCTCTTGCTCTTCCAGGCCTTTGCACCTACCAGTCCCTCTGCCTGGGATGTCTGGCCTCTTCTGTGGGATTGGTTAACTCCCAGTCATTTTTGAGACTGGACCCCAGGTTTCCTTTCTAAGGGAATCCTGCTTTGACCACCCCCTTCCACCTCCCAGCTCCACTGGAGACTTATGTGATTAATGCCTATTCAATCATCACAACAATCTATACGATTATACTATTATTAGTCATAGGAAACAGAAAAAGGAGATAATTTACCTAAGGTCACAAAGCTGGTAAGTAGCCAAGCTAGGATCCACACCCATGCGGTATGCATTCACCAAACCACCATGCTATGTTGCCTCTCCATAGTGGAGTGAAGAACATCTACTTTGGAGTTGGGCATCCTAACTCAACTCCTTACTTGTAGCTTCAAACCATTTAGAGCTTCAAATTTCTCATCTCCTCCCAAGTGATTCTATCTCTTGGAAAGACTGTGAAGAGTAAATGAGAATGCATGCAAAGCATGTCTTGAATAATGAGATTGGGCCCTCATTTGTAAATGAATAAATGTTGAGGAAATACGGGAAGCAAATAAAACAGGGACACAGCATTCACTACAGTGTGGTGTGTTAGGTTAAGTGTTCTAACACACTTAGTTCTTAGTGTGTTAGTTCTAACACACCTCATTTATCCTGAGATCCAATGATTAAAAAAAATCATTAATTGTATGGTACCGCGTTTTTTTTTTTTTAAGACTTTTTATGTATTCGTTTTGAGAGAGACAGTGGGAAAACAGCAGGGGAGAAGAGCAGAGGGAGAGGGAGAGGCAGGTTTCCCGCTGAGCAGGGAGCCCGATGCGGGGCTCGATCCCAGGACCCTGAGATCATGACCTGAGCCGAAGGTGGACGCTTAACTGACTGAACCACCCAGGTGTCCCATACTGCATCTTTCATCTACTTTCAGGTAAGCACCCTACAGAAATACACAAATGTGAGGCTACATAAAGATGCCCATAGCAAACACTGAAGACAAATGTTCCAGTAAAGAGCGATGGCTTCTATCGGTCAAGGAGCATCCTTCTATGGAAAGTTGCGCAGCCTTTAACATAACCAAGGAGGCTATGATTTGCCAACATGGAATGTTGTCCATCATCTATTGAGTGAACAAAGAAAATATCGACATTGAATAAAAATCTGCTCTACTAGGGATAATTACCTCTTGAGAAAAAGAGGAACTTTCTTTTGTATTCTTCAGCAGTATTTGAAATTTGTATAAATGTTAGTTCTATAATTAAAAGTTGTAGGACCAGGGGCGCCTGGGTGGCTCAGTTGTTAAGCGTCTGCCTTCGGTGCAGGTCATGATCCCAGGGTCCTGGAATCGAGCCCCGCATCGGGCTCCCTGCTCAGCGGGAGGCCTGCTTCTCCCTCTCCCACTCGCCCTGCTTGTGTTCCCTCTCTTGCTGTGTCTCTGTCAAATAAATAAATAAAATCTTAAAAAAAAAAAAA
>NC_138379.1:8058532-8079436 GCF_054177405.1 Leptonychotes weddellii | reverse complement strand
TACAGTGACTATACGATAGACACAGACTGAGGGAAAGTGGGGGACATCCTTGGACTTGGGAAATGCCCCAGACAGCAGTTTAGGCAGTCCCTGGTTCTCCACCCCGTGTCAGTCATTTATCTTCACCCACATCAGACACAGGTGGGTTCCGACTCAGGTGTGCCCATCTTCAATATCGAAATGAAAGGTAAAAGAGGGAGTGGTCTTTCCCCAAGCTCCCAGCCCGAAGCAATTTGTTCTCAAAAATCCCACCGAAGCCACCAATGTGACAGGGCCCTTTTGAGGGTCTGTGACAGGGATTGGGATCAGCTAACTACAGCCAACAGGCCTAGTATGGCCGGGGCCTGATTTGAAAAGAAAAGGCCCATGAGCTAAGAATGGTTGCTACGTTTTTACATGGTTACATGGCCATAGAAGCACCTACATATTATCTTTGATTTTATCCTCTGGAACTGCAAAGCCTACGTTATTTTCTCTCTGGTCCTTTAAGGACAAGGTTGCCAACCCCCCTCCGTTCCTTTCAGCCTGGAGCAAGACGGAAAGTTTGGGACCTGAACAAGCCCGAGGGCCTGAGCACCGAGACTCAGCTGGGGCCCCAGGCGTCTGGCCTTCTACTCCGGCGCCCGGGCTGCCCAGGGGAGTCCGGGCCGAGCTCTCCTCTGCAAGCCTGGGCTCAGCTGGGCCCGAGAGGCGCCCAGGCTGCTTCAGAGCCCTGCTCTTGGTGGGGAGGCCGGCCGGTGGGGGCAGCCCCAGCGCTCGCGCAGGCAGAAGTGCCAGACCAGAGCAGAGCAGGTCAGCAGGGCCAGCACCGTGCCCACCCCTACGGCCGTGTGGACCAGGGTAACGGGCCTGGGGGGCACGGCCAGCCTGCCGCAGGGCCCGAAAGCAGGGCCACCCACCCCCTCGAGGCCCTCCCCACCTGCCCCCGGCACGCTGCTTTCTCCAGCCCCGTTGGCAGCCACCACGCAAACGACGTAAGTGCCCCCAGGCTTCAGTCCCTTCAGTTCTGCTCTGCGGACCGTGGCGTTGAGCGGGGGGCCCTTCTGGGTAGCCCCACCGCCTTCCCAAAGCAGCAGCCAGTACTGGTGGACCGGGGAGGGGGGCGCACACCAGCGCACCAGCGCGCTGCCGGCCTCGGCCACCACGTGCACCTCTCCCAGGCGCGGCGGGGCCGGAGGCTGGGCAGGGCTGGAGAGCCCGGGGCACAGGCAGGCCCCCGGCCCAGCCCTCTGCAGCTCCTGGCATGGCACCTGCAGGTGGCGGCAACTGTCGTAGTCGCAGAGGACAGCCGGCAGAGGTGGCCGTGAGGTCTCATCTTCCTCCTCTTCCGTAAGGTCTTGAGGGGCCAAGGGCCGAGTTCTGGGCACTAAGGAGGAGGTGACAGCCAGGAGCCACAGAAGGCAGGGAGAGCCCAGCATGGGGTCTGGAAGGGAAGGAGGTGAAGAGGAAAAGGCTGTCCAGACCCCATGCCTTCGAGGCCCCCTCCCTCCACAAAACCTCTGGGGACAGGGACACAGAGCTGGGGGCCAAGAAGAGAAGAGGAAAGAGGAGGAAAGGGGGTGGACACACTTATTTGTCAACCAACTTCTGAACAGCCTATGGACTTGGTTTCGGAGGGCCGGGGGTGGGGGGGGACAAAAGTGGGCTGCCCCGAGAGATGGGTGTGTGACCGGCAATGGTGAAATCCCAGAAACAGTTAATGAATAAGCAAAGTGCTGGAGGGGAAAAGAAGAGGAAATGATTTACTCAGCCTGGGGAAGAAAGGTGGAATAATTCCCAGCTGCCACCCAAAGAAAAGATCTCAGTAAAACAATTATCAGTCAGCGACACACGCAAAAACCCCAAAGCGCACAGAAAAGAGAAAGAAGGGATGGAATAGAAGGGGGAAACTTAAGGACCCTGGAATCCTCCCCACCTGTCGAAGGAACTCCAGTCCCTGGCTGCCCCCTCTTTCCCACCCCTCCCCTTCCCTGGCCCCCAGCAGCCCCTCACCAGTGGGGAGGTCTCGCAGTGGTGCAAATCTCCAACCAGAGGTCTGTGGGGGTGCGGCCGGGGCGACCCCGGGAGCACAGACTCGAAGTCAGTGTCTTCAATTTCAATTCTGTTTTGGCTCGAAGCTTTTATACCCTTCCACTATGATGTCACCACCTAGGCCCCCTCCCCTGCCCCCCCCTTTCCCGGTGAATGCCAAGAAGCGGGGCCGGTCCCTTCAGAGAGCCTGAGTCACGGGGCCAGGGATGGGGGGCAGGAGGCACAGCAGCTGTTTCATCTGGAGGCCAGGATGCCTGGGTTGGGAGCCGGGAGTGGAATGTGGCCGGCAGCCAGGAGCAGAGGATCAGAGGGCTGAGGCTATGTGGAGGGGTGAGAAGAGAGGGCCACCTGGCTGGTAGCAGAGAAGAAAACAACTGTGACCGCATGGGGCCTGGGCTACAAAATGCTGTTTCGGTAGAAATCATACCACATCCATGGCAGTCATTTCCTGTCTTCTGCCTCCCAATGGACAGAGAAAGGGAGGGGTGCAGGGGCCAGAATGATGCAGCCCGGTTCTCCAGACCCGCCCTACACGATCCCCCTCCCCAGAGTCACGTGGATGGAGTAGGCCGGGTAGGTTTTCTCTCCTTGGACTTTCTAGGCTTGTGTAATGGAGACAGCTGTACCTAGGATAGTCCAGGTCTGGAGGCCTTCCCCGTCGGCAGGCAGCCCCCGACAAGACAACCTCCTCCAATGCAGGGGGGCGGGGAGGCTGCCCGGGGAGCACAGGGTTCTCAAATGGCCCTGAATCCATTTCAAGGAGTCAGGCAAGCAACTGGCATGAAAATAGTTTATTGGGGAAGGGGTCAGGTGAGAAAGGACTGGAATGTCAGGACTCTGCCCTGTTCTCTTCAGGAACTAGAGCAGGTGGGGCGCTGTCGGAGATTGCCCACAGAGGGTTCAGAGCTGCCCAGAGTCTCCGGGGCAGGGGCAAGGGCAGGGGCAGGCAGGTTGGCCTCGGTCAGCAAAGCTGCGTCTTCCCAGGAGCCCGAACCTGGGCCAGAGGAGGGAGAAACAAAATCCCAAATGGGAAATTAAGTAACCAGGGTCTCTTCTCCCCCAACCAATATAACGTCCTCCCTTATGCACACGCCGCCCCCACCCCACCCAGAGCCGCACGCCGAGCGCCCCTCACCATCACTGGCCTCTGGCTCCAGCTCCTCCTCTCCATTCAAGGGCCGCTGGTCTGCTTTCTCCTCCTCAGGGAGCTGACCCTCTGCAGCCACACGGGGAAGGCAGAGGTCAGACAAGAAGAGGCCGAAGGGGACAACTGAGGACTCCTGGGGAGGGTGGGTGGGCAGGCTGCGGCACGTACCTGCCCCCGGGGGATCTTCAAGGCTCTCGCAGTCCTCTGTGATGTCTGACAGCTGGGTTGACTCCTCCTGGCCTTGGGGCCCTGTGCCCCCAAAGTGGGTAGAGGACGGGGCAGGGCTACCGCGGCTGCACCCGGGCAGCGGGGCCAAGCTCACCTCCTCCAGCCTGCCCTCTGCCCCTCAGCCCCGCCGTGAGGGCCTAAAGCTTCATACTGGGTAACACAGGCGCCCCCCCTCCCGTCATGTCTACCTGGATGACGGACAGAGATCCTTCGCTGCACTGCCTTCCGGGAACTGTCTCTTTTCCGGATGTTGACCTGTGCGGGAGAAAGAGGGAGCCCAGAGTGTGATCTAGGCCCTCGGGGCCCAGCCCTGGCCACGCCCCAGCCCGCTCCTCAGTCAAAGGATCACGAAGGGGAGGGGGAGGAGGTCCTTTGTGACCTGCAAAGAGAAGCGGTGTCGGGGCCAGATGCCCCCCCACACCCACTGCATGTAGCTGAAGAGCACGATGACGCTGAGGAAGGTGAAGTTGCTGGCGACGCCTACGAAAGCACAGGTCATCGGGAAGTTGTACAGCAAGTACCTGGGGCAGGTAAGAGCGTGGCGGTTACCGGGGAGCACTAGCCTCCTCACTTCGCAGAGAGTATTTCCAGGAAAGCGCAAGCTAGTTTCACTGAAGGACGGCTCCCGCGGGAGTTGCCCGGCGCTGCCTCACCTGAGGCCGGTGAAGTGGGCATGGATGCGGAGGTAGGCCCCGTACATCTGGATGCGCTTGCTGTGGATCTCGATTACCGCTCCGGTGGTCGGCACGTACTGCGGAGGGGAGGGGAGGGTCAGGCCGCGATCGATGCTTACCAGCCCAATGTGAAGCCCACTCCCAGCATCTCCGTGGCTGACCGAGCCCAGAGGCTCCTCAGGCAGAACCCTGGGCTCATGGGGAGAGCGGTCTCTAGTCTTCCTTCACCTCTTACCGAGTTCTCCCTGTATTCCGAGTAGAGCTCCACCTCCAGGAGCTGCTTCTGCTCTGCAAAGCCAAACAGCAGGAGGCTGGAGAAGACCAGCGTGTCAAGCATCTGGAGCAGGTCTGAGCGGTAATGCAACATCACCTGCCAGGGCCAGGAGGGAGAGGCTGGGGACAGGTACCCCCCCCCTCCGATTTCCACAGCCCTACCCACCCCTCAACCGAGGTTCCTGAGCCGTCTGTGAAGCCGGCTTCTTCCTCCGGTCCCCCGCTCCCTCCTTTTCACCTCCTACCACGCTCCCCCTACCCTTGGCCCAACCATTCCAGCTGCTTGAGTAACAGGCCTGTCCTGCCTGACCATGTCTCCATTCCTTTCTTCGAAGAACCTGCACAGGTTAAGCCCCACACGGTCTCTGATCTTTCCCCCAAGCAGTTCTACCATCCAGAATAGACTAAGTTTCAGTGCACCGCCTGAAATTTTCTCCATGTAGACATTCAGAGATTTGCTTCATCATGTGGCTCTGTTGATAATTCATATAAGAATGGAATCTTAGTATTTATTGAAGACCCACTATGGGCTCATAAGCACTGTACATTTCTTCACCTAATCCAAACTAGTCTTGCTACGGGACTATTACTAACATGCCCCGTTAGTAATGCTTTGTAACCAAGGGGTTAAAGAAGCTGTCTCTCAGCTAGTATTTTTCTTTTTTTTTTTTCCCCCCAGTTGGTATGTTTCTGAGGATTCCAGATCTTTGGGGCCCTAAAGAACCCCATTTTGGCTCCACTCTTAGACTTTCCCCCAAAGCTGGACACGCTCATCAGATATATCGGGTGTCTGTCTGGCTTGGTAAACTGACTCCTCTTCCCTATCCTGATGAGTCTGTGACCTCAGAGCTAGGACGTTTTCTCCTGAAGCCCTACCCAGACGTTCTGACATCTGCTGTCACCTCGGCACCCTCCCAGACAGGCCAGGAACACTTACGGAGCGCGAAGAAGTAGAGATGATTCGGCCACCTCTTGTGTAGCATGAAACGGTGACTAAGAACATGCCCAAATCTTGATTCACAGGGGACTCTGGAAGCTCAAGCTCTAAGGTGACACGGTACGGCTGTCCATACATCAGCACCTGCCCAAGGTAGCCCCCATCTCTTTTCAAAAAATATATATATTTCAAATTGTACTGTCTCTGATCCATCTCCCCCCATCCCTCCAAACACTGCCACCCCCAATCCCCTGGCTAGCGCAGCAGGCCGCTCAGTCTCTCATCCCAGGAAGGTGCTGCCCTCTTGTGGTAGCCAGATCCCTCCCACTTCTGAGATCAGCAGCATCCTGTGACTTGGCTGAATCAGAGTCCGCTCTGTTCTGAGAAAGGCTGTGTCGCTTTTTTTTTTTTTTCCCGAAAGTGAACCGTCATGTTGCCAACTGGGCCATCTGTGACTCAGGCCTCTGTCCCCATGAGGCCATACCCCTGGGCCCAGCCTGCCTTCCCTTACATTATTAATTAACCAAGTTGTAGCGGTGTGCACCAACTCCAAAGTCACCCCTCCCGGTCACCGTGGCTCCAGATCAGCTTTATGTCACTCTGGGTCCCTTACCTTGCTTCTATTGATAGAACCCCGAGACTCCTAGTGGGAAGGCTTCTTCACTGGGATTAACCTCCAAAGGTTAAAGATTTGCCACCAAATATACCCTGCTTTTTCCTGGCCATTCCTATATTCTTCTAATCCTTTATTCAGTTATTCTTATCTGAGCACAACCCTCCTCAGGGTGATACACAAGAATCACAGGGGCAAGAGTAAAGCTTTTGTTTTTAAACAAAGGGAATGGATTAAAAAAAAAAAAAAAAAAAAGCCCATAGTGAACCACCCCCCAAATCCAGATATGGCTGAGGGTGCTCTGAGCACTATCACTAGGGTAAAAGGTGGAAAATCACTTATTAAAGTCTTTTTTGTACAGATTCTTATTTTCAGAATGAATTATCTGTTGAAAAAATGGATTCCATGAGATTCTAGCCCCTGGAAGAGGCCAGATGACGCCAGCTGCTTCACTGAATTCGTTGAAACATTTTTTAAGGGCGGGGGAGGGCCACAGGGAGAGGGAGAGATGATCTTAAGCAGGCTCCATGCTCAGCACGGAGCCTGATGTGGGGCTCTATCTCTCAGGGCCCTTCTCAGGATCATTGACCTGGGCTGAAATCAAGAGCCAGATGCTTAACTGACTGAGTCACCCAGGTGCCCCTGATACATTTTAATAGGTAGTTCTCTGAGTGGGTTGGAGGAAAATGTGGAGTGACTGCTAGCTAACGGGTAGGAGTTTCTTTTGGGGGTGATGAAAATGCTCAAAAATTAACTGCGGTGCTGGCTGCTCAACTCTGTGAATACACTAAAAATGACTGAACTATACATTTTTAGTGGGCAAACTGTTATGGTATGTAAGTTTTCTCTAAATAAAGCTGTTTTATATGGGTTTTTAAACTAGTAATTCTGTCTAAACATCATCTCCTCCAACGGGATCCACGGAATCGACCACCAGAATCTTGTGAATGACTCCATGCCTTTGTTCACATCTGATGGGCAGATTCTCCTTCTGTTCCCCCATACCCACACAATGTCCACCCCTCCTTACAAGGTCCACTTTGAGCCTCGCCATCTCCACAGTCTCACACTGATCCCTCAAATTCTTCACAAATTCTTCTGAAATGCAGAAGCTGTGTCTTACACTTTGCTACTTAATGCAGCATATAGATTTCTCTATCAATCCTGTGAGCTCCTGGAAAGCAGGATCCCATCTTCTAGCAGTGTTACACATAAAATACACATATTATTTCTTCTATTCCTTCCTTCCTAAACGTTCACTGTAAATGGGCAAAATGATCAACCTGCTTCAATTATCAGGGACTACCCTGATCGGAGACCCTGATACTGGATCTCCCCTCACCCTTCATCTTTCCCTTCCTTCCTCATCCAGCAGCTTCACACCCAATTTTTAGGCTCCCTGAATCACCATTAGGATCTCTGCAACAGGCAGCCACACAATGGTAGGCACCATCTCAGGGGCAGACATATTGTAGTATGTAGCTGGACTGTAGCTTTGTTTCTAGCTCCCTCTCAACGTAGTCTATTTATTACTATTTTTAGCCACAAAAGCACATCGAATCAGTATCTTCACAAAAGATTCTGTAATAATCTCCAAACTCCTCTTCTGAGTAGCTGAATTAAAATGATAAATCTCGGGGCGCCTGGGTGGCTCAGTCGGTTGAGCGTCCGACTCTTGATTTTGGCTCAGGTCATGATCTCAGGGTGGGGAGATCGAAGCCCCTTGTCGGGCTCCGAGCTGGGCGTGGAGCCTGCTTAAGATTCTCTCTTCGTCTGCTCCCCACACCTCAAATAAAAAAAATAAAACAAAAGGATAAATCTCTGTCTTACAATATCCAACCTTCCACGTCACTACATCCATTTGGGACCCAATTCTTCAGACCTGGTAAGTCTTCTTCATGGTGTATGGCTACCTCCTGGTCAAGTGGAAGTGGTTACAGGACACACATAGCAGGCTATTCGTACTGCCAAACAAGGCCAGTCTAAACACCAATCCCAGAGGCCCCCAGATGCTACAGCTTACACTTCTCCCTTCAGTGACCTCCCATGAACCACTTAAAAAAGCATTTTTTTTTTTTCAGATGATTTAAACATTCTTAGTACGTGTGCCCACTGATGACTATGAATTACGTTGCTGACTAACAACTCAAACAACTCTGGTGAGCAAAAACGATGTGGATGCTCCAACGATCCTCTGAAGCATGCAGGGATCCTCCTCTCTTCTCAGAGCCTCCACCAGCTTGCCTATTATAAACAGACGCACTCCCATTCTGCATTTCCCAGGGCTTCCGGGTTCGCTGAGGTCCTACTGGCATCTGGCCCCTCCCCTAGCACACACCCTCTGTAGTGGCAGATGACACAGATTTGTCAAGAGTTTCATAATTTCACATACAGGCTTTCAAAACTCTTGGGTGGATTCCATCCTCGTCCAGTGAAATAGCAGATTTAGGTTCACTGAAGTTTAAAACACATCTCCTGCCTGAAACAATCTGAGAAGGGCACTGCTAACATCTGCGACAGGCAGATGCCTGCGACACAGTTCAGACTTTTTTCTTTAACCTCCCTTTCCTTGAGAGCCTTCCTCTGAGTCTCTATTACTCAATCCCTGCTCGCCAGGTCTTTTCAATCCCTCCGATTTCAAGTCTTCAAAGCGCTAATGAAACGTCTCTTCAGCTCCCATACTCACCCGATCACGTCCACCCTTAGCCAGCGAGACATTGGCAACAGGGAAGGAGCAGAGTAAGGAGGTGGAGGAATCACAGTCAGTCCTAAATGAGAATGGGGATGATACTCCACTAAGTTATAGAGTCTGCCTTACCTGTCCGTACACCTCCTTGGCCCCCTAGGGCTCCCTCTTGTCCCCCATCCCTTCTTCCAGAACAGGTACCCTTCTCTCTGTCAGAGAGAGATGGAAAAGAAATGCAGCCAGGAGATTCAAGACACCTGAACAATTCTTTCATTCTCTTCTTGCTACTTCAGATTATTTCCTCTCGTTAGAGCAGAAATTCTTACACGGGATTCAATGAACACTTAGTTGAATAGTTTCAGATTGAAGTGTTTCTAAAGACTCACTCGGGGAGCTTGATAAAAATGCAGATTCCTGGGGGCACCTGGGTGGCTCAGTCGGTTAAGCTCCAACTCTTGATTTCGGCTCAGGTCATGATCTCAGGGTCTTCGGATCAAGTCCTTTGTTGGGCTCCCCACTGGGCACGGACTCTGCTTGGGATTCTCTCTCTCCCTCTGCCCTCCCACCTACTTACGGGCGTGCACGCATGCTCTCTCTCTCTCAAAAACAAACAAAAAACAACAACAACAAAGCAGATTCCTGGGTCCTATCCCCAGATTCTGGGGCCTAGTTTGAGAAAATTCCTCCCAAGGAATCTAAAGATGGTCTTTTTTTTTTTTTTAATTTAAATATTTTATTTATTTGAGAGTGAGCGAGAGAGGGAAAGGGAGAAGCAGGCGTCCTGCTGAGCGAAGAGCCTGACATGGGGCTCAATCCCGAGACTCCAGGATCATGACCTGAGCCGAGGGCAGACACTTAACTGAGCCACCCAGGTGACCCCACAGATGGTCTTTAAGAGGCTCACAAATCTCAACTTGTAAGCAAAATTACACATGGGCGTGCATTTATGTGTGTGTGTGTGTATATATATATATATACACACACACACACACACTTTTTAGTAAGCTCTACGTCCAACATGGGTTTTGAATTCACGACCCTGAGATCAAGAATCAGAGTCATGTGCCCTACCAACTGAGCCAGACAGGTGCCCCCGTGCATACATGTTTTTACAGCAGAAGGGCCAAAGTTTTCATGAGATCATGCCTCCTAAAAGTTTAAGTAGCTATGACTTAAGAAAGTACAGTTCATGGGGCGCCTCAGTCGGTTAAGCATCTGCCTTCGGTTTAGGTCATGATCCCAGGGTCCTGGGATCGAGTCCCACATCGGGCTCCCTGCTCGGCGGGAAGCCTGCTTCTCCCTCTCCCTCTCCCACTCCCCCTGCTTGTGTTCCCTCTCTCGCTGTGTCTCTCTCTGTCAAATAAATAAATAAAATCTTTAAAAAAAAAAAAGAATCCTTTAAAAAAAAAAAAAAGAAAGTACAGTTCATGGTCAGGGACTGAAGACAGGAAAAAAAAAATGACTCTGGACCATTGATAACAATGCCCCTATCAGCATCTCTTGATTGGTCCTACTGCCACTGTTAAGAGAAAGGGAGAGAATCTGGCAAGGTCTGTAAAATCAGAAGGAACTGAGGCCTCAGGTGAGAAGCAGGACTCTGGGACTTTATGTACCCTGTCACCTTGTGTTTCCATAATCTCTATTGTGTGGGTTTATCGGGAGTGGGAGAAAGTCACGTACAAGGTAACTTGCTGCTTTCCTAATACCTTCTCTACTGAAGGCCAAGTTAGTTCTGAGATGACCCAAGGGATCTGGTTGGTTAAGAGGTCTACAGTGGCCCTGAGCGAGATCTGACCCAACCCAAACAGAACTGATCCTCACAGTGACAGTCTAAAAGGGGAATTTTCTTCTTCTTTTTAACAAATTTCAGTAACCAGAGGTAGAACTAGGACCTTAGAGCCCTACCAACCCAGAACTTCCTCAGCCTTGGGCTGTGAAAGGTAAGAAGTCATATAAACACACAAGGCTCAAATTTTCTCCTCTGTAAATGAGGGGGTTGAACTGAATAAGCTCTAAGGGCCCTGACAGCAATTCTCTCAAAGAATTCCTCTACTTTGGTAGAAGACCCTTCTCACCTGTAGTAGAAATGCACGGGGCTGAGGTGGCTGACTGTGGGCATGTAGGAATAGTAGAAGGAGCCATAGAGGAAGACAGACACCCAGAGCAGGAGGAGGATGGTACAGAAGAGCACCCCAAACTGGAGCAGCAGCTTGCGGGCACGACCTGCCAAGATGTGGCCCACCTCCTGGGCCCACAGTAAGGCAGGTACTGGTGGGTCATTGACCATGGCAGGGAGTACAGAGTGTCTGGCCCCAGGTTCAGGCCTTGAGTTCCTAGCTGCTCTGCCACCTGGACGCCACCCTTGGCCATGGGATGAAGCAGCTGGTGGTTCCTGGAAAAAGACAGAGAGGGGGAAAGAATGGCTCTTTTCCCAGGGAAGGTGGGGACAAAAAGGACAAGCTTACTGGACTGGCTTTGAGGAACCAGAGATAGCCAAACACAGCCAAGTCTTTGTTTCATATGGCTTTTCTCCAGATGATTGCGTTTCTCAACCAGTTACCCGTTCCCTTTTCCTTCACTGTGCTTTCTTCGGCCCCACCGCCCCAACAACTCAGCTGAACTTGTCTTTTGGACACCTGATTCTGGGACAGGCCACCTTGAAACTCATTCATAACAACATATAATAATACAGAAGATGAGCACCTTAAAAGGCTTTTACACACATGATGACACCGCGTCCACACCGCCAGGTGGCTGCACCGAGAGAACGCTCGACTGGCCTAGGGTCATACAGCCGCACTCAAAGCCAGCGGCCTAAGCGCGGCCACAACTGCCTCCCGAGTTTCTCCTCTTCTCCCAGAGCTGCGCTCGCTCCCCGACAACAGGGCCGCGCCGGACGCCGGCCAGGGCGTCCTGCTGCCAACGGCCGCCCCCCGCCAGCACCCGCTCCGGCTGGCGGTGGGCGCGGCGTCCGGAGCCCCCACCTAACCGCGCCAGCAGGGAACCCTGCTCGCCAGCCACCGCTGTTCTGCAGACTCACCAGCTCGCGGGCTGCTGGGGCAACGGCGAGAAGGGACTTCCGCCTCCCGTGGAAGCCCCGCCCCCTTCCGCCGGCCGCCTCTGTGGCTTGGGGGGCGGGACCTCACTCCAGGGCGGGGTCCGGCGCAAGGGGCGGGGCCTGCCGGGCGGCGGGTTTCCCACCTCCGCGCGCTGCGTTACGGTCCCTCCCTACGGTCCCCTTCCCAGACCCAAGAGGACCGGCGCCTCCCTCCAAGCCTCAAGATAGGCCCCAGGGCACGCTATGAGTCAGCAGCATCCCCCTCAGCCTGCCCCTCGAGGCCACAATCCGGGCCCTCCACCCACACCTTCACCACCGGCCATTGAAACCCCCGCAAAGGGGAAGAGGGGCGGGCATCCAGCTGGCGCTGATTTCTGTCTCCTACAGCTCCTTGGACTCGTAGGCGTCCAAGGCAGACAGCATCGCTGGCCGGCTGGCTGGCCCCTATCACAAGAGTGATAGCATTTCAGCTCCCTGTTTTGTCCCCAGCATTTAGAATGTGATCGACCTCCTCTGGCCCTAACTGGACTCTCCCTCGGAATCCCCGCAGCGCGTTATGTACACTAGATCTTGGCAGACGGTACCTTCTATTTTATATATGACTATTCACCCCAAATAAGATCTCTCAGAGGGTAAGGTTAATATTGTGTACATCTTCGCATTCCACACAGCACCAAGCACAACCCTGCAGGCCTGGGATGTAATCTCTTAAACCAGTACCCACCTCCAAAATCCACCCTGGGAGTTCATCTATTTCAAGAAACATCCAAAGACTTTCCCCACAGTGCCCCCTACCTCTTCTTTGTCCGATTCTTTGATCTGGTATCTGCACACCTCTTTTCCCCCAGCTTCTCCTTGTTCTGTAGGCATCTTCCTGACGTACCTTGTTGCCCCCGGATCTTCCACTCGAGTCACTTGTGGCTAGAACATGAAGTGGTTGGTGATCTAGAAGCTGATACCTGTAGCTCATCACATTTTCCTGGATATAGGGAATGGAGAGTCCCCGGGAAAGAAAAGAAGATTCAGGCACTACATGCTATGTCAGAGCGGAGGGAGGAGGGAGGAGGGGGGTGACTGCCCAGCTGATGTCAGATTTTCAAATGAGCAGGGTCCCCCGCAACCAGTACAGACTCCACTGCGGGCGATGTCACAGGTCCAGACCACCCCATTTAGGGTGGGGGGGGAGTCTGTCTGGGCCTCAGCTCCTTCCAGCTCCGTCCTAGTCCAGGTTCAGAATGCCTGCAATGGGGGAAGGGCATCCAGTGAGACAGCTCACGGTGGGGGTGTGCGTAGGGGCTGCAGACAGCAGCCAGGCTCCCCCACTGGCCGGCAGTTGGTATGCTCCAGGATCTGAGCAGCTCCTTCTAGCATCCTTCATCCTTCAGGTACCAGCGTCTGGGCAGTGCTTGAGCTGCAGGAACTGGGTCCAGCCCTCGACAGACCTCTGACCTGACCTCCCCAGTGGACTTCTTTGTATTAGCTGCTTCTGCTGCTGCAGCAGATACTTTCAGCTGCAACTCCCTGCAAGGTGGGGCACCCATCTCAGGCAGGTTTTGTGCACCCCACTGAGTACTCCCCAGGGCTGCCGCTGCCCGTGGCCTCAGGTGAGTAGGGAGGATCCTGCTTTTTTCCCCCTGGGGCTCAAGGGGGCAGGGGGTGTTATGTGTCCTCATCAGGGCGGGGCTTTTTCTGGCTGAGGCTTTCAAAGCTGGGAACACACATGGCTGGAAGGGCTGAAAAGCCTTAAATCGTTTTTATGCCTAATGATCTGTGGCCCAGGCCATGTGGGAGTGTGGGGGGCATTTCATCCCACCCCCTCCATTTCCTTAGCCCAGGAAGACGGGGATGGGAAAGGCCACTGGAGGATGAGGATAAGAGGAACAATATATTGGGGCACATGACCCCAGTCTTGTAAAGACTGATGAAAAAGGAGCACGGGGGGGGGGTGTCTTCAGATGAGATTATGCAGCCCCTCACCCCCCATATCATGCTCTGAGCTATCCCTCTCTTTTCTCCAGGATGAAAGGGGAGACCCCTGTGAACAGCACTATGAGTATTGGGCAAGCCCGCAAGATGGTGGAACAGCTTAAGATTGAAGCCAGCTTGTGCCGGATAAAGGTGGGCGGACCCTGGGTCCCATTAGTTGGCCCAGTTGTGCTGTAGGTCCCCAAATCTCAGGTTAAGAGCTGTTTTCTTTCCTGGACTCCCTGCGATCATGGGAGGAGTCTCTGGCTCTGTAAGGACAGCTGTCCCCTGGTCTCTGTGGGGGATGAGGGAAGAGAATACTGTCTTAAAGAAGCCCTAAAGATGGCAAAAGATAACCCATTTGGGGAGGGAGGCTGCAGTCCCTCTCAGGGGATCTGGCTAACAATTCCCCTCCTGGCTGTGCCCCAGGTGTCCAAGGCAGCAGCAGACTTGATGACTTACTGTGATGCCCACGCCTGTGAGGATCCCCTCATCACCCCTGTGCCCACTTCGGAGAACCCCTTCCGGGAGAAGAAGTTCTTCTGTGCCCTCCTCTGAGTTGCCCTGTCCCTCGGCACAAGCTCTGAACCTTTCCCTCTCCTAGGCCCTTCCTTAGGTCAGTAACTGTCGTGAGCCCCTGAGGGTCCCTGCATCCCATCCCTAGCCCTTGTCCAACCCTATGAGGTTATCTGAAGCACAAAGCTCTCCTTCACCATCTGTCGACCCCATTTCCTCGCCCACTGCGGCGGACCCCATGTACCCCCTGACCCAGGGCCCCCTTAGCTCCATCCCCAGAAGGGCCGTTCAGACTCTGCCAGCGTCCTGCCGGCTTCTCTCTGTGACCCGCTCAGACAATGGAGAGAGGGATGGGCCGGGTGCTTGCTCTCAGTCTCACCTGGAGCTATGAGAAGGGTAAAGCCATTTGAAGAATAAAGTCATCCAGAGTCTCAGAGGACAGCTCCTGTGTTAAGAGTTCTTGGGGAGAGGATCATCAGTCTGTAGATCTGGGAGTGTGTGCGGGAGGTGAAAGGCTTGCCATAGCCCAAGAATAGGGCCAGTCAAATCAGGTTAGACATTGTCTAGGATCGGAGATCGCCGGGATTGGGGGGATGGCGGGCGCGAGAGGGCGTCTCAAGTGGAAGAATTAAGTTAAAACAGACACTCAGAGGCTACGGAGAGCACTCACACACACACGCACGCACACGCGCGCGCGAAAGCACTGAACACAAGTGAAAGTGAAAACAGACCGAACAGGTTAGATCTAGGGAGGGATTCCGAGGGTAATCGCAGCCGAGGAACTCTGGAACGGAGGGGAGGAGCTCGGGTCCAGTTCCTGCGAAGGGGCCGGTTTTACTTCTAAGATGGCCGCGCCCACAGCGGGCCCTTTTCCAAGATGGCCACCGCCATGGGACCAGCGCCAATATGGCAGCCCCACGTCACTGGGTTTTACCGTACAGGGCTTCCGAGCTAGCCCCATATTTAAAATGGCGGCCCCAGGCAACCAGAGTTCTCAATATGGTCTCTTGTGTGCTCATCTGGTCTCAAAATGGCTGCCCCTGCCCTTGCCAACGCGATGCCCATTCCTACCCACCCCGGAGTCTGAAAGTCGACGTCCCCCCCCCGATCCAGGTGAAGGCACACGGGTGGCTATAAGCAAAGATCATGGGACAAGAGAACCCTTGCAAGCACAGCGTAGCAGGCGCTGGTCGCATGGATCTTGCGAAGGGAATCTAGGTTCTACAGCTTGCCAAGAAGAGGCTCCCTTTGGGGTGTAAACAGAAGTGTGCAACCAGTGCCCGGCGCCGTTCCTCGGTCGCCTCCTGGTCTCCCTAGGAGCTGGATAAACCCGAAATTGTTTCAGTTTGGGTTTCCTGGTAGGGCTTGCTGTGTTCCCCTTTTCTCCCTCAGGCCCACTCTGTCACATCCGCCAGAAGCAACGTCCCCGCCCCTAGTGTGCCTACCAATCTTCGTAGAGGTCCCAGCTTGCCAGATATCTGGCCAGAAGCCAAAACCACGGCTTAATGTCTCACGAGCGCCTCCCAGACTCAAACTTGGCAGAGGTTTACAAGCCTGGGATGCTTTTCTAGAAGCCTTTTCCTTCCAAGGGTGAACATATGGAGGTGGGACCGGGGCCAAGGCAGGGAAGGTAACAACAGTCCCAGGGTGTCTGCTCTTCATGCATTATCAACATCCCCCCAAGTCAGGGATATATCCCTCCCAGGGGAAGCCTAAGCCAGCTCCTGTTTTGTGTTGGGATACACTTTGGGTGGGGCACGTGGGTGTTGATTGTGTGTCTTCAGCTCAGGTCATTGATCCCAGGGTCCTAGCTGATGGAGACCCACGTCCGGCTCCCTGCTGAGGGAGCTCCTCCCTCTCCCGATCCCCCTGCTTGTGCTCTGTCAAATAAATAAATAAAATATTAAAGAAAAAAAAAAAGATACACTCTGGGGGTGGGGGGTGGGCAGTGGGAGGAGCCACCCAGCAGTAATAGGAGGTATTAGGGATAGCCATCACCCCCAGCTTCCCCAGACCTTTGCACAGGAGAAAGCAAGGGGAGAGGAATGCAGAGAGGGAAACCAAAAGGAATAAAGGGCATTCTACCAGGAATTGAACTTAGTCTCCTATGGATGTCTCCACAGGTCTAGGGGCACCCAATGAACTTGGGGCATTTTCAGGAACAGCAACTTTCCAGCTGTTGATGAATTTCTGAGCCCTAACAGGTCCTGAAGGTCATCTAACTACCTCATCCTAGAGATGAATAAACAGGGAAAGTAACCTGGTTGCCCTCTTGAAGTGGGGGCCTACCCCCATTCTGTTCAGGAGTCCCCATTAGTTCCTTCTTGGTGTTTCATCAAAACTCCTTAACGGATCGTCTGTTCTTTTTTATCCTTTTAAAGACTGATTTATTTATTCTTGGGGGGGGAGGGGCAGAGGGAAAGAACCCCAAGCCGATTCCCCGCTGGGTGCAGAGGTGGGGGGGGAGGGGATGCGGGCAGGGAGGACTCGGTCTCATCAGGAGATCATGACCTGAGCTGAAATCAACGGACTGAGCCACCCGGGGGACCCCAAGGATCAAGTCTGTTTTAATCCCTGCATCCTGAAAGTGTCTTGCACATAGCCGGCACTCAAATATTTAATGAATGATTGTACTAAACAACAAGCAATACAGAGCAGACACTAAGAACCTCTTTCTTTTTCTACTGCATCACAGTGTTGGGCAAATTCCAGGACAGTAAATGAAAATTTCCGTATCAGCTCAGACTTGGTAAAAAGCCAGAAAAGAAGTGCTCAATAAATGTAATCTTGATATTAGTTGTTTTGTGTTTTAAGCCTCTGCTCAGTTTTTCTGCACAATTTTCATACTCATCAAATTGAGGGTGAATGGTTGCAGCCCTATTTGGGCACAAAGCGGGCTTAAGAGGTTACCAGATGGGTGGCTCAGTCAGTTAAGAACCTGCCTTCGGCTCAGGTCATGATCTCAGGGTCCTGGGATCCAGTTCTGCATTGGCTCCCTGCTCAGCAGTCTATTTCTGTTTCTCCACCTCCCCCACTTGTGCGCACGCTCACGGGCTCTCTCACACAAAGATAAATAAAAAATCTTAAAAAAAAAAGTTTACCAGAGACCAGGCATTAACTATAAATAACCATTAAAAATGATTAATTAGCTCTAAAACTGACTTTAGGATGCCTGGGTGGCTCAGTTGGTTAAGCGACTGCCTTCAGCTCAGGTCATGATCCTGGAGTCCCGCGATCGAGTCCTGCATCGGGCTAACTACTCGGCGGGGAGTCTGCTTCTCCCTCTGACTCTCCCCCATCTCATGCTCTCTCTCAAATAAATAAAATCTTAAAAAGTTAAAAAATAAAACTGACTTTAAATATCCCAGAGAATGGGCAAACACTGAAATCAAGGATAGCCTTTACCTATACAAAGCTGTAAGCTCCTGGGGTCTGAATCTGTGTCCCACATACAGGGAGGAGTTAGAGCAGGATCTGTATCTTTTATATCACTACTCTTTCAAAACACTGGTTGTGAGCCTGTGGCATCTCAGCCTTAGTAAGTCCCTGACCATTTATTAGAAATTACAGTTAGGATCAGTTCAGCGCTAGCAACACAATAGTGCTTTTGTTAAAGTTACCTTCTCATTCTCCAAATTTACTATGAAGTAACCCCCATCAACCATCTTCCACGGAGTAAGGCTTTTCCTAAGTGGTAATGACTCATTAATAAATTTACTTGGGGCGCCTGCGTGGCTCAGATGGTTAAGCGTCTGCCTTCCGCTCAGGTCATGATCCCAGAGTCCTGGGATCGAGTCCTGCATCGGGCTCCCTGCTCCTTGGGAGCCTGCTTCTCCCTCTGCCTCTCTCTCTCATGAATAAATAAATAAAATCTTTAAAAAAATAAAAATAAAAAAATTTATTTGGCCCCCAAGTGGAACCTTACATTTAGCTTTAAGCATCCAACTGGTTTTAGTATAGGCTAAGTACAGAGAGGTCATGGCTTACAATTTATTTTCTTCTACTCCAGTAGCTCAAGCACTCAGCGAAAGCAGGCACTAAGGGAGCTAACAACCCTCAAGTGAAGACATGGCCGGCTCCCAAGTGATCTGTAGAATAGGAAGGGAAGAAGAGCCATGCAAGAGGAAAGCCACCGTTGGTTGGACCCAGTACAACTTGAGGAAGCAGCATCAACAATCAGTCAATCCCCCCAGATGACACACTCCGCCCCAGTCAGTGCAGCCACAGGAGATAGGATGAATTCAATCCAAATGGTTATTTATTCTAAAACTGGAAGCTACTGTGCCTACATTTTCGCCAGGATGTAATGAGAACAGGGGAGGAAAAAGTTACAGATGTAAACAATGACACAGTTACATTTTTTTTTTTTTTTGAACGGTAAAACCCTTTTTTACTGGCCACTTCCAAGAATGCTTTACAGGTTGTGCAAAAACATTTACAGGCTCCATGTGGTGTGCGTTTCCATCTACAACAACTACAACAGACGTCTGATAAAACACTAAACAAATCCTCTAAGGAAAACAAGGCTAGGGATCCCTCCTGGTAACCCACATTTCCCCCCCTTAACATCGTTTTTTCACAATAAAAAGACATAAACAAAACCCAGACATCTACTGTTGTTGTAAGTGATCTCTTGGGTTAAACCAACAAGGATGTGGCAGTTTCACTCTCCATCCATCAGAAAAACAGCTTTTTTTTTTTTTTTAAAGATGACTTTCTGGTGTCATAAATTAACAGCAAGTTCCTCCCCTAGCCCTCCCCCACCCCCGAAGACCTCCAAAGGCTTGAGTTTTGGCCCCCTGCCCCGAGGGCCCAGCATCCACAAACCACGCCAGAGACTATAGAGAGATGCTATTCGCTGGAGGACGGAACATTTGGAAGAGATGGCAACTTCTGCCTCAAATTCAATTCTCTATTGTTACATAATCTTGCCCTACGGGAATTTCTTTGGGCTCCAGTTTTTACCTCCGTGCCTGACACTGCGAGCAAAGCTTTCTCAAACTCCCTTAATAAGTAGTTAGTGGATTACAGCAAAGTTCATGCAATCACTCCACCCACTGCCACACGCAAATCCATGAGGGCACCACAAGGAAGCAGGCGCCAACAGAAAGGACATCACTAGGAGCAAGCCGACTTCCTACCAGCACCCCTTGCCAGTCTCGGGGGCAGAAAGGTGTACGGGACAGGGGTGACTGGAGGACTAGGATGTGGGCCTGCACGCCCAGGGGAGGGCTGCATGGAGGGAATGATGGCCAAGGGAGAGGAAGGTCAAATCTCAGCACAAAATTTTAACCCGAGAACTGCCCAGGTGAGGAAACGGAAGTGAAGCCTCGGCGGGCAGCCCGAGCCGGGCTGTACGTGGTGTTTGCGGAGTAAGCTCTTGGCTGACACAACGCTGAGCAGGAGGATGACTTACAAGTGAAGCGCGGAGTACTGAAAGAGCATTCCCATATCCCCCCCGGATTCCTGAGCCCAGCCACCTGAAGCGGTTTGTCAAGAACTGGGAGGGTGTTGGTAAAGTCACAAACAAAAACTATCCCAACTGAAGTCTCTTGGCTAGAGGCCTCTCTGGGGACACGCAGGGACAGCACCCCTGGAGGAATCCGGTTTCAAGAAGTTGGAGGGGGTGCCCCCTTTTCATGCGCACAGTACACACGCTCCCATTCTCGCTCTTCCCGTTTCGGCAGCCCCACTGAGCTGCCTCCCACCCCCCACCCCCCTCCTATCCACTCTCTACCTGTGTATCAAAAAAACCAGCAGGGCTTGCGCCCTCCACATTGTATAAAATAGTTGCTATTCTCAGCACCTGGGCCCCGGAGCCCACACCACAGGATTCACCTATATACATATCCTGCTGCAGCAAAAAGAATCCTGCTTCGTTTCTGTGTGAGCTGAAACCCTGAGAACCGTTCCTTCTCTCGCACTAGAAGAGGACAGATACTCTAACAGAGATGATTTCAGAGACTTCCTGCCTGTCTCGAGCTTGGAAGACAGAGAGTAGAGACTGGTAAAATCACAATCTTCAGGCTGAGGGGGCGGCAATGCCCTTCTCCCTCGAGGTTCTGTAGGAAATTCATTACGGGGCACATGGAGGGGGGGGGAAGCTATTCTGCTCTGCAATCACGAACAGTCCCCGTGTCCCCTTGGCCTGGGAATCCCATCTGACAGAACCACCCAATTGGTAGTCTCCACGCCTCAGCCAAACAGCACGAGGCATGGGAAAGTGGAGATAGGGACACTTTGGCCTCCCAGCCCACCAGACCAGATATCCCAAGAGGGAAAGGTCGGTAAAGAAAATACAAACGGTTAGTTGGTGCAAGTGATTGATAAGAGCCAATCGTTTATTTTCACTGCCCCAGTCACAAGCTGTCCCTCTGTCCCCGCCTCCTGCCTGCTCTGGAGAGAGTGCCCTCACATGCGTGCCCACCCTCTCCGCGCCACCTCATCACTCTCCCTTCCTTGGCTGCCAGGCCAGCTGCCTCAGAATGTCAGAAGGGTGACATTTTCAGTTCTTTTCCTGTCCAACTGCAGGATATAGGACAGGCAGCCCTAAGTGCTGCTTTCTGCGCAAATGTTTTTTGATTACAAATATCTAACTAGGTTTGAAATGTTTTATAGAATAAGACAATATTCTTTTCAACAAACTTTTAAAAAAAATGTACAGTTTTGTTGTTTCCGCCTCCCCCCTCCCCTGCCCCTGCTTGCGCACCCTCCCCCCCCACCGCCCCTCCCCGGCAGCTCAGCCCCACCCGAACAGCCCCTGTTTTCCTTGGTTG
>NC_138379.1:8024666-8058432 GCF_054177405.1 Leptonychotes weddellii | reverse complement strand
TCTGTCCCCAGAAGATACTCACATCCCGATTGTACTGTCTGTAGTAGTCTCTGTATCTGTTGTACTCATAATCTCGCCCGTAGAATCGATCATAGTCTCCCCTGTATCGATCGTAGAAATTACGGTAACCCTAGGAAAGGAGGAGCGAAGATTTATGGGTTGTCAGGATCATGATCCACTCCTATCCCATTTTAAATGAGACACGTCATAGCTTCATAGTATCAACAGGCTTAATCTTCCCAGAATAAATTCTTCCAGAGGAACACATTAAATGGACAAAACCCTAAGCCCTGAGAAAACAGCCCGAACCACTCTGCTCCCCCAAGCCAACAGGAATGGCCATCACGACCCAGAGGGAGGAGCAGGAGAGCTGCACTCACCCCTCTGTTTCCAGACTGCCCCCAGTACTGCTGCCCGTAGGCCCGGTTGTCGTAGCCTCGGCGCTGCCCGCCCACTGGAAGAGAAATGGAGAGCGCGCTCAGACAGCTGGCGTGGGGTCCTGGCTCCACAGCTGGGTGGAAATCAAAAAGTTGGAGCCAAAGGCAATTCTGGGAGAATAGGAAGCCTGCCTCTGTCAGGCTCACACAATGGTAATTAAAGCACCAGCCAGGAGCTTTTTAAAGAGTCTGAAGGGGGAGGGCAGAGGAATAGAGACACAAGAAAACCAAGCCACCTTGGTTTTGAAGCTCCCCAGTTCCTGCAAAACATCTAAGATGGCAAAAGCATACATGGCAGAGTTAGAAAGAGGAGTAAAAACTGCCATTCGTACAATCATAGACCTTCAGTCTTGGAAGGGACCCCAGATATCCTACATCCTAGACGCATTATTTTATACCAATGAAATCAAAGTCTAAATACTAAGCTCGTCTAGGGGAGGAAGTTGGTATTCTCAGTGCCTAGTGCACAGCAGGCACTTGAAAATTTTGTTGACTTATACACATACACACACACACACACACACACCCCAACATTTTTAAAGGGCAGTGAATGCACACTGCGGGGTTCACTGACAAACAAGACATTCAGGAGGGGAATTAACTCTACTAGTAGCCTAACTGACTTTGTAACGCCCCAAAATTACTGAATAACAACACATTCACTTTCTGGTCTACACAGCTGGGTTGATCCAACAGGCAAAGCAGCAAGAAACCTTAAGTTAAGAACCCAATTTCACTGCACACATCCTTAGGCTATACTACAACAGTGAGTAGGAAACAAAGAGGAGCACTCGTATGTAAAAATGAAAACGAGACAGAGGAGAAGGTCAAGCACCGCTTTTCAAGAAAACAAACGTTTCTGCTGCAAAATAACTACCTTTCGCTTAAGGAAGGCTTATGGGAAAAGCCGTAAGAAGGTGGGGGTGAAGGACATAGGAAGAACGAGCTCCATAAAGAAGGTACTTCCTTATTGCCTATGACTTGACTGGGTGTCCTCGGACTCTGCTGGGGATCCCGCTGTGTGCAGCACCAACAGCACACTGAGGCTGGGGGCTGGCAGGTCCCCAGGACTCACCGTAGCCTTGGCCTCGGCTTCGGTTCTGCCGGTTGCGCTTGTTTCGATTGTTTCGGCGGTTTGTCCGCTTCTCGGAAGGGGGCAGCAGCTTCCTTGCCTCCTCCTTGTACTTAGTGACAATGGGCTGAGCTTCCTCCTTCTCCAGCTCCCCGTATGTCACCTCATCCATATAGTCGCATTTTTCAGGCAGAGAGAAGTTGGCTGTAAGAGGAAGAGAGAAGCCTTTGAGACCTGGAAAGTGCATACACGTCCAAGAGCTCCCCGTGGAAAGCCCACTATAGGAAGAATGGGATTTTCTAAGCTTCATCTACCAATGCACGCTAAGGTCCTGAGTGCATACCCACTCACATTTAAATGAACAATGCACTTCCCCTACCAAAAGTGTTTCCCTAAACTGTAACAACCCCAGGCCAATGGCTATCTGCAAAGTACATTTACAAGTTCTCTAGTGTTCCAGAATAAATTAACACTGAATTGGGTTAAAGTTTCTTATCAGGGCAGATGCAGGTAGCCAGAGGCTAAAAATAACTGAGAAAGTTGTGGTGCTGATTAGATAAGCCGCTGAGAAATACACTTTTAAAAGAGACTCCATGAGAAACTGACCCAAACCAAAAGGACTTACTCATACAGATGAGAAGAACAGGAAACAAGAGTACAAGGGAGCTCATTTACTACCTGTGCACGATGGGCCAGCACATGAGCCGACTCTCTAGACATCAAGGTCAGAGGCTGGGTCTCAGTGGAAGTCAGCTCAATGGGGCTCTCTCGATTCTAAGATGAATCCAGTTAGCCCTCAGTTTCACAAAACAGAATTAAACTCCTCCAAGTGCCCGAATATCAGTTATGGACTGGCAGAGTTCATTCTGAGTTACCTCGGAGACTCCAGCTCTTAGATGTGTCATTGGCTCCCAGGCCTGGGCATTTTCATAACTCAAAGAGCCAGTAGTTGATAAGACAGATGGGATGCCAGAAGGTAAAGGAAGCAAGGGGGAAAAAAAAAATCACACTCTGAAGAACAACTGGAAGTGCGATCAATCAAGATGGAGATGATGCTATAAGGCTTTGTATTGCATTAAAATTTTCAGGCACATACCAAAAACCAAAACAAAAGCACAGTCCTAATGTGATACTAGAAAGCAAGGTATACTGATGAGATTGTTCACTCCAAACACCAAAGGTTCATTTGAACCATAATAATCTCCCTCCTCCAGAATATAAATTCAATGAAGGCGAAGCCTCATTTCACTGACTATTCCCTATACCTAGAATAGTACTGGACAAACAATAAACACCCTTGAAGCTTTTACTAAATGAATAACTGACTCAGCAAAGCTTCTGCCTTGAGTTTTAATCACCCTGGGGTCTATCACTACCTCCCTTTTTGTATCTTCTCTGGAATGAATCAAGGAATTACTGCCTCTCCGGTCACCCTCCTCATTCATTCATCCACAGGTGCTCATACCCATTAATTTAGTCTTCAGATTTACATTTTTTTTTTTTTTTTAAGTAAGCTCTATGCCCAACGTGGGGCTTGAACTCATGACACTGAGATCAAGAGTCACACGCTCTACTGACTGAGCCAGCCCGGCATCCCCAGATTTACTCTTTAGATGTGGAGTAGCACTCCAGATGCTAGGAGGTGCTAAGAGGCCCTGGAAAGGTGTGCACGGACCAAGGACAGGGTCCCTAACTTGTATCATGTTAGCCCACCTTTCATCTCCAGCATTATAGACTCAGGCACATCATCTCCCTCCACTTCCTTCCTCAACTCCAGCCTCTTCTTCCAATCTTCCTCATTAGGAACCACCACCACCACTTTCCGAGAGAAAGTCTTGAACAGCAACAGCTTCCGCCGTTGGCCAGAGTTGTACACATTACACTAGGGACAGGAAGGATAACAGATGTTTTAGGAATAAAAATTGCCACTCATATGCAACCAAAACACTTACTGAGCATCTTTTATGAGTAAAGCAAGAGATTAGGGGTCTTACAGACACAATTTCCTCTAATTCTTAAAATTCTACCTAACAGATATCATCCTGTTTTGCACATCAGAAAAATTGAGACTCAGAGACCAAGACTTGTCTGAAGTCATAAACCTAGTAAGTGGTGGAGCCAGAAATCCAAACAAGCTCTTCCCATTACCT
Source organism: Leptonychotes weddellii (assembly GCF_054177405.1). NCBI lineage: Eukaryota > Metazoa > Chordata > Mammalia > Carnivora > Phocidae > Leptonychotes > Leptonychotes weddellii. The sequence goes on along the minus strand of NC_138379.1, from coordinate 8,054,773 downwards.
CGATTACGTGTGTTTTATAGTCTGGGTCCATACACACTCTGGTAAAAACACTGATAAAACGCATCTCTGAGTTCAAAAAACATTACGACCACAATATACCACTTGGTCATAATTAGGTAACCTGGTTCTGATCGTTAATTCAGTCTCCCTCTACATGTGCACCCCCTTGGGACTGTAAGCAATTTTATCAGATAATTTTTCATCTTTGGACCTTCTGTAAAGCTAGATTTTTTTCTTTCCTTCTTTCATCAAGTAATCTCTACACTCAGTGTGGGGCTCGAACACACAACCCCCCAAGATCAAGAGTTGCATGTTCCACTGACTAAGCCAGCCTGGTGCCCCAGGTTGTTTTGTTTGTTTGTTTGTTTCAATGTTTGAACAATACCTGATCAAGAATGAAGTTCCTCTTTGTCCGGGAAGCAATCTGGACCAGCTTACTAAGGCACTGGGAGGCTTGCTGAACTAAAAGGTCTCTGCTTTTGGGATCCATCTCTGGCTCCTCAAGCCCCTTCATCTGGTGAGTTTGAGAGGAAGTGAAGAGAAACACAAGCAGTTATGCAGCAAGTTAAAACCCAAGAGTCACTGGTAAAGGCCACCTCTTTAAATGCCACCAAAGCTATCACAGTAGTTCATTCCTGTTCCTCAATGCTGTGAACATATGTTGTCCATTTTCTAAGAGTTATTTCCACTCTTGATCTGGATATAGTCCAGATTTCACCTGCTTTCAGCAATTTGACAACACAGCAGAGGGAAAAAAACCTACTTTAAACGTATACTGAGAATTCATTTCTCTATTTGTGGGACCCTTGTTCTCAGACACTTAAAAGACCCAACTCCACCAGGAAAAGGTTATAGGCATTTCTTGGAACCCCCAGAGCAAATACCACAGTTAACCTTCCCTAGCAACTCACCCTCATTTGATTGAGCACAGTCTCAGCTCCCAGGACATTGTATCTTTTCTCAGGATTTTCTTTTGCGTATTTCAGCGCCCACTGGGTCTTTCCAGATCCAGGCAGTCCTACCATCAGAATCACCTGTAAGTAAACAGAACCAGGAATACCACTGAAAACTAAGCAAGGGTCATGTTTACAAAGCCCTATTTAAGAACATCATCACCTGCCCCAGTTCGGTAAAGCTCTGAGAAGAAGCTTTAAGAAAAGCCTGAAGACCAACCACTCCAAAGCAGAAGTACTAATGAGTTTTTGCATATTGTCTGGCATACCTCACACTCCTCTCTGGTCTTGGGAGGGACTGCAGTGCGCACACGTTCCTCAACAGGCACAGCATGAATGAACACAAACTCTTCTGGTGGTGGGAAGAAGGGCTCCTCCTTCTGACCAAAGTTTAATTCTACAACACAATTTTTGCAGAGGACATGGGGTAGGAGGGCCCGTTCTGCCAGGGATTCCTTGTTGATCCGGAATGCCACACCTAGGTCTTCTCCGTTCTTGGAAAAGGAAAGTTCTACTTCTTCAGTCTCAAAATTCTACAATAACAACAAACAAGATCATTTATGACCTTACAGGGTTTGAGACATTAAATCTTACAATTTTATATTTTTTTAAACTCAGACTGCTGAACACAATTAAGCAAACAATGCATCAAATGCACAAAAGACAGGAGCTGACAGGAAGCAAATTGAGGGGTGCCTGGGTGGTTGAGCGGGTTGAGCGTCCGACTCTTGATTTCAGCTCAGGTCTTGATCTCAGTCATGAGTTCAAGCCCCACACTGAACTCACTGATCTATTCCAGACTTTACCTGCTTTCAGAAATTTGACAACACAGCAAAGGAAGGAGGCTCCCGCCTAGCATGGAGCCTACTTGGGGGAAAAAAAAAAAAAAAGGGAAGCAAATTGAATTCCCAGTGCCCTCTATCCACTCCTTGCTCTGAATCCACAACTTTTAGGAGCACTTACAGCAAAGCAGCCAATGACATCATTCTCCCCGAAAGTCTGGCCAAATTCTTCAAACTGCCCATTCTCTGCCTTGAGTCCTCGTCCATCGAAACCATAAGAGAATTCATCCTCACCTAGAATGGTGAACAAATTAGTTACCTACACCCAAAGTTCCCATGGAGTAAGCAATATGGCAGCAAACACAAACAATTAAGTTAAAAATAACATTACCAAGCTGTGGATGGGAAAAATCAACAGACCATCCAACTCGAAGGAGAGAAACCTCTGTGCAGCCTTCTTTCATTGGGAGATTCTGGGTTACCTGGCCAAGTCAGAAAAGGAACTCTCAGATACTCTGACCAACTCAGGAGCAAAGTCTGAGTTAAAAAGACAAGACTTGTATATAAACTGAAAACAACTATCACAACTCAACATCAGAATGTCAGGGGCGCCTGGGTGGCTCAGCCATTAAGCGTCTGCCTTCGGCTCAGGTCATGATCCCAGGGTCCTGGGATCGAGCCCCGCATCGGGCTCATTGCTCGGTGGGAAGCCTGCTTCTCCCTCTCCCACTCACCCTGCTTGTATTCCTGCTCTCGCTGTCAAATAAATAAATAAAATCTTAAAAAAAAAAAAGAGTAACAGCTGTCAGTGAACTTAAACCAAAGCCACAGGGGTCAATTTCTTGGTTACTGGAGCTAAGGTTATCATTAAAACATGGTGCCTTTTACTGCATTAATAAAATACTGGTGGGCAGGAACCCAAAACATAGTAGTTTAATAACGAGTAATTTAATAAATGAATGGTCTTAATAAGCTGCATATACTACCTTGGCCTCAAAACAGACTTTCCCCTTTGTCACGCCGTAAGTACTCCTTGCCCCAGACCAAAGGGTGGGGAACTTCTCTGAGAAAAGTGGCTGCCCTCCATAGCGGTCTTTGCTCACTTGAAAATGGAGATCCGAGGTATCTGTTAGAAAGAAGCAATCTGTTTATTCCAAAGCTCAACACCTGAAAGCCAACAGAACACAAATATACCTAGTTGTCAAGAATGGATACAAAGTCTCCGGTTGCTAAATCTCTTAAAAATCGCAGGCCATGAAATTTTAATATCCCAAATCATGTGTGATTCGCTGAAAACCCCAACCTATCTGCCTTATACATACACGTGTCCAGGTTCACAAGAGTCTGATCCTCCTCCTCGTCTTTTGCCTCTTCTTCAGGGGGTGGTGGAGACTTTGAGCTGTAGGTATGAGAAAAAAGCAATAGTGTATCCAAAGCCCTCTTCTTTGAGGGGTGTCTGTGTCTGTAAAATGTTTTAAACCATCAGTGAGCAGTGAATATAAAACTCGAGCAGACAGCTTCTTTCAACAAATGAGAAAACAGCAATAGGAGCTTTCAGAGCAGATTCGATCTAAAACTTATGCCTATAAAAACCTATTCCATTTTTAATCCACCCCTCTTTCCAAACTCTCCAATCAACATCAGGTATACCAAAATCAGAGCAGACACTCCTTTCAATGAAAGGGACTGTTTCCCTCACCGGCTGTGGTAAGCCTCCTCTCGGAATTCATAGTAAGCTCGGCCATGTTCATCCTTCTCATCCCGCTGTCTCTTTACCCCCCGCCGCTCACCATCTGAGCCTGCTGGTTTTGACTTTTCACTATCTTGGTCATCTCCTACAAAAAGGAGGGAAAGAAAATCAGCAGTTTTCATTTTGGAATGTAGAATAAGCTCAGAACCAATAGCAACTAAAGGGGAAGCTGAGTGTCTAATCAGAACAGCCAGATTATTCCCACTGCATCCACAGAATGTTTTATTTCTAAAGATCATCTTCCTGTCATTGGCTGGTATTTTATTTTAGAAAAAAGAAAGGACGGACATTATGGGCTAATTACAGTCAAGCAATAGATAAAAATTGGACAATTTTTGCATTCTAAATTTACCTGCTTAAATCAGGTCAAACTTGCAGATTTTCCCACCAATATGACATCTTTGAAAATCCCCTAAGTCTTTAAAACACTTCATAGGTTAATTTAATTTTGATTCCTGTCAGATTTGGATGTAAGCTGGACGCTTAATATACATTTTCCAACACTCTTCCACAGCTTCATGATATAGACGCCTCAGTATGTGTGTGTGCGTTTTAAAGAGTTTGCCTTTCTAGCTTAGAATGCACAGCCATTCACAGCTTTTACTTATATAGCAAACAGACTCAGGTGCATATACACAGCTGTATTTTTATCATGGGTTTTTACTGAAAGTCGCCAAGAGCAAACCATTAAGTCACAAGAGACCCATAAATAATACTGCATCTTTACTGCACATAATTTGGGCCAGAAAGGTGTTGTCATATATTTAGCAACATTCTCTGAAAGAGGGGGAAAAAATTGGAATTTTTCCTTAGGCTTTGGTAGTTTTCAACACGAAGATTTTTAATAATAATTTCTTTAAAGCAGTCCTTTATCTCTCAACCTTTTTTATCTGCTATTTGGGATACACGTTAAGTCAAAGGTTATGTAATGGGATTTTTGTTCGAGGACACAGAACAAACAATCTGTAAGTTGCATGTGACTGTCTTAGAATGGGTTCCAATCATACCATGATTACTAATAGCAGCTTAAAAAAAATCTGTTATAAAAACTAAGGCAACCCACTTCATAGTAGGACCTGGAAGCAGCTCTAGTTTTCCTGCCTACTCTGACAGACAGGTATGGATCCAACCACTTCAAAAGAAAAAAGGTCACTAACTCCCTGGGGCGATTCTACACATTCTCTTCCGAGGTTACTCAAATGGAGCCACTAACACCTCAATCGTTGCAATTCAGGAAGTCAGGGATCTAAAATGTAAAAGGCTGACCAAGTGTACAGCAAATCCACAAATTTGCCCATCCACGGACCCAGTGAGAAGATTACAATTTAATCATAAGAATTCAGGCAAGATAAAACCTCTACCAAGAGGCTGGCTGGTTCTAAATGCACTAGATCAAGACCTTCTCTTCACTAGTTAACTATTAAACTCCACACCCTCACACCACAGGCTGCTAAAGCAGGAGCAAGGTTAGATTTTCAGATTCACTGTGTGGCTCAAGCTCCAGCCACTGGATGGAGCGAACTTTGGCGAACTTAGCTTATTGCTTAATATTTTTAAGGCGGAAATGTCAATAGTCAGGTAACCCAAAGGCCAAAACCTCCAATAGTCCGGTCTGGCCGTCCGTGCAATCGCCAATTTCTCAGCGCATTCCCGCTTTAGGAAAAGATAACCAGTACCGCGGGAGGCTGCTCCACAGGTAGCTCATGAGCAGTTCGCATGCAAAATCGCTCACTTCCATCCACTACCACCAAGGAACCGAGTTAGGCAGGAACCTCCCTCCTGCAGAGAGCGGGGCCACCAGAGGCAGCCAAACCCCCCAGAAAGGTGGGTAGAGAATGAAAACCACCTCCCCTGGGGAGTCCCACCAAAAGGCGACGGGAATCTTGCGCTTTCGGGCAAGTGAGAACAAGGATTCGGACCCCGCGGTGCACGGCTGGGTGCTGGGTCGGGGGCAGTTTGGAGCCCGGCTCCGCTGCCAGCTCCTCACCCTGTTCCTCTGCGGCCTTGTCACCCGGCGCCTCGGATCCCGGCGTCTCGTCCCCGCTCCGCTCCTCCGGCTCTTCCTCCTCCCCCTTGCCGGTGCCCTGCTCTTCGCCACCATTTACCCCACTTGACCCGGCCGTGGCCTCCTCCGCCGGCTTCTCGGAAGCATCAGGCTCGGCCGCGGCCTCCATGGCTGCCGCCTCCGGGGGCTCCGGCGGCGGCTGCGCGGCCTGGCCCGAGGCCTGGGCAGGGGGTGGCTCTTCGTCCTCGTCCTCAAGCAGCGCCTCCTCGTCCTCCTCCTCCTCTTCTTCGTCGTCCTCCTCGTCCCCGCCCGGGCCACCGCCCGACGCGGCCACAGGCCGAGGCTCCGCCTTGCAGGCCCCGCCGGGCCCGGCCCCGCCACCGCCGGCCTCGTCCTCGAGCATCTCGGCGTCCAGCGCCTCCTGCAGCCGCTGCGCCAGATCCACCTTTAAGCCGCGCGAGTCCAGGCCCCGCCGCTGCAGCTCCGACCGCAGCTCGGTCACTTTCAGCCGCTTCACCTCCATCGCCGCCGCCTCCTCCGCCTCCCGCCGCCTCCTCCCCTGCGAACCGTCGACCGAGCCCGACCGCGCAGGCGCCGCCGCCGCCCGCCTCCGCCTCACGCGCCAGCACTGAGCCCGCGCGAGCGAGCGAGCGCACGCACGTACGCACGCAGGCAGCGAAGGCCGCGCGCAGCCTCCGCTACGTAGTGTTTGTTTCTCCCTTCTGCTCCCCTCCCCCTTTCGGCTCACGGAGCCCAAAACAACGCAGCGGGAAACTGCTTCCCTCACAGACCCCTCGGTTCCCCTGTCGCGGGCGGGCGCGCGCCAAGGACGACGGACTTCCCTCCCCTTACCTCCCGCCCCCTCTCACCCCTGGGCCAATCGCCGCCAGTAGTTTCACCGCGCAGCCGCACCGGAGCCGGAGACGGGGAAGACTGGCTACGGTTCAAGTGCCTCGTAGCACGGAGGGGTGTGCGCGCCCGCCTTCCCGTACTTCCAACCGCGGGCTCTGCGCAGCCGCCGGGAGCTCCCTTCCCACACGCCCCTCCCACCCCGTCACCACCCTTACTCCCGTCTGGCTTTCGATCGCGCTGTCGTTTTAGGACTTGCTTGCTAGTCTTTCTTCCCTACTACCTATATGTGCAGCAGCTTCTTGAGAGGAAAAAAAAAGCCAGGAGGGAAAATGTTGCAACTTGAAAGCCTACTAGCAATAGTTCTGCTTAGTACACAAAGGGCTTCCCCAAACCAAGGAATATACAGGGACTTCCTGGCCCTCTTCTTGCAATCCTTCAACTTCTCTACCCAGCAACAGACGGCGGGACCTCGCCTTTTAGCTTTCTTATTGGCCAACTTGAATCGACATCTGCAATTCTGATTGGTCATGCGTGATCGTCCGGAATCTTCCAATTGGCGAAGCTGCCGGGAGTTTTTTTTTCCGGGTTGATCCGCAGAGGGCCTGGAGAGGCGGGGTCGTTTCTGCGGGATTACTTTTTCGAGGCCGCCTTTGATTGGGCGGCGTGGCGCAATGCGCGCGACCCTTTAGACTCCAAACTGTCAGGACCCTGGCGCCGGTGCTCTAGGTGCTTCCGCCCATAAACCGAAGCCGAGGAGGAGACTTCCGTGCTTGGGCATTTGCAGAGGGCGAGCGGTTGGCCGTGGGGCTTGATGGACTTGCAGCTGAGCTGCTCTGCTGCCGCGTCAGTTTATGCCTGTGCTTTGGGTGCACGGAACGCATTCAGCTTGGTTCCCAGCTTCTGACACAGACATAAACAAATGTTTGTTGAATACGTGCAAATAAAGAGCAAGGGTGGAGGCAAGCCCTGTAGACCTCTTTTAGCAGTTGTCCCCGCCTATTCCCTCCCACTTCCGGGTCAGGGAGGTGTGTCCAAAAGAAAGGAGGAAGCAAATTCCGCCGGCATTCCCACGCCTGCCACAGTTCCTTAGTACGGCCTTTGATTTTTAGGGAGGGTCTGTTCACCCCGCAGTCTCTTTAGGAAATCACTTAATCTCTGGCTTTACTATTCCCACATCCTCTCCCTGATTAGTCCTGTATTTCTAGAGATTGAAAAATACTGCAGGGAAGAGAGGAAGGGGCTGTAGAAGAAACAAGCAAAACTTATTCTCTGGGGGGCGTCCTGGAGAAGGGTAATTTCGTGCATTCTTAAATCGGCTACCTAAATCAGTTATTTTGCTCTTATCTCCAGACCTTCAATTGCTCTTTCACTTCCCAATTCCGCAAGAGCTCTGGGCGGCGAGTTATGGAGAAGCGCCTGCGGGAGGCTCAGCTGTACAAGGAGAAAGGGAACCAGCGTTACCGAGAAGGGAAGTACCGAGATGCTGTAAGTAGGTACCATCGAGCTCTGCTTCAGCTGCGGGGTCTGGATCCAAGTCTGCCCTCCCCGATACCTAATCTAGGACCTCAGGGCCCGGCCCTTACACCTGAACAGGAGAACATACTGCACACCACCCAGACAGACTGCTACAACAATCTAGCTGGTAAGAACAGGGCTGAAGGGCGGGTAGAATCTCAAGGCAGGCACGTGGAAAGCTGTGAACATTGGGAAAAACACGGGCGTGCTCTTCTGTCATGTAATTATTCTGCCATGAATTGAAATGTATTTCCAGTCTCTAGGGCTCTAAATCAGTTTCTACAGGGCCGTGCTTCTCAAACTTCACTTGGAGAGTTTGTTAACTGAGCCCCACCCTCAAGAGATTCCAATTTAGTGGGTCTGAGTTGTGGAGGGGGGAGAACTACCAATTTGTGTTTCTAACAAACTCCCAGGTGATGCTGATAGATTTAGGGAATTTTGCACGCTCTGGAGAAAACACTGAACTTACGTTTATGGCATTGTTTCTTTAATATAGGAAAGAAGGCACTTGCTTTAGCTGGTGGTGTCAGTCATTATGAGATGTTTTGGACAACTTTTCCTCGTTTTCCTTCTTCCTTTAAGTCAGCTCTTAGGGGCGCCTGGGTGGCTCAGTCTGTTAAGCATCTGCCTTCAGCTCAGGTCTTGATCCCAAGGGGCCTGGGATTGAGCTGGAGTCCCGACTCCCTGCTCAGCTGGAAGTCTGCTTCTCCCTCTGTCCCTCCTGTCACTCATTCTCTCAAATAAATAAATAGATAATATCTTTAAAAAAAAAATCAGCGGGTCACCTGGGTGGCTCAGTCGATTGGGCATCTGCCTTAGGCTCAAGTTGTGATCCCAGGGTCCTGGGAGCGAGCCCTGCGTTGGGCTCTCTCTGCTCAGCGGGGAGCCTGCTTCTCCCTTTGCATACTTATGTGCTCGCTCGCTCTCTCTGAATCTTAAAAAAAAAAAAAAAAAATCAACTCTTGGATAACTAGTGTCATCCATCTCCATATGGCCTTGGATGAAGAGACAAATGCCAGAGTTACTATCACTAAGATTAACCTGCAAAAAGAAAGTAGACTTCTTAGGTCTGTTCTTTGGCGGACAAATAATCATAGAGCTAATGAAATTATTTTGAAATATGTTAAAGCATTCTAAATGGTCCCAGCTGAGGCCATGGAAATTATTAGGATTGGTTTTTATATTTCGTGATGGTTATTTAAAAGTGATTTTCTTACTACAATAGTTTTCACCTATGATTTGGTGAAAATCTAGCTTTGTTATCGTGTGTGTCCAGCACTACTCTTAGACTCAAGTACCGACAATAGTAATTATAGTAGCTAATGTTTCAAGTCATTCAATTCAACATTTATTTGGTACTAAGGACATGGGAGGATAATGAGACAGATAAAAAGAGCTGCTCTCATGGAACATAAATTCAAATAAGGAGATGGACAATTAACAAAGGTAACATACATAATATATGAGATGACGTTAAGTGCTGGGGAAAGGAATAAAGCAGAGAATGGGGACAGTGAGTGCCACAAGAGGGTGGCCAGCCAATATCTTCACTTTGTAGGTGGACCTGATGGCAAAGAGTATGGCTTAGCCATCCATGGAGCCTCTGCTTGGAGGTGCTTGGGAGATGCTCCATAAAGACTTACTCAATTAACCATTTTCACTCATTGAATGCCTGTAACATGTGGGCCCGTTTATTTACAATATTTCTTATCTTCATAAAAATTCTGCCAGCTACTTGTGATTATTCCCATTTTGCAGATAAGGAAATGAGATCGTGTCACTGCCGAAAATCCTCCAGTGGTATCTCATTACACTTAGGAAAAACCCCAACTCTGATGCTCACCTGTAGGCCTGACATGGTCTGGCTCCTCCATACACGGAATTTGCAAAGCACATTTATTTCTACTTTCTAGCTTTACAAAGCTAGCTCTTCTCTCTCGGCTGGAATGCCCTGTCCCTTGAGTGACCGTGGTCATTCAGAGCTTGGTTCAAAAGTTACTTTCTTCGAGAGGCCTTGTATAATCAAGCATCACTCCGACCTCATTCACTGTATTCCTAGCATAGTTCTGTTTTCCTCAAAACACTTCTAAAAATTCATTTGTTTATTGTGTACTCCTCCTACTTGGGGGCTAGGATGCAAGTGGTGTTTACTCATCAAGATGTCTGTCTGGGGCGCCTGGGTGGCTCAGATGGTTAAGCGTCTGCCTTCGGCTCAGGTCATGATCCCAGGGTCCTGGGATCGAGTTCCGCATCGGGCTCCCTGCTCAGCGGGGAGCCTGCTTCTCCCTCTGCCTCTCTCTCTCTCATGAATAAATAAAATCTTAAAAAAAAGAAAAGAAAAGAAGGATGTCTGTCTGGTTCCTCTTCCCTGCTGCTCCTGGCTCTGCCTAACATATGGTCGGTGCTGCATAACCATTTGTCAAATAATGAATGAAGCTACAGTGATGGATTAGTTAAATATAAGCCATATGACCACTTGGTGGGGATGTTGTAGAAGGGATGCAGATGTAAGCCTGGGCCCTTTAATGTCCTCAGAAGCCCTGATTCTCCTTCTCAGCACCATGATTAAATAATACTGTGTTTAATTCCTACAGTCATGAAATAGGGAGCACATTTCCCTTCTTAATTATAGAAAGGCTGAACATTGCCTCCTAAACAGATTTGTATTTCGAAGTCCCCTTATATAATCCAAGGTAGTAGTGAAGTAATATATTATCAAGAATGATGGTTTGGGAATTAGAGAGTCCTTGGTTCAAATTTCATATTCCACCTAGAAGCTGTGGGATCTTGGACAAGTTACTTTATCTCTCTGAGCCTTGATTTCTTTGTCCAATACATGGAGAGGGTAACACCAATTTCATAGACTGGATGAGAAGATTGAACGAGATTATGTTTTGTTTTGTTTTTTAAAGATTTTATTTATTTGTTAGAGAGGGTGAGAGGGATAGAGAAAGGCAGGCAGAGGGAGAAGCAGACTCCCTGCTGAGCAGGGAGCCCAACGAGGGGCTCAATCCCAGGACCCCGGGATCATGACCTGAACCGAAGGCAGGTGCTTAACCCACTGAGCCACTTGGGCATCCCTAAACGAGATAATGTTTTATCAACCACAGTGCTTGCTATTTTCTCACATAATTGATGGCAACCGTTGTTGTTTATAAAGCTGCAGTACAGGGGCACCTGGGTGGCTCAGCTGGTTAAGCCTCTGGCTTCGGCTCAGGTCATGATCTCAGGGTCCTGGGATTGAGCCCTCCCTTGGGTGCCCTGCTCAGCGGAGAGTATGTTTGACTCCCTCTCCCTCTGCCCATCCTCCTGCTCGTGTACCTGTGCGCTCTCTCTCTCTCTGTCTTTCTTTGCTGGAGAGCAGGAGGGCACAAGCAGGGGGAGTGGCAGCGGGAGAGGGAGAAGCAGGCCCCTGGCAGAGCAAGGAGCCTAATGTGGGGCTCGATCCCAGGACCCCGGGATCTTGACCTGAGCCCAAGGCAGACGCTTAACCAACTGAGCCACCCAGGCGCCCCTCTCTCTGTCTTTCAAATAAATAAAATATTTTAAAACTGCAGTACAATAATTGTGGTTAAATGGGGATTCAAGATGGAGAGCCTGGTGTAGAAGAGAAACAGTGAAGAATTTTAAATTCATTTTAATGTATGTTCCTATCAGTTTTATAGCTGGACTTAACCCAGCACTAGGCACATAGTAAGCATTCGGTAGCTATTAGGGTCACTTAACAAGGTACGTAAAGCTTCTGTTCGCTGTTGCAGCCCCGGTGCCTAGAAGAATGTCTGACGCATGGTAGACACTTAGATGCATTAGATGAGTGAATACTGTTGGTATTGTCCTCTGGTGCTGCCTCCGACTGGCCCGTGGAACTAAGTGTAATAAGCCCCTCCTCCCTCTTCTGTCTTTCCTTTCATTTGGCCTATTAGCCTGTCTCCTTCAGATGGAGCCAGTGAACTACGAACGAGTGAAAGAATACAGTCAGAAAGTCCTGGAACGACAACCTGATAATGCCAAGGCCTTGTATCGGGCTGGAGTGGCCTTTTTCCATCTGCAGGACTACGACCAGGCTCAGCACCATCTCCTGGCTGCTGTCAGTAGGCAGCCAAAAGGTGAGAGAGAAGGGGGTGGAAGTGGTAAGAACAAACAAAACTGTCCTGCAGAGGTGCTTTCTGTCAGGGGGGCGGGGGGGGGTGGGGAAGAGGGAATATTTTATTTTACTTTTTCAATTTATTGAATGTTTTTGAATCGACAATAATATATTCACAGAGCTCAAAATTCAAAAAGTATAAAGAGGTATTTGATAAACTGGCCTTCTTCTATCCTTGTATTCTTGCCTCCACAGGAAAGCAGTATTGTATACCCTCCAGAAGTAGTTATGCTTCAACAGGCATATATATAATCTCCCCTCCATCCCCCCCAGTGAGAGAGATTTTAAAGCATTGTTTTTCAAGTTTCAGGTCCGAGACTGTAACTGAAATAGTATCTAGATTCCAGTGAATATACTTGATGATCCTTATTTCTGGCAGCTCCCCCACTGGGTCTGGCCTTTGCTTGAGCTATCATTTTATCCTTTAGCTCAGCTAGGCCTAGGTATGACCTAGAAAAAGGGCAGGCCTACTGAGAGAGAATTTGAGACTTGGTTCTTTGTTTCCAAGGCAAGGATATTGTGAAGTGGATTATAGACTCATTCCTGTGTTCGTGGTTCAGCACTGAAAATTGTCGCCATTTTGCATTCTGGCTTAGAGCAGCTATGAGATGCTAGAAGCAGAGGGTCCCCAAACATAACAATGCAGCAAAAACTCTCTAATGAATGGGGCGGGTGGGGCGCCTGGCTGGCTCAGTTGGTAGAGTGTGTGACTCTTGATCTTGGGGTTGTAAGTTCGAGCCCCACGTTGGGTGTAGAGATTACCTAAAAATAAAATCTAAATATAAGTTATAATAATAATAGAATAAATGAATGAGAAAGCCAGTGTGAATTAATAAAGACCTAAAACATGAGGCATTTGTTCATGTTTCTTACCTTCAAGTACATAGATGAACTGCCAGCCAGGATAGTATCTTTAGAGTCTCTATAGTTGTGACAGGTTTTCTTGAAACTCTTTTTCATTATCTTGAAACTCTTTTATTTCTTGAAACTCTTTTTCATTATCAAATTAACAACCAGCCAGCCCTGATTGTACAGAGATTTTTCTTCCTGTACAGAGATTTTTTTAAAAATTCACAGTGGTATTAATGAATGAGATTTACTATTGCAAAGAATAGTTATGATATATTCAGATCTTAGAAAGATTTTTAAAAACAGAAGTATGTGGAGGGGGAGATGGCAGTGGAGTAGGGAGACCCTAGGCTCCCCTTGTCCCACAAATCCAACTAGATACCTATCAAATCATCCTAAATACCCCAGAAATCAACCTGAAGCCTGGCAGAACAAACCACAACTAAAGGTAGAGAAGAAGCCTCATCGAAGAAGGGCTAAATTAGCAGCTGAAGTCCTACACCCACCTTTATGTATGTTTCCTTTTTTTTTTTTTTTAAGATTTTATTTATTTGAGAGAGAGAGACACAGCGAGAGAGGGAACACAAGCAGGGGGAATGGGAGAGGGAGAAGCAGGCTTCCTGCGGAGCAGGGAGCCCAATGCGGGACTCGATCCCAGGACCCTGAGATGGCAGACGCTTAACAACTGAGCCACCCAGGCGCCCCTATGTGTGTTTCTTCAGAGGAAGATTCCTGGGCTCTAGAGAGTAAAAAATACTCTGCATACTTTGTAGATCGGAACAAGCTTATTCTCCCAGAGAATATGTTTATTCTGATACTTAAACACACACACACACACACCCCCCTCCAAAAAAAAAAAAAATTTGTTCCAGCATAATACTAAGTAAACCCAAATGATTCTTTCCAGATTCAGAAATCCGGTCTTCCTCAAACCTACTTTCTGTAGTAAGTCCTTTGAAAGACTGGAATCTTGATTTGAAATAATAGTGCTGGTTTATATCATTTATTCAGAATGTCATTTGGGGTTATCGCTGACCTATTTTTGTAAAATAACCTCATCCCTAAAGTGGGGGTAGAAATGCTCGCTTGCAGAAGCCAGTAACAGTAACTTGGTATTTTCCCTAAGTATTTATAACCAATATGTTTGCTTTGAACATTTTAAAGGGCTTGTTTATAGGGCGCCTGGGTGGCTCAGTCGGTTAAGCGACTGCCTTCGGCTCAGGTCATGATCCCGGGGTCCTGGGATCGAGTCCCGCATCGGGTTCCCGGCTTGGCGGGGAGCCTGCTTCTCCCTCTGACCCTCTCCTCTCTCATGCTGTTTCTCTCTCGCTCGCTCTCCAATAAATAAATAAATAAAATCTTTAAAAAAAAATGGCTTGTTTATAAATTTTGGCCATGGCTAAAAAGGAAATATCTGACTCTACAAAAGTAGAAAAAATTGTAAAAAAAAAAAAAAAAAAAAAAGCAGGAACTGTGTGAACAATCCTTTCCTGCCTCAAGGTGTGATCATGTTCTAACTGTCTCTAATTGCCTTCTTTGCCCTATTCTAAGACGCCAATGTCCGGCGGTACCTCCAGCTAACACAGTCAGAACTCAGTAGCTACCATCAGAAAGAGAGACAGCTGTACCTGGGCATGTTTGGTTAACAAAGAAGAAAGATGCTCCTCCACTTGAACTTGAAAGTTAAAGACCGGAGGGGAAACCTGAGCCTCAGCAAGAGAAATTAACCCCATACCTCTGACCCAGGTGGATTTCTGTTTTGTTTCTAGCCCTGCACAAACTCTTTGGCACTTATGCAGTCTGTGTCTTTTGGTGTTCCGTTTTTGTTTTTTTTTTTTGGTCTATCCATCTATGTATTTGTATAGCTTTCCATACATGATATTTTTGGGGATATTTGCCTTGAGAAATACAATCAGCTATAGATGCAATTAATCCTCTCTATGGGATAGATTTTAATGATAGATGTTATATGTATCCATATACAGAGGAGAAGGCTAGTAAAGGATGAAAGAATGACAAAAGAGTTTTTTCTGTTTCCTCAGATGCCCAAAGCCAAAGTCACAGAGGCCACAAACTGGGAGATATATTATTGTGTGAAAACAGACAATTATAAATTGGACCCACATGACTTAAAAAGGAAAGATTTGAAATTAACCATTTTGGGGGTGCCTGGGTGGCTCATTATTAGGTGTCTGCCTTCGGCTCAGGTCATGATCCCAGGGTCCTGAGATCGAGCCCTGCATCGGGCTCCCTGCTCCGCGGGAAGCCTGTGTCTCCCTCTCCCACTCCCCTTGCTTGCGTTCCTGCTCTTGTTATCTCTCCCTCTGTCAAATAAATGGATAAAATCTTAAAAAAAAAAAAAATGAAATTAACCACTTTGATTAAATCAATTCCTTATTCTTAATATTCCATGTACATTCAGATTCTTTGTCCCTCCCACAAAAGTATCTGGTTTCTATTTTTTCTGGTGATAATTTCTAGTCCCTGCTATTGTTCATACTCAAAGCATTCATATAATATACTTATTTTTTCATTAAACTCTTCTTTCTTAAAACCTTGAGTCAAGCATTTAAGTATTTAATAATTCTTCAACCCTCATACCAAAAAACAAAACAAAAAACCCAAGTAAACATTTTAATTTTTTTTTTTTTTAAGATTTTATTTATTTATTCATGAGAGAGAGAGAGAGAGGTAGAGCGAGAAGCAGGCTCCCAAGGAGCTTGGAGCCCGATGCGGGGCTCGATCCCAGGACCCTGGGATCATGACCTGAGCCGAAGGCAGACGCTTAGCCGTCTGAGCCACCCAGGCCCCCTAAACATTTTAATTTTTAATAGGTGCATATCTATAGTATGCTTATTTCTCTAAAAAAAAAAAAATAGGAAAAACAGATTGCCACGTCATCTTGAAATAGTACCATGGAAGAGCAGGATAAAAACATAAATATATTCTTCACTTGTCACCTTATATTTTGCAAGAGCTCAGTTCCTTACAGAGGAGGGAAATAGGAAGGGTTCTCCTTCCCTAGTGCTGAAGCACCCATGGAACTTTCTAGAAGCTTCGTCAGTGCAGGCTGCAGATCTGATGCAGTCATGTCTCAATAGGAGGCTCCATCAACCAGGAGCTCCTTTGTCATTCTGTGTACTTGTGAATAATGTCCACAATGTTTGAGTTCTACAGAGTAGGTGAGATCATGTAGCACTGTCTCGACCTTTATGAGTGGAGGTAGTAAGCATGTGTCACTGGCCAATGTAAGGACAGATTTCAGAAAGAACAACAACAACCCCAAAACCCTTAGTCTTGCCAAGTATGCATGAATTCCTCTGCCTTCATCAGTAATGCCCGCCCCCCAAAGAGCCAGGCTCCTCTTTGTGTCTCCCCATATCCTTAAATAACAGGACTTAGAACAACAAGGTTTCCTACCAAATAATCTTGTAAGTCAAAGGACAGAACTAACAGAAATAGAATATTTTGCTCCTTTCCCGAGATGCATAAGTTTCTAAGCCTAGGTTGTTGGCAAAATTATGTCATGGTTGCATGTTTGCTTTGGGCAAGTTTTGCTTTCTGATCTTCTTTTTTCTTTTTTTTTTTTTTTCCTTCCAAAGACTTGATGTCACACTAAGCTATCTTCTGCATCAATGAGGGAAAAAATAAAACTGGTATTTAAAAACGTATTTTAGAAATTTATTGCACTAATCCCTTTATTAGCACTGCTAAGAGACAAAGTAGTCAGGCTTACATTTCAGTCTTTATTTTGAAGGCCAACTTCTAATGGAGATGTTAATGAACAAGAAATTTTTCAAAGATAGGCAGTCAGATATGGGTCTAGAGGAGGTCCAGCCAGCCCACATCCTGAAGGAATCAGCCAGAGGGCACCTAAATCTCTGTACTCAGAAGTTCGTGGACGGGGGAGGGGGGCAGCTCACTTTACCAGTCCTTAATGGATTCCATGCAGAATTTCAGGGTTTGATTGAAGAGAAAGTATTGTGGATGTGAAGGTCCATACTTGGGCACATAAGGGACAGTTTAGACTAGTCAGTGTCTTCCGAACTCATACCCACTACCTTTACAATTTTGCCAAAACCACATACTATCTATACTATTATTTTCAATATTTTATTTAAATATACATTTTCGGGGCGCCTGGGTGGCTCAGTCGTTGGGCGTCTGCCTTTCGGCTCAGGTCATGATCCCAGGGTCCTGGGATCGAGCCCCGCATCGGGCTCCCTGCTCAGCGGGAAGCCTGCTTCTCCCTCTTCCACTCCCCCTGCTTGTGCTCTCTCTCTTGCTGTGTCTCTCTGTCAAATAAATAAATAAAATCTTTAGGGGCACCTGGGTGGCTCAGTTGCTTAAGCATCTGCCTTGGGCTCAGGTCATGATCCTGGGGTCCTCGGATTGAGTTCCACACTGGACTCTGCTCAGAGGAAAGTCTGCTTCTCCCTCTGCCTGCCTGCTGCACCCCCTGTTTGTGCTCTCTCTTTGTGTCGAATAAATAAATAAATAATCTTAAAAAAAAAAAGTTCTTTTAGAGGTGCATACCGAAATTGCTTACTGATAATTGGGGAGGGGACTTTGGAACACTTCATATTATTTGCCAAAACAAAACAAAAATCCATGAAAGTAAATATATTTTACAATAAAAATAGTATATGTCCAGGTAAATCATCTTTGGAAACATTGGCTTTGGCGACATTAAAATTGAAATTCAGGGGCACCTGGGTGGCTCAGTCATTCGAGCACACAACTCTTGATCTCTGTTGTGAGTTTGAGCTCCATGTTGGGCGTAGAGATTACTTTAAAAAAGAAATAGTTGGGATGCCTGGGTGGTTTGGTCGGTTTAGCATCCAACTCTTGATTTCGGCTCAGGTCATGATCTCGGGGTCCTGAGATGGAGCCCCACATTGGACTTTGCACTGGATGTGGAACCTGCTTGAGATTCTCCCTCTCCCTCTGCCCCTCCCCCCCGCCCACATCCCATCCCCAGCCTTGCGCACACGTGCATACACTCTTCTCTAAAGCAAAACAAAAATAAAATGGAAATGAATGCAAAGGACTGAAATGGTGACTTTGGTGAAGTCAAGCTTGGCCAAATGTCTGGTGATTGAAGAGGCAAAATAGGCAGCAAATGAAGTCATACACTTACAGAATGGCCAGTTAAGAGAAGAATTGAAATCCAGAAAAAAGAAAAGAATTGGAATCCTAAATTAGAATTATATCTCTAGGAGCACCTGGCTGGCTCAGTTGGTACAGCTTGCAGCTCTTGATCTTGGGGTTGTAAGTTTGAACCCCACGCTGAGTGTAGAGATTACTTAAAATTAAAAATCTCAAAAGAATTATATCTCTAAAGCTGGAGAGTAAAAGGTGGTTGTCTGAAAACTAAATCAGCTTATAGCTCAAAAACAAATAACTTTTCAGGGTGAAAAGTAGGCTGGTCATGATGCCAGGGTCCTGGGACCTGGGGATCTTAGTAGGCTGGAGCCTGACCCTGAGCCTCATAAAAGGAGGCTGATTTTGGCTCAGTAAAAGGCAGCATTATCCAACAATTAAGACTGTCCGACGATAGACTAGGTTACTTTGGGGATAATGAGTTATTTTTTTATAATGATTATTTAAGTAATCGCTATACCCAATATGGGGCTTGAACTCATGACCCTGAGGTCGAGTTGCAAGCTCCACCGAGTCAGCCAGGTGCCCCAAGTTCTTTTTCAAGCAGGGGCTTCACACTGGCAAAAGGAGGATCCAGTGTTGGACTAGAGGTTAGATGAGCTCACCTGTGGTTCCTTGAATCCATGGATGAGACCATCGAGAGTAGCGGAAACGAGAAAATTCTCTACTGATCGCACCTCTACAGACTGGTAGAGACTGTTCCTGGCGTCCAGCAGATACAGGGAGACAACCGTGGCCTTTTGTGTTGGCTGCTGTGCTGCTTTAAACATCTTGCAGATTTCTAATTGCCACCTCCAAGGAAAACTGCATCTCATGCTGGGAACTGAAAGCAAATGCTTGCTCTGGAGGAGAATCTCACCAAGCAACAGATCCTCTTTAGTTAGGTATTATGCGTGGCTGAAACTTTAACAGTGGTTACTGTGTTTTCCAGACTGTCTAGAGAAATTGTATACATTCTATATGCCTGTAGACACCGATGTTATGTCTTGCTTTTAGGAATTGATGTTCTGAGGCAACTGATTTTATTTTTCCTCCTTGTCTCCTTTCCATATATATAATTTTTATATAAATCACATACCGTAAAGTTTACCCTTTTATTTAAAAATTTTATTTGAGAGAGAAAGAGAGCGTGCGCACAAGAACACAAGGAGAGGGGCAGACGGGGAAGCCGACTTCCCACTGAGCGGGGAGCCCGATGGAGGGCTCGATCCCAGGACCCTGGCATCATGACCTGAGCCGAAGGCAGATGCTTAACTGACTGAGCCACCCAGGTGCCCAAAATTTACCCTTTTAAAGGCAGCTGATTGTTTTTAGGCATTTTGCTTTGATATTTACTCTAGGAAAGACTTTGGAAAAGGTGCACCACTCAGCTAGAATAACTTATCTTGTGTATGTAAATCTTGCCTTGTTACTGACGCCAAGGAGTTAAGGTAGGAATATATATTTGCACAAATAAAATTAGCCATTTGAAAGACAAACTAAAAGGTTATTCCAACACAAGGAAAGTGAAAGGCATATAATTCATTCAGCTGTGAAAATGTTAAGCATCAATGGTTTGCTTCCCTCAATGCTCCAGATAAGGAGCTTCCTTTGGCCAAACCTCTGATGTTCGGTCCTCCTTCCTCTAACTCAGAAAGAGTAGCTTGCTGGCAAGAGCTCACAGTTCTGAATAGGACAGACAAATCCAAAAAGAGAGAAAGAAAATTCAGAAAATGGACTCATTTTCATCTTTTCCTAAATTTTCCTTCCTGCCTTTTTTGCACTCGGTTCCTTATGTGCAGAATCGAGAAGGGTTTTTCGGGAGCCCTCTTACCCTATGGCACCACTGTTCACACAGAGAACAGAAGGGCAGGCCCCTTCTGTTACATTCCCAGAGCTCCCAGAAGCCGCCTCAACACCCGAGACTCCCATTTCTCTGCTGTATCTACTGCCAGTAACCATCTGGGTGACTACAACTGAGTAATCTGACTTCTGCAGGCTGTCCTCATGCCTTTCAGGTGAGGGAGTTGGACTAGAGGAACTATAAGATTCTCTCATCTGGAGTTCCTCGCTTTAGTTTTTCCCAAGCACCCATCTTTTCCATACCACAGGCCCTTCCCCTCCCCCACCAACCCACCACCCCGGAGTTTCATGTTTTCTGCGTTTGGGTTCCTCTTTGGAGACCTCAATTCCTATTAGGACACACAAGCAAAAATTTCAAGTCATCGATACAGTGTCTGTTATTGAAAGAGTCAGCCAAAGACTTTCTACACTGGAAGTAGAGGCGAAGGGGAAGGGAGCAAAGCCAAACCCTCACGAGGACGAAAGAGAAAACTTCTGGTTCTTAGTCAACTCTCCTCAACAATGTTCTAACCCAGCACAGTGGGCTTGGTGTTTGAAGCCATGATTCAAATTCTGGCTTGCCCCTTAACTCGCCCTGTGACCTTGAATAGGTTAACTTGATTTTTGAGTCTCACATTTCCTTGCCTGTGGAAAAAGGGGAGGGGGGGGTGCTAATACCTCATAAAGTTGTTGAGAATTGAGGATTTTTATGAAGTCCTCAGTACAGCCCAGGACACAGGAGCTCAGCTATAATGATAAACCATCACTGAGTACCATTCCCTCATCAGTCCACTTCTCCTAAGCCAAATCCATGTTGCCCTCTGCCTCAAAAGCAACCTGACCCCGAACGCTACCCCAGGTATAGATGTCAGCTTCCTAAAAGATCTGCAGGAGAGGTATGAAAGAATCAGGAGGCATGCACATTTGTGGAATAAACCAGCCAACACCAGTTCAAAGAGATACTTTCACTACTAGCTTTATGGTCCAGAAGGCAGGGCGGGAAGCGATTACAGCTCAGAAAAATTCCCAGTGCCCTTGGAGAGGAGCTGACTGAGGTGCACTGCCCCAGAAAGTCCTGCTGTCTGGCTGGGTAAAGAAAAACCGGTGGCAATCTTCAGCCTGGGCAGGAGGTTCATTCTGCTCCCCCAGCAGGGAAAAGGAGAAGCTTCCAGTCTCTGCTGCCCCCTAACGATGGCAAGAGCAGGCCTAGCATCAGCTTATGATGCTCCTGTAGATGTCAGTTTTTGGGGCCCAGTGCAAAATCTTTGGGTGGCCCTCCACCAGTGTTGTTCTGTTTGTCTGCTGTAGGGGAGCCGTGGAGGGGCTGCACTCCTAGGAGGGGGCCGGCCTCTGGGTCCGGTTTGCTGCGTTTGGCCAGGTCCTCATTGTGAGCCTTGCGGATATGTCGATACAGGTCCCCCGACTGCGTGTAGCTGCGCAGACAATAGCGACACTCATAGGGGCGCTCGCGCGTGTGCACCGTGGCGTGTCGCCTTAGTGTGTAAGAACACGAGAAGGTCTTCCCACATGTCTTGCAAGTGGGCACATCCTCAGTAAAAACCCCAAAGCTTCCCGGGGTTGCTTCATATTCGGAAGGCAGGTAAAGTGGCTCATGCAGGGCTGGGGGCGCAGGCAGGGGCGATGTCACCAGTCCTCGAGGATACTGCCCTGGACCTGGCAGCAAATGGTAGGGTAGGTGAGGATCTGGGGGCAGGAAGTGCTCACTTGGCCCCACCTCCTCCAGTCCTGCTGCTCTTGGCTCCTCAAAAGCCTCTGGCTGAGGGGGCTGTCCACCATACATTGCCCCTCCGGGCGGGAATAGTCCCTCAGGCCCCTGAGGCTGTTCCTCGGACGCGTCGGGCTCCTCATCAGAAATCACAATAGCTTCTACTTTCACCTGGACCAGCTCAGCTTCCACTGGTGCTGGAGCCTGTGATGGAACCGGGGCTGGGACTGGGGCTGCTGCTGGAGCTGGAGGATAGAAGCCTTGCAGTGGTCCCCCAGCAGCCCTTGGTTCCACCATCCTCAGACTCTCAGTACCCACATCAAGGGGAGCCAGCGGCTCCACCGAAACTGCTGAAAGGCCCGGAGAGAAGTAGTTTGCAGGAATGGTCTCTGTGGAGCTACTGGGGCTGGCAAGGGAGACATCAGTCACTAGAGGAGGAGGTGCCCGTAGATGTGGTGCCTCGACCTCCATGCCGGGCTGTGTAGTGTCAGCACCCCCAGGCATTGGTGGCTCATCTGGAGGACAGACAGTTGGAGAGGGAGCTGCAGGGCCCTTCCATTCCCCTTTGCCCCAATTGCCTGATGTCTCGGCAGATGCCAACGAAGGCTGGGGGCCACGGGAAGTGGACAAAAACTCCAAACTAGAGGGCTGTGAGCTGGTTTCCTCCTCCTTCTTGGTACTGTCTGCCTCTGCCAGGGCCCGGGCCTGCAGCCGCCGCTTACACACTTTAACAATGTCATTCATGTGCAAGTAGCTGGCAGCAGCCAGCACATCCTCCACAGGGGTATCCCCCCTCAGGACCAGCTGGCCAGCATACATGAAGTCCAGAAGCAGCCCAAAGGCTGGGGCCGTGACAATCTCATTGTGGATGCACACCAGATCCCTCTTGTCCAGTTCTCGCTCTTTGTAGAAAAGCTGGAAGAATGGGCTGCAGGAGGCCAGCACAGCCCGATGGGCCAAGAACTGGGTGCTACCCACCATCACGGTGCAGTCACAAAGGAAACCCTGGGACCGCTGCTCTCGGAGGCTCTGCAGCAGCTGCTGGCTGTGTTCTGGGAACTCCATAGCACCCCACGAAGGGAAAAGGACCCTACGAAGGTCCCCACCAGAGGCTCCCTGGTAAGAGAGGACAGTAGGTTAGGGCAGGTAACCTCCCCAGCAACCTTCACCTCAGCCTGAGCTATCACCTGCCACCCCAAAGCCTCTGGCAACACCGTCCTGACCCCAAAACGCCCGCTTAAATTACTACCCTTCTTTCTCCTAGGTCACACCCAGTGGTTTCCTTTTAGCCCCGCCCCCTCGGCACAACCTTCGCAGCAGGCCCCGCCCCCGCTTCGCAAAGGACACGCCCCGGAAGCCCCGCCCCCTAACCAGCCTCCGCTTCCTCAAATCCCACCCGGTGTTTTCCAGCAGCTCCTCCAGCTAGGAGTCTCTTTTGCTTCCAGGCCTTTCCGGAAGGTACCTCTACGCCCCACTCCAGGAACTCCCCTGAGCCTCTCTCTCTCGCATTCCAGGGGCTAAGAAGTCCTAGGGTGGGAACTAGCAGAGAAAGCAGATCCCTCACCCACCAGCGAACAACCACCGGCGAACTCCGCCCCTTCCCACCTTCTCAGTTTTAATTGGCTCAAATTGGCCTCCCCTCGGCACGGATTGGCTCACTGTCCATGAACCATCCCCCACGCTCTGAGCGGCGTCTGCAAGTGGGTGCTGGTGGCGGTTGCTCCGGCAGCTAGGCGCAGGATTGGTTGGCGCTCCTGTCCTAAACTTTTCCTCCTCGTCCCGCCTCCTTTGCCCCAGAGACCTCTTGATTGGCTGAGCTTCTCCATCTACCTGCGGCGGTAGGAGGGCGGGCACCCGCTCCAAGGAGATGAGCACGAAGTCCTCTGGGCGGGGCGCGAGGCCCGACACCCTGCAGGGTGTTGTGCTCAGGGCGACTGGGAAAGGGAGAACCCACAAACTGGTGTGGTGCCCAGGCGGCCCGGCTCCAACATAACGGTGGGCAATAGCTATGCCTCTCTGAACTGCAGGTGTCTCCTGAAGGTCCCTTCCTCCCTCAAAAATGTCAAGATGCCCTTTTGCTTCACTACCCCAGTCTGATCGCTCCAGACTCCTGGCTCAGAAATGGTGGTGTCCTTATACCCGATCATACCGTCCTTAGCCTGATCCCTGTAGTCAATTTTACAATGAAGAGATTAGAGTGCCCTTTTCTGTGTCTGGAGCGGCCTTGGAGGTGCTGATGGAAGGAAGGGGAGGGAGAGGGCACAAGGCCCTAAAATTTACCAGCACAGGAGAACAGGAGAATAAAGAGCATGGTTACTTCTTCTTTTTTTTTTAAGTAGGCTCGATGCCCAACATGGGGCCTGAACTCGACGACCCAGAGATCAAGAGTCATACGCTCCACCGACTGAGCCCCAAGAGCATGGTAGCGTGTTTTTTTGTTTTGGGTGTTTTGTTTGTTTGTTGGTTTTTTTGGGGTTTTTTGTTTCTTTTTTTTTAGTGTGGTTACTTCTGAATAAATCTCTTTTCTTTTTAAAGATACTATTTCTTTTTTAGAAAGATAGTAGTTTTTTGTTTTGTTTTTTTAAGATTTTATTTATTTATTTGACAGAGAGATAGGGAGAGCCGGAACACAAGTAGGAAGTGGAAGAGGGAGAAGCAGGGAGTGGAAGAGGGAGAAGCAGGCTTCCTGCCGAGAAGAGAGCCCGATTGGGGCTCGATCCCAGGACCCTGGGATCATGACCTGAGCCGAAGGCAGACGCCCAATGACTGAGCCACCCAGCCGCCGCCTGAATAAATCTTTTGAGGGTACCTAGGCAACCAGCAGAGGAAGGGGTATGAGTTGGGAGTCAGTGATACCTGCCTCTTCCCTGACCCGGGCAATGTGTTGACAGGATTATCACAGGGGTAACTCAGTGCCCTTCACCCCTACTTGCCCCATCACCCACAGTACTAAGTATCTTCACTTTGTTCTGCAGCCAAGCCCTCCAATGAGACCTAACCAGAATTAGGGACATTCATCAAACTTTCATCCTTGTACTTGAGCCGTGTGGGCAATACTGGACTCAGCTTGAGATCCCATCTTTTCTTTTTTTTTTTTTTTAAAGATTTTATTTATTTATTTGACAGAGAGAGGCACGGTGGGAGAGGGAACACAAGCAGGGGGAGTGGGAGAAGGAGAAGTAGGCTTCCCGCCGAGCAGGGAGCCCGATGTGGGGCTCGATCCCAGGACCCTGAGATCATGACCTGAGCCGAAGGCAGATGCTTAACGACTGAGCCACCCAGGCACCCCGAGATCCCATCTTTTCTTTTTTTTTTTTTTTTAAAAGATTTTATTTACTTATTCATGAGAGAGAGAGAGGCAGAGGGAGAAGCAGACTTCCCGCAGAGCGGGGAGCCCGATGCGGGACTCGATCCCAGGACTCCGGGATCATGACCTGAGCCGAAGGCAGACGCTTAACCATCTGAGCCACTCAGGCGCCCGATCCCATCTTTTCAAGATATCTTCCAAGCCACACAGTATTGCATAGAAATTAAAATTAATGTAAGCAACATTTCATTTTTTGAAAAATAACTATATTTTCAAAACAAAAAAAATATAGTGATAATTAGTGGCATTGTTTTATATTTTCCCAAATTCCTTTAATGTCTGGCTTAATAGAAGACAGATGGATTCTCACATCTGCTTCTTTTTTCAAGCTATTGTGAGATGTTGTCTTGCTTGTGTGAAGAAAATGCCTCACACAGGTATGAGTTCATGGAATTTCATTGGCTATGGTGAGGTCTTTGTATTTTATTCTTAGTGTAATGGGAAGCCATTGATGGGTTTTAAGCAGAGGAATGTTCTGATATGATTCTACTTCTTAGAGGCTTATCCTGCCTACTCAGTGGAGAAGGGACCACAGGGGATCAAAGTGGGAGCAGGGAGGAGGGTGTGGGTATGGTCCCATAGGAGATGATGGTGCCTTGACAAAGGTAGTGGTGGATGTAGCTGGAGAGAAATGCTGGGTCAACAGAATTTTGCTAAAACGAGGGTAGGAAATTAGGGACAAGAAAAAAAAAAGAGTCAAAGGTGGCCCAAATTTTTGCATGAGCAGTGGTGTGGCTGATAGAACCATTTTCCTAGAAGGGGCAATGGGAAATCGAGAGTTCTGCTTCTGACCTTTAAGTAGAGCTTCCTCTTAGCCAGTTAGACTTGTGAGCCTGAAGATCAAGAGGAATGTTGGGGTTGGAGATACATGTTGGGAATATCATCAGCATATAGATGGTATATTTAAAACCAAGGGACTAGAGAGATTACCCCCTGTACAGTAGAGGGCTGCTGGAGTGCTAACATAGGCTGTTTAGGAAGGTGAAGCAATCCTGTTTCTACAGGTTCAGAAGAGATCAGAATGAAGGTGAGTCAGAGTTTGGGCACAGAGACTGAATGCATGCCACACTTCAGAATTGCCATGCCTACTGGACCTAGATTAAAAAAAAATTTTTTTTTAAAGATTTTATTTATTTATTTGACAGAGAGAGACACAGTGAGGGAGGGAATACAAGCAGGGGGAGTGGGAGAGGGAGAAGCAGGCTTCCGGCTGAGCAGGGAGCCTGATATGGGGCTTGATCCCAGCATCCTGGGATCATGACCTGAGCTGAAGGCAGACGCTTAACGACTGAGCCACCCAGGTGCCCCCCCAATTTTTTTTTTTAAGTAACTCTATGCCCAACGTGGTAAGGCTTAAACTCATGACCTTGAGATCAAGAGTCACATGCTCTACTGACTGAGCCAGCCAGACACCCCTGAAATTTCTTGTTTTAGCTTTAAATTTCCCACATTGGGTGTAGAAGTTACTTAAAAATAAAATCTTAGTAAATAAATAAATTAATAAATACCAAAAGAAATTTCATACTCATAGTAGCAACTTTCCCCCCCAAAAAAGCTTGAAAAGCTTTGCTTCTGTGTCTGTGTATTAATAGAAGTCAGATAAACATCTACCATTTTTTTAGCATTTGTCAAGTGCTAACAGTGTGCTAAAGATATAATCTCTAATTCCATAATAGCCTTTCTTCTTTCTTAGACAGAAATGACACCTTCAGCTTCATTAAGTAACTTGGCCAAGGTCACACAGCTAATAAAAGGCAGAGCTGAGATTGAATTTAAGTCTATCTTCAAAACCATACCCCTAACCATTCTGTAGATCTATCTTCCTAGAGTGTCGGCAGGTGGTTTTCAAGGTTGTTGTTGTACCAATGGCCAGAGGATTTAGACTTGGTTATCCTACTGTTGGAAGAACTGGAGGCACAGAGGGAGGAGCCCAGAACCCGGAAGGGGGGCAGCTGAGATGGATGATTTTGCTCAGAAATTGCCCTCCAGCAGGATCAGCTGCTTCTGTTTGTCTTTAGGAAACAGGTGACAGACATCACAAGGGCTCCTCTCTAAAAAGAGATAGCAAAAATTAACTGAATCCTCCAATGGACTTTCTCTGTATGCCAAATCTTAGTACAGCTGATTGGTAGCCATTGCTGTTTTCTCTTCTATCTTAGCTGGTCTCTCTCTGATCCTGAAGCTTTGGAAGCAAGGGGATCAGGGTTTGGGGAAAATTTGTCATGGCCAACCGATGCCTGGGGAGCTCAGAGACAGACCAGGTTCAGCCAGTCTTTGCTGACAAAATCCAAAGGCAGAGAAACAAATGGTGGTGAAACAAGAAAGGAGTTTATTTCAGGGAAGCCAACACTGGGGAAGACAGTGGATTAGCGTCTCAAAGGCTGTCTCCAAAGTGCTGATACTCCCACGTTCATATAAGGAAAATGCAGGGCAAAGGTAGGTGGGTACGTGCAGGTAGGCGGAGAAGGTCAAATGGATAACTGTCTTGCAGGCAATCATCAGTGGGGTTTTGCTGGCTCAGGACGGTCCTTATTGCTTGAGGGGATAGTTTGGTTTCCATCAAGGGATGCTTTGCCCTCAGGGTCTTCTGCATGAGCCAAGAGACAAGCTGTAATGAAGAACCCAACTAGAAAGTTTGAGGTCAAAATGGAGGCAGCCAAAGCCCTCTTTTACCCTGGGAAGCCACTGGGTTCCAAAAAGGAGAGACATAATTAGACTTGAGTTTTGAATACATCACTCTTGGCAAATAAGCACATAAAAAGATGTTCAACATCATTAGTCATTAGGGAAGTGAAAATTAAAACCACAATGAGATACTACTACACATATACTAGAATAGCTAAATAAACAAACCCTGCTGACAATACAAAGTGCTGGTGAGGATATTAGAACAACTGGAATTCTTATCCCTGCATATGCAATTATGATATTTTACCATACCACACAGGCACAATAGGTGTAAATGAACTCAAGAGCATCGATAATAGTAAAGTGTGGTAAAATGACTAGGAAGAGATGAGGGTATCTTTTAGGATTTTATTTTACTCTTTCAAGAAATCTCTCTACCCAGGGCGCCTGGGTGGCTCAGTTGGTTAAGAAATCTCTCTACCCAACATGGGGCTTGAACTCACAACCCCAAGATCAAGAATCATATGCTCTACCACCTGAACCAGCCAGGCACCCCAGGAAGTGATGAGTAATAAGTATTTATTAATAATTCTGACTCTAGGGGTGCCTGGGTGGCTCAGTCGGTTGGGCGTCTACCTTTGGGGCCCCGCGTCAGGCTCCCTGCTCCGCAAGAAGCCTGCTTCTCCCTCTCCCACTCCCCCTGCTTGTGTTCCCTCTCTCGCTGTGTCTCTCTCTCTCAAATAAATAAATAAAATCTTTAAAAATAATAATAATAATTCTGACTCTAATTACAATGTCTGTCCCCCCCCATACACACACACATCAAGTAATTCTCAGACACCAGCTGAGTGTTCTACAATTCAATTCTGAAACCATCTCCCTGGAGATGTTGGGTTCCACAGGTTAAGGGCTCAGTCCTATAAGAATGCTCCCCTTTTAGATGCCAATTGAAAGTCCAGGTTGTCAGCTGTGCTTCTCACCTACTGGCTATAGATTGGAAGTTCCAAAGACTCCTTCTTGGGTTTAGTTAATTTGCTAGAGTGGTTCATGGAACACAAAGACATTTCACTTACTAGATTACTGGTTTATTATAAAAGGATATATAACTCAGGAATAGCTAGGTGAAGAGATGCATAGGGCAAAGTATGGGAAAAGGGTATGGAACTTCTATGCTCTCTCTTACAGTGCTACTCTCCCAGTATCTCCAAGGTATTCACCAACCTAGAGGCTCTCTGAACCCCCTTCCTTTTCGGTTTTTATGGAGGCTTCATTACACACACACAATTGATGAAATCGTTGGCCAAAGGTCAAGGATTCAACCTCCAGCCCTCTCCCTACCCTGGAGGTCAGGAGGTTGAGACCGAAAGATCCAACCCTCCAATCTTGAGGTTGGTTCCCCCAGCAACCAGTCCCTATTATTAGGTGATTTTCAAATGTCACCTCATTAACATAAACTCAGGTTTGAAAGGGGTTTGTTATGAATATCAAGACACCTTTAACACCGTTATCACTTAGGAAATTCTGAGGGTTTTAGGAGCTCTGTGCCAAGAACAGAGAAGACCAAATATATATTTATTATAAATCACAATATCACAATTACCTTTGTGGGTTTTTTTTCTAACTTTTTATTATGAACAATGTCAAACACACAAAAGTAGAAGGAAACATATAAGAAACCATTATTACCCATCACCTGGCTTCAACAATTACAAATGTATCGCCAAACTTGTTTCGTCTATACCTCTGATGTGGGAAAGACCGAAGGAAATGTAGATAAAATTAAACATCCTTATAACCGGCAGCCCATTGACAAATACTTGAAAAGGCAGATTATAACATTCCTCCAGGATCCTGAGTCTTCTTTAGCATATGAAATTCCTTTTAGAATTTCCCTTATCTTTATGTCCCCCACAACCCCAAGGTATATAATCTATTGTTCCTCACAATCCCCGGGCAGCAGGGAGCAGTGGGGCCCCATCCACAGCAGCTCTTTCTGCCCAGGGGTCCTGTCCCGGTGCTTTAATAAAACCACCTTTTTTGCACCAAAGACGACTCAAGAATTCTTTCTTGGCCATCAGCACCGGACCCCACCAACCTCACCAACATTCCAAAAAAAGCAAAAAGCAAAAAACTACCTCACCTCTGCCTTTGTTTTTTAAGTTTATATATTTTTTTAAATATTTGTTTATTTATGAGAGAGAGAGAGAGAGCATGAACGGGAGGGACAGAGGGAGAGGGAGGGAGAATCTCAAGCCGACTCCATACTGAGCGGGAGCCCTACAGGGGGCTCGATCTCACAACCCTGAGATCACGACCTGAGCCAAATGAAAGCAAGAGTTGGATGTTTAGGGGCGCCTGGGTGGCTCAGTTGTTAAGCGTCTGCCTTCGGCTCAGGTCATGATCCCAGCGTCCTGGGATCAAGCCCCACATCGGCCTCTCTGCTCCGCGGGAAGCCTGCTTTTCCCTCTCCCATTCCCCCTGCTTGTGTTCCCTCTCTTGCTGTGTCTCTCTCTGTCAGATAAATAAATAAAATCTTTAAAAAAAAAAAAAAA
>NC_138379.1:7991100-8024166 GCF_054177405.1 Leptonychotes weddellii | reverse complement strand
TACTGGATTGTTCACAACAATCAGTAGGTTCTGTTATCCCACTTGACAGTTGATAAAACAGGTTAGACACCTGAACTAGAATGCCTAAAGTCACACAGCTCATGAGTGGTAGAGCTTTTGTTTTGTTTTTAAACTGTCCATCTGGCTCCAAAGCCATCATTAGCTCTTTTTGCCTGACACTAGGTGGCTGGGGAGTGAGTGGGACCCACTTTTATCTGTGGCCATGTGGGTCTCACTACTGTTTTCCTTGGCCCCTGCCTCCACCCGAGGTTGGGAGCAGATGGGCCCCAGATAGCTTGAATTCAGTTTCACTGTATTGCACAGGCCCCAGGGCCTTCCCCTGTTGTCTCCTGCTTCCAAGGTTGCCAATGGCTGTCCAGACTAATAACACCTCAGCAAGGAGATCTGACAGCAGCCCAGATCTTGCTAAGCTGACCTCAGACTCAGGACCTTGGAGGAGCCCCCACCCCTTCCCTTTATGCAGAGGTGGGCCGACACTCCAGTGTTCAAGCACAGTACTAAAAACTACTCCGAATGTCATTCTGAATATAACTGGAAGAGACTCAGCAGGGTCATAGTCTCCTTAGGTGGTGTTGCCATGACAACCCAGCCACATCCATCTGGCTTTCCCAGCTCTGGCCTGGGAGGATCTTTTCTAGAGGCAGCAGCATCTAGCCCTGAGAGGGAAGAAGGGCGAGTATGTGTACATTCACGCTCCCCCGCGGAATACTCCTTTCTATAATGAATAGCCCATTGCAAACTACCTCATCTTGGATGAACATAAAGGAATGAATTCACTGTCTGCCTCTTGTTGTGTGAAAGAAGGTTCAACCACAACTCTGCCAAGGGCTTTCACGGACATTATCTCATTTAATCTACAGAATCCCGTGAGGTGGGTATTATTACCTCATTTTGTAGTTGGGTGAAAATGTGGTTGGGTAACTTGCTCCAAACCGGTGGCAGAATTTGAACCCAGGTTGGTGACTCCAAATACTGTCCTCAACTCACTAAATCCACTTGGTTCTGAATTGAGAACTGCCCAAGTTCGGGAAAGTGTGTGCACGTAAAATGGTCAAGGAAGTCTGCGAGGCAGGTGAGGGGTTATATTTCGCTTACTGAACAGGAATGAGAAAGATAGGAGGTAGGGTGTCAGAATGAGCAGGGCCCTGGAGTCTGCAGCTTGCACGTGAGTTTGGGCCAGTGGGAAGACCCTTCTGTCCGAAGAGAATACCCACTAGGAGCTCCATCCATCCGGCGGAAAAGAGAAGTGCAGGTGATGCTGGAGAGGTAAGCTGAGCCCCAACAAGCGGGCAAAGAAAACTTTGATTAGACATCAAAGTTCAAAGTTTCGCTGCAGGGGCGCCTGGGTGGCTCAGATGGTTAAGCGTCTGCCTTCCGCTCAGGTTATGATCCCAGGGTCCTGGAATCGAGTCCCGCATCGGGCTCCCTGCTCAGCGGGGAGCCTGCTTCTCCCTCTGCCTCTCTCTCTCTCTCTCTCTCTCTCTCTGTCTCTACTGAATAGATAAATAAAGTGTTTAAAAAAAATAAAAATAAAAAATAAAGCTTCGCTGCAGTCGCGTAAACGCAAATGCCCTGAAACTCAGGAGCAGACAAGACCAAGGGAATAGGGACGCTTTCTTTGACAATACGCTTTTCAAACAGACGCCAAACCATAGGTACCTACTCGCAAAACTCTCAAGAGCTGTTGCTTTAAGAAGCCCGACTCCTCGGCGTCACGTGACCCACATTGCGCCCAGATGCTTTTCAGCTCCTTCACAGAGGCCAATCGCTTGGCCGGAAGCCCCCGGGAGGGCGGGAACTTCGCAAAGCGCTCGCCGATTGGCTGTGCTCTTGGAGGGTGGGGCCTGGGCTCAGAGAGAGGGAATTAGGGTGAGCAGGGTAAGTGGGAGCTGCAGCCGCCGCCGCCGCCTCCACCGCCGTCTCGGTAGCCGCTTTCGCTGCGCCGGAGCCCTCAGGTGAGCAGGCCCGAGCAGGCCCGAGGACGCTCCATCCCGCTGTGGGCCGCGCACTCACTGGTCTTAGGGCCGACTCCGCTGGGGGCCCGCCCCCTTCGCTGACCACGTGACCCAAGTTCGGTAACCCCTGACCTCCTCCACCCCACCCCGCCACTTCTGGATCTGGGATGAAGCGAGGCGTGGTGGGAGGATGCGCACCCCCGAGGCCGGTGGCGGCCAGTTCCCACGCTCTTTACCAGTGTGGCTAGTGGCTGAGGGTGCAGGGAGGAGGTTGAGGAGGGGGAGACCTTGGTCAGAGCCTGGACTTTGTGGGTCTTCATGTGGGCACACAGTAAGGAAACTCCCTCCGCGCTTTCCGCGTGGGCAGGACTTCATGCTCCCATTTTACAGACGGGGAAACAGAAACTTCAGAATTATCCATTGGCGGGTCTCCAACGCCAAGAATCCGGGCTGCGAATCCAGGCCGTGTTCCCCACACAGCCCGCCACTCCTGATGATCAGGAACCAGAGTTGAGCCCTTGCTCCCTACTTAGTGCTCGCTGGGTGATCTTGGACAAGTCACTGAACGTTTAACCTCTCTGAGCTTTGATTTCCTTGGCTGTGAAATAGACGCAGTACTTACATAATACCTATCTTATTGTTAATGAGGATAGAATGAAGTATAAGCCGTATAAAGCACTTAGCTCTGTGCCTCAGGCGTTGCATGTGCTTAGAAAAAAATAGCTATTCTTTATTCGTTTTTGCAGCAAGTGTTCATTGAGGGCGTATTATGTGCTGACACTGTGCCCGACGCTTGGGATGCAAAGGTGAGCAAACAGGCATGATCCTAGCTGGTGTGGAGCTTACAATCTAGTGGGGAGGTAGGTGTTAATCACAAAGTTACACAGATATATAATTACAAGCTGTGATAATTGCTTTGAAGGCAGAGTACCGGTACACTGTGGTGGAGGTCTGAGAAGACTTCCCTGAGCAAGTGACATTTGAACTGAGATCTGAAGGAGCCGCTAGGAGTCCATTAGACAAAGAGCTTGGGGGTAGAGGAAGAGGAGAGTGTTTCAAGTAGAGCAAACAGTGTATGAACGTCCTGATAGCAGGTGTTTTGGGGGAAATGGAAAGAGGCCATGGTGGGAATGCAGAACACAAGAGGGAAAGAGGTGTTGCGGAAGTCAGTGGACACGCACGACCTGGGAACCAGGTTTGTTCTTTATTCCAGAGCCATGTGGAGCCACTGGGAGGAATGCGGGAGGCCAGGTTAGGATGCCCGTTGGATCTAGGGACCCTGAGATCACTGGTGACCCACTGAGCCCCGCCAGAGAGGAGTAGTGGGGCAGACCCTGGGTGGGTCACCCTGGAACTGGGGCCTTGCTGCCCGTGGTGCTGATGCCTCAGTTTGGCCCTTGTGGGCCTGCCTTCTAATTGTGGTGTAAGTTG
Organism: Leptonychotes weddellii; assembly: GCF_054177405.1. Classification (NCBI taxonomy): domain Eukaryota; kingdom Metazoa; phylum Chordata; class Mammalia; order Carnivora; family Phocidae; genus Leptonychotes; species Leptonychotes weddellii. The sequence goes on along the minus strand of NC_138379.1, from coordinate 8,020,759 downwards.
TTGGAGTCCTTCATCAGCCTCTGTTTTTGTTGGATTCTTGTTCTGCTATATCCTGTGAACGGAAGAGCAGGTTCCTGCTTTTAGGCCTCGCAGCCAAACTGGGAAAGACGGGACACATGGGCAGAAAGCCCAGCTACTAAAAGCCTGACAGTCCCCAGTGGCATACGGGCAGGAAGACCGTACAGGGCAGCCTGGATTTGCCTTAGCAAAGAGGAGGGGGTGGGGGCTTGGGGTAGAGGGGGAGGCCGACCAGCCTGAGTGCTGGTGGTGGTGCACAAGGCAGGCTGGAAGACACTAGGCTGGTCTTACTGGGAGGAGGGATCGGCTTGAACAGCTCTGGGGATTTGGGACCAAACACAGAATGTCAAGCTGGGGGGTTTAGAGTTTCTTTTAGAACCAGTGGGTAGGACTGAAGGTTTTTGAGCAAGGGAGAAGTACTGTTTTCATCAAGATTTAATAGGTAGTGGTTGTAGCAAGAATCAGGAGGAAGAAGACACGAAGTTTTTACTTGTAACTGACCATGGTTCCATCTTCCATCGTCCATTTGGGTGGCGTTCTAGTCCCTGGCTTTCTCCTGCCCCAGCTCATTTTGTCCTCACAGCAACCCTGCGAGTTACGGAGGGCAGGGGCGATTGCCTGTGTTTCACAGGTTGGGACACCAGGGCTCAGGCTGACGAGGACCTCGGCCACATTCACTCAGGAAGTGGTAGGGCACGGCTGGGGCCCCGTTCTGTGAACTCCCCAAGGCCAGGTCCTTTCTCAGGCAGCACTCCTGTCTGACCCAGCTCGTCTGTTTCTTGCGCTTCGCCTCAGACACTCAGAGCCTCTGCGGCTCGTTGTTCGGGGATTCTGGAGCAAGAGCAGCGAGCCTGGCTCAGAAGGCCTTGAGTCAGGCTCCTGGGCTCGGAGGGGGCCTGGGGGGGCCTCTCAAACCTTCTCTCCTGGCTCCCAGCTCCGTCGGGGCCATGTCCGAGCGAGAGGAGCGGCGGTTCGTGGAGATCCCTCGGGAGTCGGTCCGGCTCATGGCGGAGAGCACGGGCCTGGAGCTGAGCGATGAGGTGGCGGCCCTGCTCGCGGAGGATGTGTGCTACCGGCTCAGAGAGGCCACCCAGGTCCGCTCCCCTTCGCTCCCGGCACCCTCCCAACTCTCCTTGTCCCTCCCGGTGGCTACCCCCTCCCGCAGGGATGTATTAAACAGGTATGTGGCCCGCCCCTACTCTGTGCTTTGAGGGAACGCAGCGGAGGCAGTCCCTGCCCTCTCGAGTTCCCCTTTGAGCCAGCGGGGCTTCTGGGCAAACAGAGTGCTGGCTGAGCATTGCCTCACGTGCCCATCTTGTGAACAGCCCTGCCGGGCAGGCCAGGCCCCATTCATATTCACATTCTGCATGTGAGCAGCTGGGTCACAGAGAGGGAACATTACATCGAGGGCTGTTTGCACAAGACCAGCGCTGGATTCCAGGCTTTCTGGTCTCCGTTCTGGTGTCCTTTTTGCCTCCTGGCTGTCTCTCTTCCCTGGGGGAACTCCACAGCCCCTTCTTCCTGTCCGCTGACTTTGTTTCTCCCCTCCCAGAATAGCTCTCAATTCATGAAACACACAAAACGGCGGAAGCTGACCGTCGAGGATTTCAACAGGGCTCTCCGATGGAGCAGCGTGGAGGTGAGTGGAGCACAGCCTTCGGAGGCCTCGGCTGGCACGATCTACCTCCGTGCCCGGCTTGGGGCTGGCACCGCAGAGAGAGACATGAAGACCAAATACGCACATAAGGTGGCCGTGGCCACCACAGGACAGGTGCTGGGGGGCCCGGAGGTTAGGGAAGCCTTCTTGGAAGAGCTGGGATTTGAGGCAGGCTTTGAAGGGAGGCTTGCATTAGACTAAGCCAAGAGGGGAAGCGGGGGGACATTCTGGGTAAAGGAGGAGGCTGGGCACAAATGTGGGTATTAAAATGTCCTGCATAGTTGTTGTGGGGCAGGGACTTGAGGGAAGAAGGTCATGTTTAGAAGAGAGTAGTGTTGGGGCACCTGGTTGGCTCACTCAATACAGCACGTGACTCCTAATCTCAGGGTTGTGAGTTTGAGCCCCGTGTTGGGCATGAAGCCTACTTAAAAAAAAGAAAAAAGAGAGTTGTGTTTTCAAAGTAGGGTGAGTATGAGGACCGGCAGCATAGGGGTGTGGGGCTCAGCCTGTACGAGTCAGGGAGGAGGGACCACGTTCTACTCCCTGACCCAGTGCGCGCTGGATGCTCCAGCCAGATTCCCAGCCGTAGGCTCGAAGCCTCCCACATCTCCCCATTCTCGGGACTTTTGGACTTGCCTCACACGTAGACCCCCTGCCCTGGTCGGTAGAACGCCTCTCCCGCCGTGGATTCAGCATGCTCTCTGCTCCTCTCTGCTCAGGCCGTGTGTGGTTATGGATCCCAGGAGGCGCTGCCCCTACGCCCTGCCAGAGAGGGTGAGCTTTACTTCCCTGAGGACCGAGAGGTGAACCTGGTGGAGCTGGCCCTGGCCACCAACATCCCTAAAGGCTGTGCCGAGACAGCTGTGAGAGGTAGGGCCAGGGACACAAATGGGCTTGTCAGAGGAGGGGTGACGGGCGGGCTGGTGGATGGAGCAGGACTCGGGGGGGTGGGGGGGTGTTGCTACCACAGGCAAAACCCCAGGCTGACCCATCCCTCTGCTCTGGTTCTAGTTCATGTCTCCTACCTAGATGGCAAAGGGAACCTGGCCCCACAAGGATCAGGTAAGGGGCAGTATGGGGAACGGGCTCTGAACTTTCCCCTTGGGAATGGTGGGGGTGCCCCTGTACCTCTGATTCTTCATCTGACAAGTATTTACCGATGCCCGGTTCTGAGTGGGCACCGTCCCTGCCCAGAGGGCTCGGACTTGGAGGTAGGAGCCCAGACCTGGAACCAGTCATGATGCGGGGTGTTGGATGCTAGCACAGAAGTCTGGGCAGCTGGGGTCCCTGGGATTGAGGACGAGCAGGAATCTGCCTAGCGGAGGACGGGTGGGAGGCAGAGTACAGAGCACGGAGGTGTGAAAAGCCTACAAGGTCAGGGCCGAGCAGGCTGCTCCGAGGAGCTGGTGACTATGTGCTCTGGGAGTCCTGTCTGAAAAGGCTTCTGGTGGGGAGGGTGGAGGGTCGGGGGGTGAGGGAGAGCAGGCCGGGGAGGCCGGGAGAGGGCTGGGCTCTCCACCCTGACTACCTCCTGCCCATCCCCGCACAGTGCCCAGCGCTGTGTCTTCGCTGACTGATGACCTTCTCAAGTACTACCAGCAAGTGACCCGGGCTGTGCTGGGGGACGACCCACAGCTGATGAAGGTGAGCCAGTGGGGCACAAAGTCCAGCTTTCAAGTTCCCCGAAACTCTTTCAGATGCCTGCTTCCTGTCCACTCCACACCACCCGACTGATGCGGCTGGAAGCTGCTGCCAGTGGGAATGTTGTGCTCGGAGGCTGGCCCTCCTCCGGGGCTGACTCCTCTTCCCACTCTAGTAGGAACCTCATTCTCCGGGGAACGGGCAACTCAGCAGGGCCATTTTGGGGGCTCATGTGGTCAGTACCCCCCCTTTAATTCCAGAGTCTACTCTTCAGCGTGTATATTAACCTGTGGCCACGGGGGTGGGTGGGGGGCAGCCACCTGGCAGCTTGCATTTGCCTGGACGTGAGAGGGAGAGAAAGGAAGTAGAGGCAGCCAGGTCAGGGTGCCTGGCCGCCCGGGTCTGAGACTCCGCCACATTAGCCTCTGGGACTCCGCGGGGCCTGCGGGATGCGACCTGTCCAGAATGAGGGCAGCGCTGATTTGCGGTCTGCTCAAGCATGAGGTCTCTCCTGGAGGGCTTACCTTCTCCACTTCTCCACGTGTCTGGCTGTCGCCGCCACTCTCCCGGCAAAACTGGGAATGTCCCTCCCGTACAGGCCTGCCTTAGGAGCATGGCTCCGGTCCCCAGGCGCAGGGCAGATGGCTGGATGCAGGGCCTGGGAGCTGAGCTCCTTCCTCGCCAGCCTGTTGTCTGCAGCACCTGAGCACAGGAGCTTTATCCAGAGGAGTTTGGAGGTCACAGCAGAGATTCAGGGCTAAGAGGGTTTTTCTCATTCACTTAACTCTCTTTTTTTCTGCTTATAAAAGTAATACCAGCATGTTCATTATAGAAGGATTGTAAAGTAAAAACATACAAGCTGGAAAGTGAGTCTCCAATGGAAACAACTTACCTTTTTTTTTTTTTTTTAATGTTTTAACTGTGATTACTCTAGAATAAAGCAAAGTGGTATTACAGTAAACATCTGGTTTTAGAACAGCTGCTTCTCTCAGTTAAAAACGTGTGGGGCATCTAGGGTGTATTCAGTTTCGTGTTGCCACAGACAGGGCTAGGAGTGGGTGTGTGTGTGAGTGGGTATTTCTTACAGTGGGTTAAATTTATAGAAGTACAGTTGCTGAATCAAAGAGTGTGAACGTGTACAATTTTACTACAGAAGTACTCAGGCATCCTTTAAAAAATGTCCGTTTATCCTTGGGGCTGGTGGACCCAGTGCAGTCTGGCTCCTTCCTTTTCAGATTGCTCTCCAGGACCTGCAGACTAACTCCAAGATCGCAGCACTGCTGCCTTACTTTGTCTATGTGGTCAGTGGGGTGAGTGACCAGGCTGGGGCAGGGGAGAAGGTTCTGCGGGGACACGACCCAGCACGGGGGAGGGCTGGTGGCAGGAGCTAGCAGAGCGGCAGGCTCCTGCCTGCCCCCTCGTGTGCCCCTCAGCCAGCGCCCGCTGCAAACAGGTGAAGTCTGTCAGCCACGACCTGGAGCAGCTCCATCGGCTCTTGCAAGTGGCCCGGAGCCTGGTTCGGAACCCACACCTGTGCCTGGGGCCCTACGTCCGCTCCCTGGTCGGCAGCGTCCTCTACTGCGTCCTGGAGCCCCTGGCTGCCTCCATCAACCCTCTGAATGACCACTGGACTCTTCGGGATGGCGCTGCCCTCCTGCTCAGCCACATCTTCTGGTAGCCACTGGGCCTAGCCCAGCAGAGGGTGGGGCTGCCACAGCGCGGAGGGGCTTGTGGTCCGGGGCGGGGGGTAGTGTTTGGCTGCGAGGCCCTGTGTTGCGAGGTCAGGGAGCCTCTTTCCATTTAGAGCTTCCCGGTCGCTGCGCTGTGGCGCCCCGGGATTTTATAAATGGATGGCGCGACCCTGTTGGCTTACCCCAGGGCGCCAAAGACTGCCGCGTGCTCTGCGTGCTCTGCCTTGAGTCAGATCGGGCGGCCCCGTGCTTCATTCTCCTCCCTGACTGAATGCTGCTCCCGTAGGACCCATGGGGACCTTGTGAGCGGCCTGTATCAGCAGATCCTGCTCTCCCTGCAGAAGGTCTTGGCAGACCCTGTGCGGCCTCTCTGCTCTCACTACGGGGCTGTTGTGGGGCTGCACGCCCTGGGCTGGAAGGTGAGGACCCTGGCCTGGCCCACAGACAGCCATAGGAGCTGCCATTTGTAATTCGAAAAGCAGTATTTGTGTGTCTTTTCTCACAAAAATGGTCGGTGCTTGCTGCTGCCGTGTATACGGTTCTTGCCTGAGGCCAGGCTACTTGATGGCTTTGCTTTCTGTGTATCAATGTCTTATCCTTTCAAAAATTAAGGTACTAATATATCCCCACTTCAAAAATTCCTGCCCATACTATGTTAGTCATGTTAAGGAACTATCCCTCAATTCCTCTTGTATTATTTTTTTTAAGCTTATTTATTTTTAGTAATCTTTATATCCACCATGGGGCTTGAATTCACGACCCTAAGATCAAGAGTTGCATACCCTACCCACTGAGCCAGCCAGGTGCCTCATTCTTTTGGGCTTTTTTTTTTTTTTTTAAAGATTTTATTTATTTATTTGGCAGAGAGAGAGAGACAGAGAGAGAGGGAACACAAGCAGGGGGAGTGGGAGAGGGAGAAGCAGGCTTCCCGCCGAGCAGGGAGCCCGATGCGGGGCTCGATCCCAGGACCCCGGGATCATGACCTGAGCCGAAGGCAGACGCTTAACGACTGAGCCACCCAGGCACCCCTCTTTTGGGCTTTTAATGTAGATCATATGGTACAAATAATGATGGCTTTATTTCATCTTTTCTAAACCTAATGCCTTTAATTTCTTTTTATTTTATTGCTAGGATTGCTAATATCACTTTACATATGATGATAAGGGGCATCCTTATGTCATTTCTAATAAGAGAAGTGCTAATAACGTTCCCACTTATACTGATGTTTCCCTTGTGTTTGATATCCTTTCTCAGATTAAGATTACTTCATACTGTTTTATACTCTTGGTTTTATTATTTATGTTGAATTTTTATCAAATGCTTTTTCTGTAGCTTTTGAATTGATCCTAAGGTTTTTCTGCTTTTATCTGTTAATGTGATTAATTGTATTTATGGATTTTTAAGAAGATTTTATTTATTTAGAGACAGCATTTTCACACTTGAGAGCGGGGCAGAGGGAGGGGATGGGAGAGGGATAAGCACTCAAGCAGACTGTGCATTGCATGACCCCAAGATCACCACCTGAGCCAAGTGGAAACCAAGAGCCCAACTGACTGAGCCACCTAGGTGCCCGTATTTATGGATTTTTAATAGTAAACCATCATTACATTTTTTTTTTTTTTTTTTAGATTTTATTTGAGAGAGAGAGAGAGCACATGAGAGGGGGGAGGGTCAGAGGGAGAAGCAGACCCCCCCGCCGAGCAGGGAGCCCAATGCGGGACTCGATCCTGGGACTCCAGGATCATGACCTGAGCCGAAGGCAGTCGCTTAACCAGCTGAGCCACCCAGGCGCCCCAACCATCATTACATTTCTGTGTATAGACTAAAATAGGCTATAGTATAGACTTCAAAAAATCTAAATCTTTTATTGAAATATAAGGCATTTTTTGTATACTATTGGGTTTACTAAATTTTAAAAGATTTTTCTATATTCACGAGTGAAATCAATCATAAGTTTCTTCTCATGTACTGTCCTTGTAGAGTTTTAGTATCCGGGTTATATTGGCCCTAGAGACTGAGGTAGGGTGGGAGCACTTCTTTCTCGTTTGTTTTTGTAAGACTGAGATGCTCTTTTCCTTGAATATCTGTAGACTGTCTTTGTAAATTTTAGCAAAGTGTTTTATTTGTGGTTGGTTACCTACTATGGTTAGAGAATTTAAGTTTTTAGATTTTTTTTTTTTTTTTTGAGACAGAATGAGAGACAGAGAGCATGAGAGGGAGGAGGGTCAGAGGGAGAAGCAGACTCCCTGCCTAGCAGGGAGCCCGATGCGGGACTCGATCCCGGGACTCCAGGATCATGACCTGAGCCGAAGGCAGTTGCTTAACCAACTGAGCCACCCAGGCGCCCCGAGAATTTAGGTTTTTATAGCTGAGTCAGCAGTAAGTTATATTTCTCTAGGAACTCACCCATTTGTTAACATTTTCAAATCCATAGGCTGTGGATGACCAACGGAGAACTCTCACCCAGCAAAGCGCGTAACAGAGGTCACCTCCTCTGTGAAGTCTTAATTGCTTTCCCGAAAGTTAATCACAGGATTTAAAATTTGATAATCAGAGACCAGGTCTCTGATCAGTTGTTTGTTTTTATGCAGGTGGTTTGAACTGAGTCCCAGTTTACATCTCAGCGAGAATACTTGCCTACTGACCATATAGGGTAGCAATTGGCAAATTAAATGTGTCTGTTGTTAGCAATGGGCATTACTTATATATACCCTCTTAGCCTCTGTCATACAGGTCAGTGATAGTTGGGTCACTTTATACTGTTTTTGTACCTGACCTTTATTTCCAGTGCTTAGCAAAGGCTTGGGCATACAGTGGGTTCTAAATAAATGCTGGCTGAATATGCCAAGCTAATTTCATATCGGAGATAAAAGTAGGTCTTTCATGGGAAAGGGTACTTGAGAGGCAATAAGCAACAAAGAGGTGCTTACTGCCTGCCTTCTCTCCCTTCCAGGCAGTGGAACGTGTCCTGTACCCACACCTGTCCACTTACTGGACAAATCTGCAGGCTGTGCTAGATGATTATTCCGTCTCTAACGCCCAGGTTAAAGCAGATGGGCACAAGGTTTATGGAGCCATTCTGGTGAGTGTCTGCGCCTTCCAGCCTCCCTTCTTCGCTGCTTGAGCTCAGCAGCTCACCTGCCTTATTTTGGAAAACTTGATGGGCCCAGGTTCCTCCTAGTTCTTGCCTATCCTGGTCCCTCTGCTCTTGCAGGTGGCCGTAGAGCGACTGCTGAAGATGAAGGCCCAGGCGGCAGAGCCCAACAAGGGGGGCCCAAGCGGCAGGGGGTGCCGGCGCTCGGACGACCTGCCCTGGGACAGCCTTCTTCTGCAGGAGTCTCCCTCCGGGGGCAGCGCAGAGCCAGGCTTTGGGTCTGTCCTCCCGCTGCCGCCAGGAGGCGCGGGGCCGGAGGACCCTTCCCCGTCGGTGACCCTGGCGGACATCTACCGGGAGCTGTACGCCTTCTTCGGGGACAGCTTGGCCACCCGCTTTGGCACGGGTCAGCCCGCGCCCACCACTCCGCGGCCGCCCGGGGACAAGAAGGAGCCGGCGGCCGCCCCGGACTCGGTGCGGAAGATGCCGCAGCTGACGGCCAACGCCATGGTCAGCCCCCAGGGCGACGAGAGCCCCCGCGGCGGCGGCCCCGCGGCGGCCTCTGCGCCCGCCGCCTCCGAGAGCCGGCCGCTGCCGCGCGTGCACCGGGCGCGGGGGGCGCCCCGGCAGCAGGGGCCCGGCGCCGGCACCCGCGACGTCTTCCAGAAGAGCCGCTTCGCCCCGCGCGGCGCCCCCCACTTCCGCTTTATTATTGCCGGGCGGCAGGCCGGGAGGCGGTGCCGCGGGCGCCTCTTCCAGACCGCCTTCCCCGCGCCGTACGGGCCCAGCCCGGCCTCCCGCTACGTGCAGAAGCTGCCCATGATCGGCCGCACCGGCCGGCCGGCCCGCCGCTGGGCGCTCTCGGACTACTCGCTGTACCTGCCGCTCTGAACGGCGCTTTCCTGGGTCCTTTCTCCTCCGCCCCCCCCGCCCCTGTAAATAAAGCCCCGTGTCGGAAGTGACGTCTCCGCGCTCGTGGGTCGCGCCGGATGAGGCGGGGCTTGGGCGGTTGGCAGCCGCGGCGACCCTTCCTGGTGGCGGGGGTGCCATGGCGCTGCCCTGGCTGCAGCGCTTCGAGCTCTTGCTGTTCACCGCCGCCTTCCTGTGCGGCGCCGTGGCGGCCGCGACGCTGACCCGGACCCAGGTGCGGGGCGGGGCCGGCCGTGGGGTCGGGGAGGCGGGGCGGGGCGGGGATGCTGGCTCTGCTGGCCGGGCCGGGCTGGTCCCGTCGCGCTGCTCCCGGGAGCGGGTGGCCGCCGCTCTGCGGCCGGGATGCATCGGCGCCGATCGCGCTCTGTGGCTCCGCCCGCCGGTGTTCTGCTTCACAGCCGTTTCCTCGCCGAAAGGACGAGTCCTCAGGAGTGACTGACAGCGGCAGACATAGCCCGGCCTGGTGGCTCCGGCTGCATAACCTCACACTGGTTCTGCGGCAGAATTCGGCCCAGGCCCTGCCTTCATCCGTTAAATCAGACACTGTTGTGCCGAGCTCCGCCAGGAAATAAAGCTTAGTGTAGCGGAGATGACCAGGCTACCGCAGGATTGCAGCCCAGTGTGTGTGAATGACAAGACGGCCATGTAGGAGACGCCCACGGAAAGCCCAAGGGTTTCCCCAGCCAGGCAGTCGTGTTCATAAACACAGGCTCATGTAACCCTATAAAGTAGGCACTATTAGAACTTTTTTTTTTTAATTTATTTATTCATGAGAGTCAGAGAGAGAGAGAGAGGCAGCAGCAGAGGGAGAAGCAGGCTCCCCGCCTAGCAGGGAGCCCGATGCGGGACTCGATCCCAGGACTCGGGGATCGTGACCTGAGCCGAAGGCAGATGCTTAACCATCTGAGCCACCCAGGCGTCCCAGGACTTTTTTTTTTTTTTTTAAAGATTTTATTTGACAGAGACACAGCGAGAGAGGGAACACAAGCAGGGGGAGTGGGAGAGTGAGAAGCAGGCTTCCCACCGAGCAGGGAGCCCGATGCGGGGCTCGATCCCAGGACCCTGGGACCATGACCTGAGCCAAAGGCAGATGCTTAACGACTGAGCCACCCAGGTGCCCCGGTTAGGACTTTTTTTTTTTTAATAGGTGAGAAAACACCAGAGACAGCTGAAGGTTACACAAGTTCTGGTTTTACTCTAGGATTTCTGCAGAGGGGAGACCAGAACTTGTGAGGCCTCTCCGAAGCTCACTATCCTTTATAACCACCGCCTATTTCCTGATTCTTGTGGCCACCGCAGGTTTGACTTCCCCAGCAGGCCCTCTCCATCAGTGTACTGGCCCAGAAACAGGAACTGACAGTGTAGGGAGAACTTCCTAGGGTAGCCCTCTCCTAGGCTATCCCTCACACCTGCCATGAGCCTGCGCCGAGGCTCTAACCTGAAATCTAGGTGGGACTCAGCAGCTTCTCTTCACAGGGCTCCTTCAGTGGCCGCTGTCCCCTGTATGGTGTGGCCGCCCTGAATGGCTCCTCCCCGGCCTTAGCCCAACCCTCGGCCCCATCCCTCTGCTACTTTGTGGCGGGGGTCTCTGGCCTCCTGGCCCTCTACTGTCTCCTGCTTCTGCTCTTCTGGGTCTACAGCAGCTGCATCGAGGACTCCCACAGGTGACTGCCCTAGCTGAGGGTGGGGGGCTGAGCTGGGAGAAGTCCCACCTCAACCACAAGGCTTACTCTCCCCGTCCTCATAGAGGTCCCATAGGGCTCCGCATTGCACTGGTCATCTCAGCTATAGCCATCTTCCTGGTCTTAGTGGCTGCCTGTATCCTTCGATTTGGCACCCGTTCTCTCTGCAAATCCATCATCTCCTTGAACATTACAATTAGGTAATGGGAGAGGGAGGGAACCCTGGCTGGGGCTGACTGCCTTCCCTCTGCAGAAGGGAGCTATAACCCCCTTTCTGTCCCTGTCAGTTGCTCTCACCTTGAAGGGCACCTGGGCATGGGTGTGTTCGGAGTATATCCTCCCTTTCTCACCACCATCTCTTTGACCTCACAGCTGCTCTGAAGCCCAGAAACTTCCATGGACACCCCCTGGAACCGCCCTGCAGTTTTACTCCAACCTACACAATGCTGAAGTGAGGTCCCGGGATATGAAAGACTGGTGGAAACCCAGGGACCCACAGATTCCTATAAGCACCTGTAGTTGTTAAGGGTGCTCTCCAGTGAGAGGCTGAAGGGCTTTCAACCTGACCATGAACAGAGAATAGTGGTTTGTGGGTGGAACTGGGTTTGAGATGGCCACACTCCTCACACTCCTGTTCCTGTCTCCCACAGACCTCTTCTTGGGTGAATCTGGTATTGTGGTGTGTGGTCTTGGTGCTTCAGGTGGTGCAGTGGAAGTCCGAAGCCGCCCCATACCGGCCTCTGGAGCGGGGCGACCCTGAGTGGAGCTCTGAGACAGACGCTCTCGTTGGGCCACGCCTTTCCCATTCCTGAGAAGTAACCAAAGAATGCTTCGTGCAGCCAAAGACTCTGTGCCCAAGTGCCTACAATCCTGTTGCCCCCTCATGGCCCTGTTTATGCTGGGAGCCTGTTTTCCCTCCACGAGGGAAACATGATGATAGGCCCCCTCCGCCTCTCTTCCTACAGCTGTTTTTGTACCAGAATATTATATTACTTTCTTCCTTCATCTTGGTACTGAGTTCTTGGTGTTAAAGCACTGTAGGCAGGTGGATGGGAGGACAGAGCTAAACAGATATGGAACAAAAGTCAGAGGTTCTGTCCCTTGCCCTTGGGATGACTGCTCTTTTATTTGCGGCTCATGAACCCTGGGCCCCCTTGTGTCCTGCCCTTGGTTGTCACCCCATCTCCAAGGTTCAGTTTTTATTCCCCTCTGGGAGAGGTGAGCGACCCAAGGTGGTTCCTTCACAAGCTGCGGTAGGCACCCACAGTATTGTCAAAGAGTTTTGTGTTGGGGAAATGTCCAGCTTTGTCCAAGAGGAAGTAGAAGCGCCGGCCTTTGATCTTCAAAGGCAACATAGCAGGGACTTCACCACGGTGGGCCATGCAGGACACCTGGTTCAAAGGGACGGTGAAATGAGCACCCAAGCCAAAGGGGGCATGAGTGGTGAGGGTCACCTGCTTCCCTCCAGCCTGCAGCATCACTGAACGCACAGAACGGAGGGAGAAGAGAAGACCAGCGCCAAGTACCAGGATACCTGCAGGAAGACCAAAGTCTGCGGTGAGGGGTTTTTGCTGAAGAGCTAAGCAGCAACCTTTCCAGTGGCCCAGAATTAAAAAAATTGTGATGATAGTAACATTTACCGAGCTCCTCTTCTACCCGGCTCTTGTGTTCGTCCTTCCTCCCCAACAACCTTCATGTACACCCCCCGTTTCAAGGGCGAGACGGGTCAGAGCGGTGTAACTGCTCAAGCTCACAGAGTGAGAGGCAAACCTCACCCCAGGTCTGTCCGAGGGCCTGGCTCAGGGGCCTCCAACTCCAGCGTGGCCCGGCCCGGAGGGTCGGGAGCCCCGCACTGTCCTTGCCGGGGCAGAGAGGGTCGTGTCCAGCCGCCCCACGTCCCCGTGTTGGAAGCCAGCCCACGCCTTACCGATGGCGCCGCAGCCGACGGCCAGGCCGTAGCGCCAGAGCGAGGAGCGCAGGTCCAAGCGGCCGCGGTCTGCGGGCTCCGCGTCTGGAGGCAGCGCCCGGGCCGGGGGTCGGGCCAAGGCTGCCACGGCCAGGGACGCCCAGAAGACACCCTGGCCCGCGCAGAACAGCCCGAGGACGGCGAAGAAGCGGCCCCGTTCGTGCTGGAAGAGCAGCACGTCCCGTGACGGAGCCGCGTCGTGCAGAGGCCGCAGCGCGGCGAGTAGCCGCACAGTCCACCGCCGCCCAAGCGCCGCCATGGCCCCAGCACGTCGTCGCTTCCGGGGCGGGACTTCCGACCCGCGGCCCCGCCCCCGAGCTTAGAGGCCTTCCGCCCCGGTGGGGTGGGGCACCGCCCCGCAAGAAGGGGCAAGGCAAAAACAATGTAGCATCGTGACACAAAATACAATATCACTCTTTATCTTAAAAAGTACGGCGGGTTCTGGGGTTAAGTACACAAAGCACCTAAATCCTTCGAGGGAGTTTAGTGTCAGTTCTACAAAGTAAGCTTTGGCTTCCTGGCACCAGTGAGGCTCAATCTCCTGGAAGTCTCCCAGAAGTCTTCCAGAAGGCAGGTGAGGAGAGGGATCCAGCAGCCCTCCCTCTTCGGTCACAGTCACGGGGTGGCCTGGGGGCCAGAGAGGAGGAGACAAGAGCCGACAGCCACGACAAGGAGACATCAATATCCAAGGGCTATTTTACAGGGGGCTTCTTCTGGGGCACGGCTACAGATCACTTCATAAATGCCACTTCTGGGATCTCGCCCTTAGCCTTAGAAAAAAAAGAAAAGGACAGTAGAGCCAGTCCCTTTCCCCCTCCCCCCAGTTGGCTTGACGGTCTCAAGGCCCAGAGATCCCTGGTCTTCTTGCTACTGAATTCCCAAAACTTACCTTGAGATGAGTAAAGGCCTGGGCAGATCTGGTGTAGTCCCAGTTGTTGTCCTGAAGGCACCTGGAGTGGGGGGAAGAGCACCCTGCTCACTAAACGCCACTTCACAATCCTTCCTAGAGAAACACTCACCCATGTGTGCCAACAATTACATACACTCTTGCACTATGGATTACAAATGAAAAATTAGTAAAAATCCCAATGTCTTATCACTGGTCTACTGGATACAAAGGAATATTAAGTAGCTATCAAGAAGACTAAGGTAATTTTTATAATGATAGGGAAAGACATTCATGGGATAAGCAAAAAAAGTAAGTTGCAGAATAGTATATAAAAATTTTGCTATGCTAATTTAGGCATAGGCCAAATTTTTTTATGGGCCATATTTATAAATTTTGTTTTTTTTTTTTTTAAAGATTTTATTTGACAGAGAGAGAGACAGCGAGAGAGGGAACACAAGCAGGGGGAGTGGAAGAGGGAGAAGCAGGCTTCCCGCGGAGCAGGGAGCCCGATGCGGGGCTCAGACCCAGGACCCTGGGATCATGACCTGAGCCGAAGGCAGACGCTTAATGACTGAGCCACCCAGACACCCCTAAATTTTGGCTTTTAAAATGTCAGGAGCACTCATTATTCACTTCCACTCCTACCTCTGTTTACCCCTATTCCTACACATTCCCAGTACTCACTTCTGGGACCACTCAAGGTTCATGCCGGACTGGGTAGAGAACGCCTGCAGCATTTCCTGCTGCTCTGGGGACAGGGTGGGCACTGGACTGGAGGAAGGGGTGGGTGCAGGCATGGCAAAGGCTCTCTGGATCTCATCAGGGCTGGCATTCCGCACAAACAGCTCGTCGTTCACGATGCACAGCCTTCGGGACAAAAAGCACTTTAGACAGCTGGACAGACAGCCAACCTCAACTTCCCAACATTATTCCTGTTCTCACACTTGACACTTTTACACTTAACTGATTCTTTCAATACCCACCAAGTCCCCCTCCCCACTCTTGGTCATTACTTTTTTTTTTTTAAGATTTTATTTATTTATTTGACAGAGCACAAGTAGGCAGAGGGAGAGGGAGAAGCAGGCTCTCCGCTGAGCAGGGAGCTGGACGTGGGGCTCGATCCCAGGACCCCGGGATCATGACCTGAGCCAAAGGCAGCCGCTTAACTGACTGAGCCACCCAGGCGCCCCTTGGTCATTACCTTTTATCATTTACGCACCTTATGCCCCTAAGAACCCATGTATGGGGGCAGATGCCAAACAACATTAGAGTTACATATTCTCTCCCAACTCAGGGAAGTTCTTATTCCCACTGATCTTCACAATAGACCAAAGAAGTAAGTAGCTTATGTTAGTTTCCCAATGAGGAAACCTGCTCTCAGCTAGAAGTGGTGCAGCCAGATGAAAAACCCAAACAGTCTGACTCCAGAGCCGAGCTCACCACCACTGTGAGAGCCTCCTCCTGAAATTCGGAACATTTCCTGAGGATCGGCTCCCCCTTCACATCCCCCCACTAATTCCCACATGCTGGCCACGGATTGGGACTGGGACCCCATGTGGTAAACCACTCACTCACCCTGAGTTGCTCGCAGGAACAGCGACAAATGTCCGGGTGAAGGCTCGCAAAGAATCCCGAGACTTTCCGTCCACTGTAATGTTAACAACAGCAACGACCCCTTAGAATCAGCTACACCTGAAGTTTACTAAAAGCTTCTCCAATCCTGGTCTTACTGGATACAACTCAACTGAAGCAGACCAGACAGATGATTATGTGTGTATAGGGGAGGAGAGGGGAAGAGGAGTGTCGGGAGGGCAGGGCGAACCACCACCAGCGTTAGCCCACCCAGAGGACCCGTGCGTTAGCTCCTGTGTCAGGCGCTGCGCTGACTCCCCACGGCACGGCTGTGAGATGGCTCTTACCAACCCCCTTTTACAAATAAAGAATTCGAAGCCCAGAGGTAATATAAGTTGCCCACAGACCCATGGGCCCGAGGCTGGAATGGAAGCCCAGACCTGCCTGACCTCAGAGTCTGTGTCCTCCTAATCCTCAGGCTTGTCCCATTTCCCAGACATGGGGTGGGGAGGGGAGGCCTCATGAAGGTGGCTTGGGGGCAGAAGAGGAGGAGGTCAGGGACAGAGAAGGAAGGTAGCTGAGAGTGTTGAGAAAAAAAAATCTCGCTGAGGGAGGGCCCACTCTGCAAACTCGGGACTCCAAAGCTTCTTACCTTCTTTGAAGACCCCGTTGACAGAAAAACACAGCAACGTACTCTGAAAGAGAAGAGGCGTCTGTCACCATGCAGGCTCCCGGCCAGAGCCCGCAGGCCCCCAGGCCTCGTAACTGCCCTTCCTCAGTTCCGGCTTTTGTGGGCAAGAAACAGGTGCTTACTGTCTGCGCGCTTATGTCTACCACAAAGGAGTTGATGTCGTGCTGAGTTTTGGGCAGCTCATTGAGGAAGGCGACGACATTGAGACGTGTGTGCTTCAGCAGCCGGAACCGCAGGGCTGTGGGAGAGGAGAACCCAAGGTCAGGGGCTGCCGCACGCTCCTGAGCCCCGTGACCGAGTCCCGCCCGCCCGCCCCCCTCTCCCACCCTGTTCTGCTCACATCGCACACTTACTTGGGTCTTTGAGCTTCTTCACATTCCTGCTATCCTTGAAGTACTCGGCCAGGTTGCTTCTAGAGGAAGAAGCGGAAAAGGAGGCAGGGGTCAGAGCAGGATGTGAGCTGGCAGGTGCTCACCTGCATGGTCCTGGGCAGGCTGTGGCCAGGGACACTCACCGGGCAGGGTTCTGGGGCGTGAAGGGAATGCTGAGGGAGCAGCAGGCCCCGTCGTGGTAGGCGTCCAGGAGCCGCTGCCGGTCTCCAGAGTCGTACACCGCATAGTACCTGTGCAGAACACAAAAGGGACAGTCTGAGCTCCCGGGTCTGGCTCCCCAGAGGGAGCTGTGCCGGGACCCACCCACCGCTCCCCAGCCTCGGGGGGCCCTGCATACTCACTGCTGCAGGAAGTGCAGGACCAGATTCTTCAGGGTCTCTGTTCCAAAGTAGCTTCCCTGGAATCACACACGGGTATCAGGACCACGTATCCAATTCTCTCCTCCCAACATGAGTTCTAGCGCTGCCCCCTTCTTACCTTGCAGGGAGGTAACATTGTGGGGGCTTCAACATCAAATGCAATTGGCGGAGGTAACTCATGGCCGTCCTGTGGGAAGTCGACAGCGTAACCAGAGAGAAAAGGCTGGATGAGTAATGAAATGGGCAAACTAGGAATGAGGGGTCAGAGATCAAGTGTCAAGGACACACGGAAAAGATCCAGGAATCCCGACAGAGGCAACTTTTGTCTACAGGCCTTTTTCTGAGAAGGATTACAGCCTTTGCCAGATTCTCAAAGGTCTTCGTTGTCTCCAAATTAACGGTCATACGAACACACGTGAGGCAAGAGCTTTTGGGTGGGAGAGCCTATGCTCATTAGAAAAGAATTTAAAGAGCTACAGACTTACCAGGCGTAATAATTTGGGAAATCGTTCTCGAATGGCGCTGTCAAAAACGGGACAGAAGTGAGTGATGCTTCAGAGCCACCGTGCCTCCTGAGCTGCTCTAGGAGCAAATATTCCAAAGCCCAAGGGACCGCCCACCCCATCCTGCTTGTCCTCTCACTCCTCCCCAGCCTCTGAGCTCTGGGGAAAGAGGCCCCACTCCCCACCTCACCCGGGGCACCCAGAAATGACTGCCTTGAAGGCTGACTCTCTTCTTGCTGCCTGACCCGAGCGCCACAGAGCAGCACTCCCAGCCCAGGCTTTAAGCCAGGACCTCCTTCCCCTCCCTGCCCCCCTTACCTTCCACCTACTCACCTGTGCAGCCCCGGGAGGAGGGAATGGGGTGGGAGCCCAGGGGCTCCGCTGCCTCAACAGGTATCCATCAGTTCTGCCCGGTCTGGCCGTGGCCAAGACCAGAACACACCACAGGGATGGCACAGGATGTTGGGGCAGGGAGATGAGCAAGGCGGGGGGTTCAGGAAGAGGGGAGGTGAAGAAAGAAGACAAGGAAGGAAAAGAAGAGAGAGAGAGAAGGCAGGATGGGGCTGGGGCAAGGGAGAGATGGGGAGACAGAGGGAAGTAGAGAGTAAAAAGAAAAAGCAAAGAAAAAGCGAAAGAACTATAAGGCAAAGAGGCATTCAGGAAAGTAAGAAAGAAAAAAGGGAAGAAGACACCCAACACAGCCTTTTCCTTCGGCTGCCCCTTTCCCTGTGGTCCAAGGTACAGACGGAAAACAAATTCTTGCTGCAGCCGGAGGGCAGTTGCTGTTGGCCAGGTCTCTGTCTGCTACCTGGGTCCCGATCTGAGCTGGGCGTGGGAAGTGAAGCAGCCATGGGGGCAGGAGACCTCCCTCAGAAGAGGTGAGGGTTCAGGCCCCTGCAAAGTTGGGGGGGTGAGGGTCTGTGCCCCACCTCTGTTGGCCCCCAAATTCTCTCCTGATGGCCCCTCTGCGACTGTGCCTGTCTTAGGTTGTTCCTTCCCTGAGGAATCTTACCCGTCTCTGGCTAACCAGCCATCCTCCGGGGCCAAGCAGGGCGATGTGAGGTGTGCAAGTGAGGGCGGGGCAGCGCCCCCCCGAGAGGGTCAGTTCTGTGTCTCCTCGGTAGTCTATGCCCCCGTGGCCTCCACGCCCAGCGCCTGCCTTGGGCTTCCCTCGCCTGCTGGCGGGGCCCTGGCTCTAGTCACATGGCTTGGGGAACCCAGGTTTCTTCTCCAGGGAGGGCCCAGCTCACAGCTCTGGGCAAGAGAGACAGAATGCGTGGCACCAGCTCCGAGGAGGCCTCAACCTCAGCACGAGGGGGAAGGCCCAGGCAACGGCCTTGGGCACGTGGACTGTGACAAGAGTCCCTCCTGGCAAAACGGCAAGAGGGGCCAACACCGGACAAAGAAGGGAAGGCCCATCAACAGCAAGTCCCAGGGAGGGAGGCCTTTCTCGGCCCAGGGATACCAGGCTCTTGGCACAAGGCAGATCCACGTATGGGACATATATGCAAGACACGCCCTGGTCGTGGTATAAAGCGGGAAACGCCCTTCCTGGAACAGTAGGATTGGGAGACTCTAGAAAAGGCTGTGTTTGGGAAGAGGAAAGACCACAGAACAGCAAATAGGTAGTCAGGTGAGAAGAAAGGAAAGGAAACCTCGGGGCCAAGCTGGGACACACGGACAGACGAAGGGAGGAACATGTGATCCTCCCAAAGGACAGGTGGTTCCAGCTCAGGGCTGCACATCTCCTGCAGACGGGCACTGGTCAGGGTGCATTAGCTCAGCCTCCCGGGGGGTGAAGGTCCCCAGGAGGGGAGACAGAGGCTACAACTGACCTGATGTAGGTGGACTGGTCTCGGAAGGTGTCGCATAGCGGGTTTCCGTCGAGCCACAACTCTTCCAGCTTCAGCCCTTTTACCTTGTCCAACTCCCTCTCAGACTTCAACTGCAGAGAGGTGGGGAGAAAAAGTGGGCAGGAGATCCTGGTAAGGAGAGCCAGCAAGATCCCCATCCCCGAAACACCCTCCTCGAGCCTCTTGCCCGAGCCCTCTGCTCACCCCGCCCACAACACAACCAGGCCCTCAGGTCTCACCTCATTTCCGGAGAGGTTGAGGATCTTCAGGTTGGGTGCTTTCTGCACAAGGCTGGACATGTCATCCAGCCTGTATAGCCTGTTGTTGCTCAAGTTTAAGGACAAAAGCTGTGGGCAGAGAAAAGTTTAGAGGAAGCACCGCCAACAAAGAATTAAGAGACACACCTGCCTCCCGACCCCATCCTACCTATAGCACCCTGCTTCCTCCCGTCTTAAAACAGGACAAAGGCCTCACCTCAGGGATGTTCTCCTCAATGATTCGCAGGGTAGCCGCCATACAGCTCCTGCGATTCAGGACGACATCGATGTTCTGAGCCACCAAGTCTTCAGGAAGCAGAAAAGAAGGAAAGGCAAATCTGAGAGGGCTTTCCCAGGTCAGAGTTCGTACCAACCATTCTCGAACTTTCCCCACCCGACAGATCCCCCTCTGCCTCCACCTCCCTGAGAATGACTGCTACTGGTCCTACCTGGGTCTGAACGGAGGCCTTTGAGGTCAAGCGCTTGTTGGGAGCCATCATATCGTTTGCTCATGATCAGCTACAGGGGAAAGAAAAGGGGTTGGGGGTCAGGGGCTCACTTAGGTTGTGTGGAGGGTTGTGGATGCAAGAAGTGGGAGGACTGGAGCGGAAACACGTGACAGGAGCCTGACTCACCTTTAGCTGCTCGACTTGTTCCGGCTTCAGTTCGTTCTGTACCGAATGGGGTGGGGCAGAGGAGTTGATGATGATGGATATCTACAGAGAAGACACGGAGGGCAGGGTGAATCCCAGGGAAGCCTAAGCTGCAGGATCAAGACCTACCCCCAGCCAAGCCAGGCCCTTTATACACACCCTTCGGTTTTCCTGATCTACAATCTTATAGTTGACGGCCTTCAACGCAGAGGCGGTGCTGGCATCCTCCACGAAAAACTGGGCCCGTGTGTTTTCATAGTGAAACTGCACAAAGAGGAAACAAGAGCATGAGACTTGGAGCCCAGGGCCCCTGGTCCAGCTGGCCCCTCGCCTTCCTTGGTGCCCAGCGGCCACAGAGGCCTTCTCTCACCTCAATGGGGGTGAAAGGGACATTGCACTTGCTCTGAATCACACTCAGGAGCCATGACTTGTCATACTTTCTGCCATAGGGAATCTAGATGAGAGAGAGAAAAGAACAATATGTAACGAAAGCTGGCCATCAGACGCATCTAGCGCTCTTTCATATCTTCTGCCAACTTTCACAACATTTCCTGAAGAAAGGGCCAGTTAAAAGTTTTTTTTACTCAAGTCAGACTCCTTACCCTCCTCCTTTCTGTCCATTTAAACTTAGTATTCCTCAAGAAAATAAAATTTTTGGGTTCTAAAAGTTTCAAGATATGATTCAGACCTGGCCCGACCCTCAGAGAACTTAAGAGATCCCAAGCCCCATGATCGGCTTGAGCCACATGGAGACATTCAGAGGAGTTCCTCTACCTCCCAACCAGTTAATCATGTTTTCCTTTAGATGGTGCCCCCCCTCCCCAATCCTGCTTGTCCTCTTCTATGCCTTTCCTGAACCTGCTCTTAGGTGTTCTAGAAGAAAGGATGAACACCTGACTGTGGAGAAAACAGCTGAAAAGATTGATTTTGTCGTGTGAAAAGTAAAGACCTTCACTCTGAGCCCAGCCCCCTCTCTCCCTTGCAGCATCTACTTCCCCAGACACTCACTG
Organism: Leptonychotes weddellii; assembly: GCF_054177405.1. Classification (NCBI taxonomy): domain Eukaryota; kingdom Metazoa; phylum Chordata; class Mammalia; order Carnivora; family Phocidae; genus Leptonychotes; species Leptonychotes weddellii. The sequence continues at coordinate 7,999,901 of NC_138379.1, read as the reverse complement.
TAATCTTTTTCTTTTTTTAAGGGGGGAGGGACAAAAGGAGGGGGAGGGAGAGAGAGAGAGAGAGAGAATCTCAAGCTGGCTCCATGCCCAGCACAAAGATGAAACAGGACTCAATTTCATGACCTTGAGATCGTGACCTGAGCTGAAATCAAGAGACAGACAGACACTTAACCGACTGAGCCCCCCAGGTGCCCCACACACTCACTGTAATCTTAAACCAGTTTCTCGAGGTCCCATCCTGACTGGTACCAGCCCCTCCTCTGTCTGGAAGAGTTCTGTCTCTCCGCACAGTAACATGAATGCGATCTCGATCATGCCAACTGTCACCTCGACGGTTGGGTCGGGAAGGATAGGGGTTGCTGTGGGGAAGCAGAGAATAAAATGTCCACAAACACTAGGAATGTCTTCTCAAAGCCTTCCCACACTGCTGTCAGGACTGCAGCTAAGACTGTTCGCCCATTAAGTTGGCCCTGGCATTCTCACTTGTACAGGTGGGAAGAGAAATGGTGTGGGCAGTAGAGAACTAAAAAAATAAATGGGTCACTAAAATCAAACCAGATCAACTGGTCACTTACTGTCGTATTCGGGGAACATCCTGGGCATCACTCATCGCCACATCTCTGTCATCTTCCTCCAGGCGGGAAGACCGGATGCCAGAACCTCCTCTTCCAGACCTACGGTTCCCCTCACCATATTTCCACCGGAAAGGACCCCGGCCTTTCTTTCTTCTTTGAGGGAAACTAACACGGTCATCGTGCTCTGGGATTAAAAACGACATCAATTAGAAAACACGTTGCTGGGCGCCTGGGTGGCTCAGTTGGTTAGGCAACTGCCTTCGGCTCCGGTCATGATCCTGGAGTCCCGGGATCGAGTCCCGCATCGGGCTCCCTGCTCAGCAAGGAGCCTGCTTCTCCCTCTGACCCTCCCCCCTCTCATGTGCTCTCTCTCATTCTCTCTTTCAAATAAATAAAATCTTTAAGAAAAAAAAAAAAGAAAAGAAAACACGTTGCTAGTCCAGCTACCCTGCTGTGGCAATCACAGCTCCAGCAGCCTGTGCTATAGAATGACATACACACCAACTACAAAGCCCACTTCCACGCAAACTTCTGTCTGTTGAGAGAGAGAACCCTCTCTGTGGCATGGCAGCATGAGGGAAACATTACTGGAAGACAACACAGGGCTTCAGAAAAATGAGTCAGAAACTGGAACTTACAAAGAAGAGAAGCACAATGTGGAAATGTGAGCAGAATATGGACTCAGTGTGCAACTGAAAAGTCACCTGAAATCTGCTTGCTCTTGGCCTCCCAAATCTATTTAACCCTTCTCAAAATCTGGATGGGGACCTCTCTCACATCTCCTAAAATCAATCAATCACAATGATCACATCAGCTTTCAGCAAACAATGCTTCCTTTGCCTACAGAGTACAAACGTCATACAATTATAAATATAATCAATTTAAGGGCTTCTTTAAAACTTTTTTTTTGGCTTCTTTAAAATTCTTTTTTTTTCTTTTTAAAAGACTTTATTTATTTGACAGAGACACAGTGAGAGAGGGAACACAAGCAGGGGAAGTGGGAGAGGGAGAAGCAGGCTTCCGCGGAGCAGGGAGCCCGATGCGGGGCTCGATCCCAGGACCCTGGGACCATGACCTGAGTCGAAGGCAGACACCCAATGACTGAGCCACCCAGCCGTCCCTCTTTAAAATTCTTGTTCTCGGGGCGCCTGGGTGGCTCAGTTGTTGGGCGTCTGCCCTCGGCTCAGGTCATGGTCCCGGGGTCCTCAGATTGAGCCCCGCATCGGGCTCCCTGCTCCGAGGGAAGCCTGCTTCTCCCTCTCCCACTTCCCCTGCTTGTGTTCCCTCTCTTGCTGTGTCTCTCTCTGTCAAATAAATAAAATCTTAAAAAAAAAAAAAATTCTTGTTCTCAAACTGACACCCTGAAGTTTTGGGAGTGGGCTCTTTATTTCCTTGGCCAGAAATGCCTTTAAAAAAAAAAGATTTTATTTATTTACTAGAGAGGGAGAGAAAGAGAGAGAGCGCACAAGTAGGTGGGGCAGCAGGGAGAGTGAGAAGCAGGCTCCCCACTGAGCAGAGAGCCCGACATGAGGCTCTATCCCAGGACTCTGGGATCAAGACCTGAGCCAAAGGCAGATGCTGACTGAACCAACTGAGCCACAGAGGCACCCCCAGAAATGCCTTTTAACTCAGGAGACAACTTCTAAGATTCAGGTTCTAGTGGCAACTAGGGAGCTTAGCCAACTGTCCTTGACTGCTCTCCAGGGACAGGACCCTCTGAATCCTCTGGAGTGTAGGAATGGCTTCTAAAAAAAAGGTCTGCCTCATGCCTAGCACTCTACAAACAATGAACCTTAAGAAATGACCACAGGGGAAAAACAAACAAACAACTGAATAGCAGGCACAGCTAATATACACTGAGAACTTTCTCCAGGGCCAGGCACTATGCTCCAGGCACTTGATGTGAATAAACTCGTTTAACATACACAAGGCCAAACTTAGGAAATAAGTACAATCGCTACCTTCTTAGGAAAATAGAAAAATGAGGCCTGGGAGTGGAATTCACTCAAGCTTGGGGAAGACAACTCAGGACTCAAACCTCAGCTGTCATGTGCTCCTAACCACTCCTCTGGACAAAAACCCTGCGTAGTGTTCGGATACAGCGCTTTGGTATGGAGGTTTAAATTTTAAAGCCAAAGCCAAGGCCGCCGGGGAGGCGGGGCAAGAGACTGGACGCGGTGGAAAATAGGACACAGGTAGCCGATGAGAAGGGCACCGACTCACATTAAAAGAAGAGTCTGGCCGCCAACCTGAACTGACAGGCATCAACCACCCACAAAGTTCAAAGGAATCTCGCCACCCCACCGCCAGGCCGCCTGCTCCGAACCGAAGCTCCTCGCAACGCCAGGATTCCCGCGTCAACACGTCGGGCTCCCAGCCTCGAGTGCGGCCGGGCCCGCGGGGGGCCTTGCCCCCGGGCCGCGCCGCCGACGCCCCCCGCGGACGCCCGGCCTCTCGCGGCCTCCCGCCCCGGGGCTTCGGCCTAGGCCGGCGCCGCCCACTGGGCCCCAGATCATCTCGCTCGCCGCCCTGAGAGCCAGCACTGACCGTTGTAGGACTTCCCCTCGTCCGCCATGGCACAGCGAGAAGCAGAGCAGGCTCAGGCGCGGGCCGCAACGCCACCAAACGTCCAAACGCCCAAAAACGCCCCGGCCGAAGCGCTCCTACGCCCGGCGCCACCGCATTTATCCTGCGAAATACGTCGCGCGCCGCCGACGTCCCCCGGTGGTGGGCGGTGCCACCTGAGGAGCGCGGCCCTCTGCGCGTGCGCACTCGGCTGGCAGCCGCGCTGGGGGCGGGGCTCAACCGTTCCTGGTCCCGCCAGAGACCTGCGCTCGCCCAGCCACCCCAGGGTTGGGGCCGGCCAGCCCCGCCGCCTTTCTTCGGTTCGTCTTACGCCAGCACCTCCGGGGCTAGCGCTGGAGCAAAGAGCAAGCTGCTGCAGCCCAAGTCTCCGAGAGGAATGGGGAAGGGGGTCGCACGAAGGGCTTCCGAGGAAGGGGAGACCCGGGCCTTGGAGCGGGAGTGATGGTTCTTAGATCCCCTAGCGTTATACAGCCAGTATTGAATCTCTCAGCCCAGCCCTTTGCCAGCAGCCGATATATGTCACGCTTTCCTCGTAAGATGGGTTATCAGGCAACAGAAAACTAGAACGTAAACCCCAACAGAGCAGGGATGTTCACTAATTCGTGACTTTTCTCCAGCTCCTGGCTCAGTACCCTGCCTGGCACGTACCAAGAACTCAACAAACACTTGGGAAATAAATGAATTTCCGATCTATGCATCCTCCCAAGAAGAGTTGCCATGTCAAATGAACAGACCATTTTTCTGGCTCTCACAAGCAATTGTCTTCACAACCTCCCCATCCACCACTGAGGTGCTGTACCAGAACTGCAGTTTGTGTCAGTTGGGCAGTGAAGATGCAAGCAAGACCACCTGCTGACCAGAGGCCTGGGAGAGAGGAAATAGTAAAATGCCTGGGCTAGAAAAGACAAAGGTTCTCCTAGACTGCCCCCCCACCCCCGACGTTCTAGGGTCAGCTTTCAGAGTTGTGATTGTTCTCTCTGTAGCTTGAACTTCCTCTGGGGTGTGTGAGATGTGGGGGGACCCCAGTAACCTCAGAATAACACCAAGAAGTGTATTAACCTCCCTGGAGGGTGGGCATTCCAGGCAGGTTTCTCCTCCATCCTCCTGTGACTGGCTTGGATTTGGTGAGGGGCTTGGAGGGGACCAAGAGCCTCAGCTGGAGCTGGGAACAAGTTCTTCACCTTTCACTCCTGGCAGCAGGCAGAGCTCCTGTGTCATCCAGCTCAAGGAAAAATGGGGGCCAGCTGGTTGGAGCATGCAGCTGAAACAGGTACAAATACTGCTGGAGATGATCCTGGAAGTTGCCACCAATCAGGGACCCATGCTGGGGTCGTGCTTCCCCCTTTGAAGGGAAGTTTCCATGCTCATGAAGTGCTGCTGCACCTGGGTGTTCCCTGCCCGGAGGCAGCTGTGTGCACAGGGCCCAAAGCTTGGCCCTTAGAGCCATCAGCCCAGCCTCAGTTCTGGTACCGGGCAGTGCGCTCACTCCACTGGCTGTGAAGGCCCTTCGACGCTCCCACCCAGAAATGACGACATGGCTAGCGAGGCTGACAGTCTTGCTGTAATTGGGAGAAAACGGGCTGCAGCGCATTTGGCAGATTGAGAGTCACCAGCAGCCAAAGTTGGGGTTGTGCAGGCAGCCGAGGGGCTCAGGGCCCCCTGCTTCATGTGGTGGAGAGAGGAAGAAGAAAGAGGTCAAATTCTAACCCAGATGGGAAAGTTGGTCCCGGGGGGGCTGGGGGGGGGCAATTTCACTTCCTCTCCTCACTCTCAGGAAGGTGGGAAAGGGCATCATCTCCCCTTGCTGCCAAAGTTTCCTTTGGAAAAGGCTGGGGAGTTTCTAAAAATCTCCTACCTAGTGGAGACAACCTCCCCCACTGCCCCCCAGTTGGCTTCTGCTCCCTTCCAGCCACCTCACAGCAGAGTACAAATCCAGAACCGTGTGTGTTTCGAGGGCCTGAGGGCGGTGAGGGGAGGACAGGGTGGCCAGAGGCAAAGGGTTAGGGGTCAGGGACAGTGGCCATTCTCAGCAGTTCCAGGGAAACAGGGCCTTTCTCCCAAGCACCCTGCACAGGCTCAGTGGCAACACTGGCCACCTGCCCTCCCAAAGGGGTTCCAAACCCCCACGGAGTGCCTCAGAGTGGAGAGGGTTCAGGCAAGGAAGACCACAAAGATGATGAAGAAGACAATGAGGATGAGGAAGATTTTGACCATGAGCCACCGGTTCGAGGTGACCGACTGGAAGTACTTGAGGATCTCTGAATGGGCGGCTTCAACATCCAGCTGGGCTCCCAGCACGTTCTCGTCGATCCTGGGTATAGGGCCGAAAGAAGAGGAAACAGAAGGACACTGGATTAAAGAGAATGCTGTTGAAGTAGATTTACCAACATGGAAAGATAGTCACAATATATAAATAATAAAAAGTATTTTACATACAATACGATCCCATTTTTGTGTATATATGCTTGTGTATAGGAAAAGCTCTGGAAGGGTAACACAAACAAGTCTTGGCTCTGGTTTGAAGATCAGCTCTGCAACTTATCAGCTTGTGATTCTGAGCCAGTCATTTAACCTCCAGACTCACTTTCTTCAACTGCAAAGGAGGGAAAATGAGGATAACCCCAACCCTACATCTCTGGTTGTTGTCGGCCTCTCAAATGAGTTAACAAACACAAAGTGCCCAACCCACACTAAGAGCACCCAGAATGTTAGCTATTATAATTTTTTGCTCATCTTTATTGATTTTTGTCTAATACATAATATTGCATTTGTAATACGGGAGAAAACGCTCACAGACCATTACAGTCAGGAAATCCCAGTTCTGAGTGAGACAGGAAGAAAAACTTAATGATATGGACAGGAAGTCAGGAGATAAGAAAAACCCTACAATTAAGAAAACATGTCTCGGGGGGCGCCTGGGTGGCTCAGATGGTTAAGCGTCTGCCTTCGGCTCAGGTCATGATCTCAGGGTCCTGGGATCGAGTCCCGCATCGGGCTCCCTGCTCCTTGGGAGCCTGCTTCTCCCTCTGCCTCTCTCTGTCTCTAATGAATAAATAAATAAAATCTTAAAAAAAAAAAAAAAAGAAAACATGTCTCGGGCGCCTGGGTGGCTTAGTTGGTTGAGCGACTGCCTTCGGCTCGGGTCATGATCCTGGAGTCCCAGGATCGAGTCCCACGTCGGGCTCCCTGCTCAGCGGGGAGTCTGCTTCTCCCTCTGACCCTCTTCCCTCTCGTGCTCTCATTCTTTCTCTCTCAAATAAATAGATAACATCTTTAAAAAAAAAAAAAAAAGTCTCTCCAGGGTACAGAGAAGTCCTCAAAGAAGGGGCCATCTCGGGACGCCTGGGTGGCTCAGTCGTTAAGCATCTGCCTTCGGCTCAGGTCATGATCTCAGGGTCCTGGGATCGAGCCCCACATCGGGCTCCCTGCTCAGCGGGAGGCCTGCTTCTCCCTCTCCCACTCCCCTGCTGTGTTCCCTTTCTCACGGTCTCTCTCTCTCTGTCAAATAAATAAATAAAATCTTAAAAAAAAAAAGAAAGAAAAAGAAAGGGCCATCTCTTGAGAGACTCCTGAGGAAAATAAAACATTTCCTGGCCACCCTGCATATGCAATCCTGAAAACCCAATACAAATCCTGGCCTTTGCAAAGGGAGGCCCTGGGAGCAGAGACCACGGTGAGCTGTGAGGACAGAAAAGCTGGGAGCCTGGTAATCCAGCTGGAACAGGAAAGGAAAGCCTGGACCAGTGGCTGCAAGCCCCAGGTCCTCAGAAGTTTGTCATGAGGCCTGCGAACTACTCTCTGTCCAAATACAGGAGCCCAGGGGCGCCTGGCTGGTTCAGTCAGAAGAGCATGCCACTCTTGGGGAACCTGGATGACTCAGTCAGCTGAGCTTCCGACTCTTGGTTGTGGATCAGGTCATGATCTCCAGGTCCTGGGGTTGAGCCCTGGGTCAGGCTCCACGCTTGGTGGGGTGTCTGCTGGGACTCTTTCTCTCTCCCTCTGCCCCTCCACCTGCTCGCATTCTCTCTCATGAATAAATCTTTTTTTTTTTTTTAAGATTTTATTTATGGGGCGCCTGGGTGGCTCAGTCGTTTAGCGTCTGCCTTCGGCTCGGGTCATGATCCCAGGATCCCCGCATCGGGCTCCCTGCTTGGGGGGAAACCTGCTTCTCCCTCTACCACTCCCCCTGCTTGTGTTCCCTCTCTTGCTGTATCTCTCTCTGTCAAATAAATAAATTAATTAATTAAAAAAAAAGATTTTATTTATTTATTTTAGAGAGACCGGGGAGGGGGTCAGGGAGAGGAAAGAGAGAATCTGAAGCAGACTCCCTACTGAGCATAAAGCCTGATGCTGGGCTTCATCTCACAATAGGAGATCATGACCTGAGCTGAACAGTCAGACGCTTAACCAACTGAGCCACCTAGGCACCCCAAATAAATCTTTACAAAAAAAAATGGAAGAGCATGCGACTCTTGATCTCAGGGTCATGAGTTCGAGCCCCACATTAGCTATAGAGATTAAATAAGTAAATACACTTAAAAAATTTTTCAACCACAGGAGCCTGGACTGTACATGATTCCCTATTTGTGTCAGAGTGGCTAACTAAAGTATCAGGTTTCCTTCCTTTGGGCTGTAATTTCATTTCTCAGTGTGGGTGCAACTTGGGTCATTTCATACCCAAGAAAGCCCATCTCAGCAATCATGAATGGCTTTGCTTAACAAAAACGGATACACAGTAAATGCAGTCTGGCATAAGAAAGATTTTAAATGAGAGTCCATGAATGAAAACTAAAAGGAGGGAACTTGGGGCGGTGGGGGGGGGGATTAGGGATCCGTGGGACACTCACAATAGTGCGGAGCAGAAGACAGAATGGGGCGGGGGGGGGGGCAGAAAATGTGGCTTGGAAAGGAGAAGGCTGAAGAAAACAGGGAAAAAGCACGGTGAAGAGGATGAAGGAATGTCTTATGGAGAGTAAGTAAAATTATAGAGGAAAGGAAACAAGCATTAAGAAGCTGGAGTCTCCGGGCGCCTGGGGGGCTTAGTCGGTTAAGCATCTGCCTTCGGCTCAGGTCATGATCCCAGAGTCCTGGGATCGAGCCCCCACATCGAGCTCCCTGCTCAGTGGATAGTCTGCTTCTCCCTTTCTTTCTCCCTCTGCCTCTCCCCCCTCCTCATGCTCGTTCTCTCTCTCAAATAAAATCTTTAAAAAAAAAAAAAGAAGCTGGAGTCTCAGGGTGCCTAGACGGCGCAGTCGGTTAAGTGTCCGACTCCTGACTTCTGTTCAGGTCATGATCTCAGGGTTGTGAGACTGAGCCCTGAATCGGGCTCCCCACTCAGCTTAGAGTCTGCCTGTCCCTCTTCCTCCCTCTCAGCCCCTCCCACCACCCCTGCACGTGCATGCATGCATGAACTCTCTCTCTCTCAAATAAATAAATAAATCTTAAAAAAAAAAAGGAGCTCCATGTGGCCAGGTTTAGGAAATCTGACTGTAATGAAAAACAATGATGGTAATGGATTACAATACATTGGATATGAAAAAGAAATCCATTATTCCTAGTAATTTTTTTTTTTTTTAACTATTTTATTTATTTATTTGACAGAGAGAGACACAGCAAGAGAGGGAACACAAGCAGGGGGAG
>NC_138379.1:7944747-7990600 GCF_054177405.1 Leptonychotes weddellii | reverse complement strand
AATACATAAAATCTTTAAAATAAATAAATAAGTAAATAAAACACATATGCAATGGAGAAAGAACCCAAGTATCTTTTTTTTTTTTTTTAAAGATTTTATTTATTTGAGAGAGAGAAAGCACATGAGAGGGGGGAGGGTCAGAGGGAGAAGCAGACTCCCCGCCGAGCAGGGAGCCCGATGCGGGACTCGATCCCGGGACTCCAGGATCATGACCTGAGCCGAAGGCAGTGGCTCAACCAACTGAGCCACCCAGGCGCCCCCTTTTTTTTTTTTTTTAAGACTTTACATTTATCCATCAGACAGAGAGAGAGAAAGCGAGCACAAGCAGGGGGAGCTACAGGCAGAGGGAGAAGCAGGCTCCCCGCTGAGCAAGGAGCCCCACATGGTACTTGATCCCAGGACCCGAGCCGAAGGCAGATGCCCAACTGAATAAGCCACCCAGGCGTCCCAAACCCAAATATCTTTTATAATTCTGTTTCACTGAATCTATAATGATATTCTAATATTCAAAATACATCACAGCTTGAGGAGCTACAGTGTTTATGGAACAACCCAGTAAGGAGGTCCCTAGGTCTCAGTTGAACCAGGTTAAGAATCAGTCTTTTGAAGTCTCTTGATTCCAGGACCAAGATGGCTAGACTCATAGCACCTTATAAATGGCTGATACCATAGTTAATGAATAAATAAACAAACAAACAACCTGTTAACTAGTGGTTCTCAAACTTGGATGCTCATGAGAACCCCCTATGAGCTTATATAAAATGGAAATTCCTGGAGATCCAGTCCACTCATTATCTATGGAATCAGGATCTCCAAGTGTGAGGCCAGGGCCTATCTTCTTTACCTTGCCCAATTAAATAGGTGAGGACGCTTAATGAGCTGGTATTGGGAAACGTGCTTTATGCAAATACAGGTGTTCACTCCATCTCACATGATCAATAACCTAGGGTGAAAGCACTCAGAGGTGCTGTGGGAAATAAAGATCAACCAAAATCGGACGTTGCCGATCTAAGGCCTAAGAGCAAGTGGGCAGGAACGCGCAGCCGTGTGGATTCCTCCCCCTCTCACATCTCCTCCCCCTCCCTCTTACCAAACTGAGAACACTGAAACAGTCTGAGGAATTCGGCACAGTCTGAGTAAATAATGGCCAAACGTTTCCTAAACTTGTGAAAGACATAAACGTACAGATTCAAGAAGCTCAGAGAATCCCAAAAAAGAGAAGTTCAAAGAAAATGACATTTGGAGACTGCTGAAATAGTCAAATGCTGAAAACCAAAGACAAACAAAACAAAAACCTGAAAAGCAGCCAGAGAAAAACACATTACATACACAATTAAAGTTACCACCGCCTTCTCATTAAGAATGAGAAAGACCAAGACAGTAGAGTGATACATCTAAAGTGCCTAAAGAGTGAAACTATAAACCCAGAATTCTATATCCAGGGAAAACATCCTTCAAGAATGAAGGGGGCACCTGGCTCAGTAGGTAAAGTGTGCGACTCTTGATCTAAGGGTTGCGAGTTCAGGCCCCATGTTGGGCATAGAGTCTACTTAAAAACATAAGGGGGGGCGTGCACCTGGGTGGCTCAGTTGGTTAAGCGTCTGCCTTTGGCTCAGGTCATGATCTCAGGCTTCTGGGATCGAGCCCCACTTGGGTCTCCCTGCTCAACTGGGAGTCTGCTTCTCCCTCTCCCTCTGCCCCTCCCCACCACTCATGCGCTCTCTCTCTCTCTCTCAAATAAATTAAATCTTACACACACACAAAACAAAAAAGAGAAAGAGAGAATGAAAGTGAAATAAAGAAATGTTCAGATAAAAGGAAAGTAAAACAACAGAACTGGGGTGCCTGACTGGCTCAGTCGGATAAGCTGCTGACTCTTGATTTCAGCTCAGGTTATAATCTCCTGGGTCCTGGGATAGAGTCCCATGTTGGGCTCCTTCGGCTCCATGCTCAGCAGGGAGTCTGCTGCTCTCCCTTCCTTCTGTCCCACCCCCTCCCCGAAATAAATAAATCTTTATTTATTTATTAGAGAGAGAGCACAAGCAGGGGGAGCGGCAGAGGGAAAAGGTGAAAATGACTCCGCTGAGCAGGGAACCCAATGCGGGGCTCAATCCCAGGACCCGGGATCATGACCCGAGCTGAAGGCAGACGCTTAACTGACTGAGCTACCCAGGGGTTCCACTAACTAGAATTTAGATAATAATTTGGAAGAAAAAAAAAAAAGGAAATCGTAAACATAGAAGTAAATATGAAAGACAATTTTTTCTCCTTAATTTCTGTAAAATAAAAATTATAATACTGGATTATGGGATTTCAAAGGTATGTAAGGTGCAACAGATACGACAATTAGAGTATAAAGGCTACATGACAGAGTTGCACAGTTCTTACATTTTATTTTTTGGTTTTTTATTTTTTTGAGAGAGAGAGTCCACGCATGTAAGCACGCACATGCGCACAAGCAGGGGGGAGGGGCAGAGAGAGGGGGAGAGAGAGAATCTCAAGCAGGCTCCAAACTCAGCATGGAGCCCAACACAGGACTGGATCTCATGATCCTGAGGATCATGACTTGGTCTGAAATCAAGAGTCAGACTCCAACTGACTGAGCCACTCAGGCACCCCTAAAGTTCCTGCACTTTATATAAAGTAGGCTGTGAGAGCCAATGATGCCCACTGTAATCCCTAGATCAGCCACTTAAAAAAAAAAAAAAGGCAATGACATATAACTAAAATACCAATAAAAATTTTTTTGGTGGAATTTTGAAAAAAATTTCAGTTGTTCAAAAGAAGATAGGGAAAGAGGAAAAAAGGGACAAAAAACACGAAAAAGAAAGAGAAAGCAAACAGTAAAATGGTAAGCCTAAATCCAACCTTATTAAAAAGTACACTATTGGGGCGCCTGGGTGGCTCAGTTGGTTAAGCGACTGCCTTTAGCTCAGGTCATGATCCTGGAGTCCCGGGATCAAGTCCCGCATCAAGCTCCCTGCTCAGCGGGGGGTCTGCTTCTCCCTCTGACCCTCTTCCCTCTCATGCTCTCTGTCTCTCATTCTCTTTCTCTCATATAAATAAATAAAATCTTAAAAAAAAAAAAAAAGTACACTATTTTTATGGACTCAAAGAAAACCCTGAGTAGCCACAGCAATCTCGAGAAAGAACAAAGCTGGAGGTACCACACTCCCTGATTTCAAACTATACTATGTAACTACAGTCATCAAAACAGCATGCTAGGGACACCTGGGTGGCTCAGTCGGTTAAGCGTCTGCCTTCAGCTCAGGTCATGATCCCAGGGTCCTGGGATCGAGTGCCGCATCGGGCTCCCCGCTCCGCAGGGAGCCTGCTTCTCCCTCTACCTCTCTATCTCTCATGAATAAATAAATAAAATCTTTAGGGCGCCTGGGTGGCTCAGTTGGTTAAGCGACTGCCTTCGGCTCAGGTCATGATCCTGGAGTCCCGGGATCAAGTCCCACATCGGGCTCCCTGCTCAGCAGGGAGTCTGCTTCTCCCTCTGACCCTCCTCCCTCTCCTGCTCTCTGTCTCTCATTCTCTCTCTCAAATAAATAAATAAAATCTTAAAAAAAAAAAATTAAATTAAATCTTTAAAAAAAAAACAAAAAACAAAAAACAGCATGCTACTGGCACACCGATCAGACACACGGATCACAGACACACGGATCAATGGAACAGAAGAGCGAGTCCAGCCATAAACTCTCGCATGTATGATCAATTAATCTACAACAAAGGAGGCAAGAATATAAATGGGCAAGACAGCTCGCCAACAAATGGTGTTGGGGAAACGGGACGGCTACAAGTAGAGAACGAAACTGGACTGCTTGCTTTCACCACACATGAAAATGAACTCACAATGGATGAAAGACTTGAATGTAAGACCTGAAACCATAAAAACTCTAGAAGAGAACACAGGTGGCAGGCTCCTTGACATCACTTAGCAATATTTTTTGGACCTGATTCCATAGGCAAGAGCAACAAAAGCAAAAATAACAAATGGGAGTACATCAAACTAAAAAGCTTTTGCACAGAGAAGAAAACTATCAACAAAGTTCTCGCCTACTGAAAAGGAGAGAAGTTTGCAAATCATTTATCCAATACGGGGTGAATATCCAAACCTCATATAACCCAACAGCAAATAAATAAATAAATAAAATAAACTAATTAAAAAATGGGCAGAAGGTCTGAATAGACGCTTTTCCAAAGAAGAAATCCACATGGCCAAGAAGCACATGAAAAGATGCTCAACACCACTCATCATAAGGGAAATACAAATCGAAACTACAATGAAATATCACCTCATACCTGTTAGAATGGCTAGCATTTAAAAAAAGAAACAACAGGTGCTGGTGAGGATGTGGAGAAAAGGAACCTTCGCGCACCGTTGGTGGGAATGCAAACTAATACAGCGACTCTGGGAAACAGTATGGAGGTTCCTCAAAAAATTAAAAATAGAACTACCACATGATCCAGTAATTCCACTTCTGGGCATTTATCCAAAGGAAAAGAAAACACAAACTCAGAAAGATATATGCACCCCTATGTTCACTGCAGCATTATCTACAATAGCCAAAACTACGGAAGAAGCGTCGGGAGTCCACTGATAGGAACTACTCAGTCCCTTTCTTAACACATCGTGCCACTGTAATTCTCCACATAGACCTTATCATTACTAGGAAATTTCTTGTCAACTCTTTTGAACAGCTATCCTCACCCATGCTCCTGAATTCCACACCTACACTATAGAGACTTCACTGTTATACTCACTGCTCTATCACCAGCACCTAGAACAGCGCCTGACAAGAAACAGGCGCTCCATAAACACTTGTTGAATGAATCCTGTGGGTAGGCCAGATTCACTCTACTCTTCCAAAGGGCATCAAGCTGTCCCTGGGGACCTTTAGGATGCCACCCCACAGGGAAGAGAAGGCTCTTCTATCTGGGGTGAAAGAGAGTCTCACCTCTGAATGGTTTCTTCCTGCTCCTTAACCATGTGTGCCAGTTGCTGAAAGATGGAGCCCAGCTCGACAATTGTGGACTCGATGTTCTGCATAGTGTCTGCCCGGCTCTGGATGTAGGAATCCTTCAGAGGAGAGAGAGTGCACGTGAGCACAAGGAGCTTCCTCAGGCGAGGGCCTGCCTCTTTAGGACCCTCCTAGCTTGCCACTCTACTCAAGGCACATTTCAAACACTTGCTAGCCGCCCACTGGGGGTAACAGAGGAGCATCTCCTCCCCGGTTCAGAGCCCAGGTACCTGCTCATCAATGAGCTGCAGCTGCTGGCTGGTCCGAGAGTCCATCATGTCAATGGCCACATCCCCAGAGGCACGGGACTCCGCCCCCAAAACCACAGCACTGCCCCCTGGGGAAAGAAAGAAAAGGCACTTCTTCGTACTTGAAAGCAGGTTCAAAGCCCACGTGCTCTGAGTTTGAGTTCCAGCTCTGGCACTTACTAGCCTTGTGACCCTGGACAAGTCATTTAACCTCTCTGGGCCTCAGTTTCCTCCCCTTTATTTATTTATTTATTTTTTTAAGATTTTATTTATTTATTTGAGAGAGAGAATAAGAGACAGCACAAGAGGGAAGAGGGTCAGAGGGAGAAGCAGACCCCCCGCTGAGCAGGGAGCCCGATGTGGGACTCGATCCAGGGACTCCAGGATCATGACCTGAGCCGAAGGCAGTCGCTTAACCAACTGAGCCACCCAGGCGCCCAGTTTCCTCCCCTTTATTTTATTTTTTTTTTAAAGATTTTATTTATTTATTTGACAGAGAGAGACATAGCAAGAGAGGGAACACAAGCAGGGGGAGGAGGGAAGAAGCAGGCTTCCCCGCGGAGCAGGGAGCCCGATGTGGGACTCGATCCCAGAACCCTGGGATCACGACCCGAGCCGAAGGCAGACGCTTAACGACTGAGCCACCCAGGCGCCCCTCCTCCCCTTTAAATAAGGCATAATAATAATGGCTTTCTCAGAGGGCGGTGGTGAAAATTAAATGAGAGAATGTGAACGAATAATAAAAATATTAGAAACAGTCATTCTACTGCACATGACTGAATTCAGCCCCGACAGTTGAGAATGTGGAAGACTAAGTGCGGATCATGAATGCCAGCGATCGGGTTTGACCTCTGAGAGAGAAATCCTGGCGTCTCCCTGGCCTGTCCATTCTCCTAAGTGAGCCCTGCCCTCACAGGGTTAGAGAATGCCATCACAGCCCGAGTAACCGAGTCTTAGCCCTCAGGACTCCCCACATTGCCGTTGACTTACCCAGGTGGTTGGGGGCCAGAGGCAGGGCTGACACGGGTGCTCGGGAGAACTGGTCCCGCCGGTTCCTCTGCTGCTTCAGGTTCTGGGATTGGGGAAGAAATGCAAAGCTCCTGAGGCCTCTGGGAAGCAGGCATGTTAGAGAGAGAGAGACCCTCCTGTTGGCCTAGGATGCTGTTATCCTCACCCCTCCACTTGTTCCTTCCCCATTTCCCCCTTGGACCCTTACCCCGGTTCCTACTCCTCCTCACACAGATTCTTCTTACCTCTGTCCTCACTTCTAAAACTGATTTGAAGTCATTGGACATCGAGGCCAGTTTTGACTAGAAAAAAAGGAGAGAGGGTCAGCCAGAGAAGACAACACCTTTCTCCCTTCTGCATCCCCCTCCACTGATCCCAGGTTCCCCCACCTGCAGGGAGACCACGATGGTGTTGGAATGAGTTTGCAGGTGCCGGCCGCTTTGGCTGCCCTTGGCCCTCACGAAATCCTGAAGCTGGGCAATTTGTTTGTTGAGGCTATTGATGTCCTAGGGAGAGCCAACAGAAAAACTGTTAACCAAGGTGTCCTCAGCCAATGTCTCTCCCACATGGACAGCTCTGGCAGGGAGAACAGAGTGGAAGCTATGAGCAGGAGTGAGGGTATTTCGAAGTCAGACCAGAAGGGCCTGCTGGGACGTTCCAAGCTCCGGACTTTGTTCTGGCTCAGTCCCTGCTGAGTAGAGACTGAAGAGGTGAAATCTGGTCTCATCCATTTCTAAATAAATGACTTGTTTACCCCCTTCACCCTATAGCTCACCTCCACCCTGTGAGGCCAGGCACGTGGCCACAGAACTACTTCGAAGGCCAAAATCTCACACCCAGAGCATGCTGACCAGCAAAGCACATATGCAGCTGTCAGGAGAAGGGAAGGTAAAGTAGCATAGCCAGGCTTTCTACACCAGACCAAGGCATCGTCCGCTCCCTGATCTGGCTTGCCAAGGGCCAGGGAAGACAAGAGAGACGAAGGAGGTAGCCGGGGAGTGGCAGAGAAAGTTTGCCCAGGGGACTGGGGGGGGAGCGGGGAGAAGAGGTCAGGAATAGTGAGTTCAAGGAACAGGCTGAAGACAAACTAGATTAGTCAACTTCTAGAATTCCTCCAATAGTCCCCCCAGTTAGCATTCCAGCCACAACCATTCAAGACCCATGGACGATATCCACTGCTGATTGGTCTGGCCCTTTGGAGCTGATGCAGCCTCTTCAGAGGACCATGTCCAAACTGCATTCCACAGCTTCTCCCCATAAAATCTCCTCTCCCACAGTTCTAGCTTAGAAAATGGTACCACTTCCCACCAAGGCGCCCAAGCTAGAAGCTTTTTTTTTTTTTTTAAGATTTTATTTATTTATTTGACAGAGAGAGACAGCGAGACAGGGAACACAAGCAGGGGGAGTGGGCGAGGGAGAAGCAGGCTTCCCGCTGAGCAGGGAGCGCGATGCGGGGCTTGATCCCAGGACCCTGGGATCATGACCCGAGCCGAAGGCAGACGCTTAACGACTGAGCCACCCAGGCGCCCCTAGAAGCTTCTAAGTCACATACTCATACCGCCTAAACCCATCTCTATGCCACAACACAATCACTTAGGAGTCACTTACCAGGCCCTGAGCGCCTTGTATCTGTGTACCATGTGCCACACAGCACACCAATCAGCTCACAACTTTCTTTGTCCTTACGCTTAACACAGAAGACAAGTCCTAACTCCCCGCCAAAAGCTGTTCCCCCTTCTCTCTCCTTTTCCATTTTGGTGAATGGCACCACCAGTCACCAGCTGCTCAGATCAGACACTGGAGAGCCATCCTCAATTCCTCTCTTTCCCCCTTAATCCATAGAGAGCCTAGTGGGAGCCCACAGAGAACCCAGTTCACCTTTTCTACTAAACCTACCCTAGACCATATCGTCACCTTCTCTCAACATTCGCCAAGAGCCTCCTAAATGGCCTTCCTCTTACAGCCTGCCCTCAACAATCCACCCTCAACACAGCAAAAAGAGTGAGCTTTTGAACCAGAAATGGAGCATGTCATCCCTCTGCTTAAAATCTCCCAAGAGCTTTCCACTAAATTTAGAACACAAGCCAAACTCCTTACCTGGCTGACGCAGACTCTCTAGGCTCTGGCGCTGCCCATTTCCCTGACCTCATCCCCTCTCAGTCTCCTTCTCACTTGCTGCAACCACACTGGCCTCCTTCGTGTTCATCAAATGCACTAAGGTGGCCCCCCTTCAGGGCCTTTCCCTTTGCTATTCCCACTTTCTGGAAAGTGCTCCCACCAGATCTTTGGATGACTGGCTTTTTCTTCACCATTCAGGTCTCATTGCCACTTCTCACAGGCTGTCCTAGATCACCTCCATCTACAGTAAGCCCTTACCCTGAAGAACTCATGTCCCTTGTTTCTTTAATAGGATTCACCATCCTAAAATTGTTTTTTCTATCTACTTGTCTAGTGTCTGTTCACCCATTCAGAAAGGAAATTCCTGGGGCGCCTGGGTGGCTCAGTCGGTTGAGCATCCGACTCTTGATTTTGGCTCAGGTCATGATCTTGGGGTTGGGACTGAGCCCTGCATTGGGCTCTGTGCTGAGCATGGAGCCTGCTTGAGATTCTCGCTCTCCCTCTCTCTGCCCCTCCCCACACTCTCAAAAAAAAAAATAAATAAATAAATAACGAAGGAAGGAAGGAAGGAAGGAAATTCCCCAGGGCAGGTACCACATCTGTCTTGCTCCCTGCTGAATCCCCCAGAACCAGGTAGCTGTAAGTCACTCAATAATGTGACTTCAAAAACAAACACCTGAATCCCCACAACCACCCTCTGAGGCAGGTGCTGTTATTAGCCCCCTTTTATTCATTAGGGAACTGAAGCTCAGAGTAGTTAGGTGGCTTACCAACATTACACCATAGGCGGTGGACTTGGGATTTGAACTTGTCTGTCTGAATCCAGGCAGTGGATCTTCAAAGCCTATGCAACAGCGCCCCAATAGTTCATGGTGTCCTCTCTCCCCCACCCTGCACGGCGCCTCATGTCACGGCTGGCCCAGCCTCTGCCAGGGTCACCGCCCCTTCACAACCGACAGCAGCAGAGCTTCCTCCCTAGCCTCTCTGCCCAGCCATGCTCTGGGCTGGTTTTTCCCCCCTGCGGTCATTCAACTTCACGTTTTATTCTCATGCCATTGGGCTGAGAGAAGAAGGAATCACAACTGTACAGATTCTGCTACAACTATACAGGGGTCTTTCAGACAGACTTAGAAGCCAGATTCTCATCGTCCTTGCAGCCTATGGCATTCAGTGATTCCATGCTCCTTACCCAGGCCCACAATGATCTTCACAACCAGCACCAACCTACCTTCCCAGCCTCATCTCCTTTTTTTTTTTTTTTTTAAAGAGTTTATTTATTTATTTGACAGAGAGAAGCACAGCGAGAGAGGGAACACAAGCAGGGGGAGTGGGAGAGGGAGAAGCAGGCTTCCCACTTAGCAGGGAGCCCGATGCGGGGCTCGATCCCAGGACCACAACCCGAGCCGAAGGCAGACACTTAACGACTGAGCCCCCCAGGCGCCCCCCAGCCTCATCTCCTGCCGACCAGTCATCTGATCAACAAACAGCGAGCACCTCCTCTATACCAGACACTATTACAGACATTGGGGATACATCAGGGAACAAGCAGAAAGAAAAAAAAATAATCTCTGCTCTTATGGCACTTACACGTTTTTTCTTTGCTTGGGGGTTTGGGGGATGAGGTAGAGGGGAGGGAACAAAACCAATAAATGTAAGTAAGTCAATGACAGAGAATGTTAGAAAGTATCAAGTGCTGTAACAAGAAAACAGAGCAAGGAAGGAAGATCACAGGTCTGAGCACTGAAGTACTAAACAGCATGCTCAGGATAGGCCTCCCTGAGCAAATGACATCTGAACAGACTTCAACTTTCTCTTTTAAAAGCTGGGCCACTGTGCACAGTTTCCTCTGTCTGGAATGTTCTTCCACTGCCTCTCTGCAAGTCTTGAAACCAGTTCAGATTTCACTCCCTCTATAAAATCTGGAATGTTCTTCCACTGCCTCTATGCAAGCCTTGAAACCAGTTCAGATTTCACTCCCTCTATAAAATCTATAAAATCAGTGTCCCCAAACTGTCTCATTCATCTTTTCGTAAGGTCTAGACCACTTGCCTTCTCCTCACTGTAAGTACGAGTTTGTGGGACTGGACACCTCCTGTAGACAATAAGCCCCGAAGGCGGAAATCTTGCCTCAAGTTTGCGAGGCAAGTGCCCAGCAGTGCTCTGTACACAGTTGATAACCAATCAGTGTCCACTGACTCAACGGATGAGCAGATGTCTGGGGCTGGCTCTAGAAACTTACTCTGGGCCCCATGATAACGGGAACTCATCAAAGTGATCTGACTGGAATGCTAGTTCCTGATAGCTAGCAGCTCACCTGTTTGATGATGTAAGTTAGCTCTTCGATTTCCACTGCTTTATCATCGAAGAGGGACTTGCGCTTTGCCACTGCAGAGACAAATGAGGCCACGATGGGGGAGGTCAAAGACAAGGCTCAGGGAGTACGGTTCCTCAGCCCTCTCTGGTTCACTGCCCCATCTCTGAAAGACCCCAAGAACACTCACAGATTGTCAGCTTCTCCAGCTTGGCAAATGTGTTGCTGAGGTCTTTCCCAATGCGCCTGGAAACGAGCATTAGTGAGAGCACCACGGGAAAGGGCAGGACAGGGCCTATTCCCACATTAGCTCCAGCAAAACCGACGCGGCCCTCCCTCACAGCCAAGGCCACCCAAGCAAGCCTACTGATCCCCAGACACTGCAGCACCCCACCACGTAACTTCTCTCAACTTACTTGGCCATGAGGGTAAATTCACTACGCTGCCGGACAGCACGCAGAGCCGGCTTGTTTGTCTGGATTCCATTCTGAAATGCAACATCAAGAGGTGACACTTTAGTCCCCCTCCCCATTTCCAGCTTTCACTGTTCCTCGGGTGTCCACTAAATTCTCCCTAGTACTTCCACCAGACGATCTTTTTTTATCAGTAGTAGTCACTTAGAGCTCACATTTGAACACGGGTAGACCCAGGTTTAAATCTTGACTCCACCACTTATTAGCTGGGAGGTTTGGGGCAAGTGACTTAAACCATCCTGAATCTGTTTCCTCTTGCATAAAATGGAGACAATCTACACACCTCCTATAGTTGTTGCCAAAATTAAACAACACAAGGGCTATAAAGTATTTTAGTTAGATACCTCCTACATTGTAAGCACTAAATAAATGATAGGCACTATTACCATTCTATTTCTCCAATCAGGAAATCAAAGAGGATAACTGGAAAGCTCTTGGAGATCATACAGAAAAGCACTTGTTAAGAGCTGAGCAGTAAAAATATTTAAAATTACAGTCACTCAGGTCCCACTTCTATTCAGGATGTCTGGATTAAAACAAGGGAATCTAATTTGTAAAAAAGCACTCCAAAGTAATTTTGAAAAAAACTACTTATCAAAAAAACTGCTTTCATTTTATAGATGTAAAAACTGAGGCCCAGGGGCACCTAGGTGGCTCAGTTGGTTAAGCCTCTGACTCTTGATCGCAGTTCAGGTCTTGATCTCAGGGTCATGAGTTCAAGCCCTGCACTGGGCTCCACCCTGGACATGAAGCCTACTTTAAAACAAAAAACCCCCTACACCTCCCAAAAAACCCGAGGCCCAACTAGACTAACTTTCCTGAGGCCACAGAGCAAACTTATGGTAGGACTATTCCGGATCTAGAATTCAAAGTGCCTGTCTCTGAGCTAAAGGCTCTTTCTAGAACCTGTTCCTTATTCAAACCAAATATACTGCAGCCACCTCTCATCCTGAGATATTCCTTCAAAGAGTAGCAACCCTACCCTCTGGTGGAATTTCTCAAAAAACAGTCTAGGTCCTTGCCTCTAGATAACTGACCCACTCCTTTCCTGTTGCTCAGTAGATCCTACAGCCCCCTCCAAGCTGCATCAGTTCTCCATCAGGTCACCCCCCAAATTATGTCAATTAACGGTGCTGGAGCACAGCCTCTCCCAGATTTCAGTAAGGCTCACTCCTGCCTTTCCCACTCCTGGTCCTTACCTGACGGCTCTGCAGGGACTTGCAGGCAGACAGGAACTCCTGGGTCCGATCCCGGCAGGACATGGTGTTGGGAGGGGGAGGGACCAGGGTCACTGGGGGGGGCAGAGGGGCGATGTCGCTGCTGCTACTGCCAGCAGTTGCAGGGGACAGGACCTGTGTCTTTGAGAGACCCAGGTAGACACCCTGATCCGTGTTCTTAGACCCGTAGCGTTTCCGCGGGATCATTGAGACGCATAACCTCGGACTGTTGTGGAGGGGAGAGTGTCATTCCCCAGGCAGCCTCCTTCCCCGCAAATCCCACCCCCCCCCTCAGTAAATTCTCGGGCCCCTTCTGCACTTGGCACGGGCTTTCGCGCCCAAAGCCACCCGCAGATCCTGGGGCCGGCTCACGGCGGGCAGGGCTCCGCTCTCCCGCCCGATCCGTCCCGCTCCTCAGACTCTACCAACTTGGCTCCGGCGGCCAGAGCGCGGGCCGGGGGCCGTGAAGCGGGGGCAGGGCCAGAGGCAGGTCCCGTGGCCCCGAGGCCCCAGCCCGGCCTGTGCAACTGCCCCAGGCCTTAACCAGGCCCTCTCGTGTCCGCGGATCCCTTCGACTCCTAAGGGAGAAACGGTGACGGACCCCCTGAGGGGTACACACTTCGGTGGGCGGAGGGGGGGGGAAAAAAATCTCTGGGTGTTTATTTGAAACAGGAAGTCCCACCCCCGCCCAAGTACCGCCTTCTGGAGGACTGGAATCACTGATTAGCTAGTGCCGACGTCTTTCTCAACAGGGGCTTTCCTGATTGGACGGCGAAGTATTCCCTCACCCGAGCCGGGCCGGCAGGACTTGCCCGCTCGCCCCAGGTTCCCTTCCCCCCCCGTCGCCGCCCCCGGAACGCCGCTGCCCGGAGCGGACACGGCGGCCAGACCCCTCCTAGAGCGAGTCCTACCTCCTCTCTGCCGCCTGCCGCCGCCACCACTGCCACAGTCTCCCGGATGGTCACCGCCTCCTCCCCAAGCGCTGTAGCCGCCGAAATCCGACCAAAGTAGAAGCCGCCACGTCACCCCCACATAACCCCACCCCCGGGTGACGAGAGGGCGGTGCCACGCCTTTTGGAGCACAGCGGCCCGAGAGACACGCCCTCCCACCCAAACGCCAGAGCGACTCCGTCCTCCCATTGGCTCGGCCGCCCGTAACCCCGCCCCCGAGGAGCTAGAGCCGGGGCCCAGGGGGCTGGGTCAGCCCCAGGGGAGGAGCCTTAAAGAGCCCGCACCTCCGCGGTGCCCGCGTCGGTGTGCCCAGAACCGGCAGCGGAGGCGCTTGCACTCGGGCAGGTACACGTTAGAAACTTTATTCTCTGGAGGCTGGGGCAGACTGAGAGCAGGGCACCTGAAGGTCACCCCTTCTCCGGCTCCTCCAGGACCCCCTCCCGGTTGCTCTCCTGTAACCCCTGCTTTTGATTCTGGGCTGATTGCCTCTTGTTTGACCCCCGACGGCTGAACAGGGATAGCCGCCGCCACAGCACGGTGATCAAAAGGCTTTCATTCGACCTGCGATTCGGGCCGTCCTGCGGGTCCTCATCGAAGCCTGCGGGGATGACGAGGCCACTGAGCTCTGCTCTACCCTCCCCGGTCCAACCTCCTGCGGTCCCAGTCCGGGCAGCCCCTTCTCCCGCTCCCCGGGCCCCGTTGGTGTGTCTTGGGTCCCACCTTCGCCTTCCTCTGACTCGGCCTCCTTGGCCGGCTCATCGGAGGTCTGAAAGTCCTTGTCTTGGCAGCAGCCCATGGCCCAGAGCAGCCCCGAACTCTGTGCCACCCTCGCCAGCCCGCCAGGCTCCCGGCCTGGCTTTTGTGACGTCAGATATCCCACTGCACCAGCGCTGGGAGCAGCCACCCCTTTTTCCTTTCTCCCATCACAAAAGGCTCAGGGTCATGGTGGGTGCTGAGATGTTTATTTACCAAGTGAGCACAGGCTCTTCAGGGGCTGGTGGACCCAGGCCGCTTCTTTTTTCTCCGTCTGGTTTGGAGAGCCCCTTGGGTCGGCTCCAAATCAGGGAGCTTCCGCTTGGCAGCTGCCTCCAAGGAGGCCCAAAGTTCATCTGTCTCTGTGTCTTCTGGGAGCGCCTTTTTGGCCTCTTGGGGCTCTTGGGGCTCATCCTGGTGAGTGGAAGAAAACTTGGGGGAATCAGGGGCACAGTAACAGATGCAGAGGGAAGGAGGATCTGGCTGGGAAATAATCGCTTTTATTTCCTGCTCCCGGACACTATTCCCATCCATGCTCCTATATCAACCCTTGGCAGTAACCCTGTCAGGATTACAACTATTGTTTGTTTGTTTGTTTAAGATTTTATTTATTTATTTGACAGTGAGAGAGAGAGAGCGCACATAAGTAGGGGTGCAGCAGGCGGAGAGGGAGAAGCAGGCTCCCCGCTGAGCAGAGAGCCTGATGTAGGGCTCAATCCCAGCACCCTGGGATCACGACCCGAGCTGAAGGCAGACGCTTAACCGACTGAGCTACCCAGGCGCCCCAGGATTACAACTATTAACACCCCTCGGAGAAGTTTAGTAACTTGACAGAGAGTTCCAGGTCTGTGTTCCAGCCGCTGCTTTTTTCTCTCCCCAGGGAAATGCTCACATCTGTGCCCTTGCTCCCACCATTCCCAGACCCAACTGCTTACCTCCCAGTTATCCCTGCCTGACAAGAGAAGGCAGTTCAGTTGAGACTTGAGATAAACCTGCAAAAGATCAGAGGCCTTAAGGAGCCAAGCACACTGAAACAGAAACACGGATGGGGAGACATGAGGCAGCCAGCTCTCACCTTATGCTCCAGGCCCCGTGGATTCCGGATCCTGTGTACCCTCAAGACTCTGTCCAAGCCACAGGAGGCTAGTAGGGGCTTTGAAGGGTGGCACTGTAATCCTCGGACACTGCCTGCTAGCCCCTTCAGACAGCCCAGGAGGCGCCCTGGAGAAGGGGGGCGGGGGGGGGGGGGGAGGCATCAGCACGAGCTGGCCAGCCAGCAACCATTAAATGTTTCTTTCCTTTTTTTTTTTTTTTTTACAGAGAGAAAGAGAGAGAGAGTAAGTGCTTGTGTACAGGAGGGGTGGAGAGAGAGAGAATCTTAGATAGGCTCCATGTCCAGTGTGGAGCCCATTCTGGGGCTTGATCTCACAACCCTGAGATAATGACCTGAGCCGAAATCAAGAGTTGGACGCTTAACCAAATGAGCCACCCAGGCGCCCCAATTGTTTACTATCTCAATCACTTTATGTTTCGATATTTATTCTTCAACGTAACACCGGGACAGGAGTTATCATTGGTATCTCCATTTTACATGGTAAGGAGCTAGAAGTCACAAGGAGCTGAAGTAACTTGTCCAAGATCCCATAGCTTCTGGTGAAACCAGGATTTGAACCCAGGCAACAGGCACCTGAATGAGGGCTCAACCACTCCCCTGCACCCCGTCGGATGGCATCCTGCCTTTCCTCCCATGCCCTGCCCTCCTGCAAGGCTCCCTGGCCCACTCACCTTGCCGAAGGTCAATCTCTGCCAGCTGCCCGTGAGTGTTCCCCACGATCACTGAACTACGGAGGGGGCCAGAGGCGGGTGCGGTCAGCAGGGGCCTCCTGGAGTCCTCTCTGAGCCGCCCCCCCCCCGTCCTCGCAACACTTACTTGGCCCCAGGAGTGAGGGTCATGGCTGTAAGCGGGTACTCTCCATAGGTGGCCTCCAGGACTGGCCGGCGCTGGGGGGAGGCTGGATCATAGACACGGACCTGGAAAACACCGAGGCATCACAAGGGCAGCCCACCCCCCCGGCTTCTCCACATCTTTACCCCCTCCTTCACACACCGCTTTCTTGTTAATGACCGACTCTTAGAGAAACTTTCTCATCTGAAATGTACCCCCTCTTTTCTGAGTGTTAGGGAGGAGCGGGTAGAGGAGATCTGCTTAGGAGCATGAACGGTCCGCATGTGTGAGCATTCCATCCCTCCAGACTCCCACCTTGGGATGAAAAAGCAAGCCAGTCCAACTGTCAGAGAGTACTGCATTTCAGAGAAATTTAGCCTGAACAACAGAGGAGAGAGGAAGCCCTCAGGGTGTGTTTTGAATAGAGGCATATCAGCAAGATCAGATGTCATTATGCAGGAGTAAAGGAAATGGGGCAAATATAGTGACCCAATCCTGCCTGGGTCTTAGGACTTCAAGTGAGGCCAGCTGTAAAGATCCCCAGCTGGACCCTCGCTCCCTTCCTCCCTCCTATAAAATAGCTGAGGAGCTAAGGCTGGAGAGGAAAGGGTCAGGCCTGGGTCCCAAAGCAAATCAGAGGCTGCATCAAGACCAGAACCCAGTTCTCTTGACACCCAGTGTCCTCTCATCACACCTGTACGCTGTGCTCCTACTGTGAAAGGGGCACTCTATTCTCTCCTCCCTTCCAGGTGAGAAGCAAAGGAAGGCTCACAGTCCAAAACACTCATCCAAGGATGCACTAAAAGGTCACTGGCTCAGCCACAGGGCTGGGACGGATGGAGGAAACGCTTCCTCTAACTCAGGGACAGAGCCTGGTGAGAAGGGCAGCTGTGCCAAACAATGAGGACTGAGCCTGTGCAGGGAGGCTGTTTCTCCAGGAGGCTGCTGCAGCCCAGGAGGGGTGAGATGGTGCCTCACCTGGTGGTACCCTGTGCAGGTGACAAGCTTCTGAGACCCAGGGAGGAACTGTATGTCCTGATCCCAGATGGGAACCCGCAGGTCAAGCCAGTCATTCCGTACCTGGTGGGGGGTGGATATATGGGGGACAGGTTGTGGGAGGCTCATAGGCTTTTCCTTCAGCCCGTCAGCAACATCCCCTAAAGCCCATCTGGTCTCTGACTCAGTCAGTGGCCTCAGCCTCCCTGGACCTCAGCCCCAGCCCCTCCCACCCCTGTCACTTACATTCTTGGCCCTGAACACAGGCTCCTCAGACCCCTGTAGGTCCCACACCTTCAAAGCATTCTCTTTCCCACCCGTGGCAACCATGTGGGGGTGTGCCGGGTCTTGGCGCATCCTACACACCCCAGGACCCACACTCAGTTCCAGGAGCTGAAAAGAACAGGAGATGAGAGGGGAGACGAGAAGCAGTTCCAGAGTCTTTAAATCTCTTCCCCCAAAGCCCTCACTTGGTTCCTACCCTGGCCCCCATCTTCCCCAACCATCACCAGCAAGGCAGGGGAGCCTTACTGGGTCAAAGGATGCCTCCTTGTCGTTGTGCCAGACTTGGATAATCCCAGATTCCACACATGTGATAAGGGTGCTGCAGGCAGAGGGAGGACAGAGTTAGGTTTAAAAAAAAAAAAAAAAGTGTAAAAGTCTTCTCCAGGCCCCAGTCGACCCACCCCCAGATTCACATTAACGAGACTTTCTCCTTTCAGGTCTGTTATTTAATATCCTCGATGGGGGGCAGGGGTTACCAGTTTTGGAAGTGAGGGGATTGAAGCTCTGAGAAATGACAAGATTTGCCCACACAACTAAACGTCAGAACCAGAGCTGGAAATCAAGTCTGTGATACTCCAAAGCAGAGTACCTTTGCTATTCCACAGCTGGGGGCACCTGGCCCCGCTGGTCTTTCTCAATCTTGAGCAGATCACCAGGAGTCAGGATCAGTAGCTATGAAAGGACTGAAGTGGGACTGGTCTAAATTTAGGGTCTGGCCAAGGTCAAACACCAGCTTCTTCTCTCCAGTTCCCAGTTCAGGGTTCCAGACACTAAATGTCGATCCGTCCCTCAAAGTACACACCCCTCCCATGAAGCCCAAGCAAGTCTCTCCCAGGATGTGTAGAGCCCGAGCCTATGTTCTTTCTCACATCTGTCCACCTTCTCCACCTCGGTTCAGGCTGTGTTGTTTGCTTGGGCTGTGGCGACAGCCTCCCAACTGCTCTTTCCAATCCATTCTCCACACCCCTCCTTGCTCAAAACCCAATACCCCCCACCACCTGCCAATCACAAGTGCAAATCTCTCAGCCTGGCTCTGAAAGCCCTTTACATATAATCCCTACCTATCTTGTCCATCTTGTATTAAAATGCATCCTTGGCTTCAACCCCTAAATGCTGTTTATCTTCCCCAAAATATGGTGTAGTCTAACACCAATCCTTGGCCTCTGCCCAGGCAGTAGCCTCTTTCTAGAATGCACTTACCCCTGGGGCGCCTGGGTGGCTCAGTTGGTTAAGCGACTGCCTTCGGCTCAGGTCATGATCCCAGGATCGAGTCCCGCATCGGGCTCCCTGCTCAGCAGGGAGTCTGCTTCTCCCTCTGACCCTCCCCCCTCTCATGTGCTCTCTCTCTCTCATTCTCTCTCAAATAAATTAAAAAAAAAAAAAATCTTTAGAATGCACTTACCCCTTTCTCCTCCTGTCAAAATTCTGCCCATCCTGCATGGCCCAGTACAAATGTCTCACCCACAGACACTTCTAGATCTCACTTGTCGGAACACCACCAAACCTACACAGCCTATTCACAGCCTTCTCTATCTTTGAAGGAAAGCTAGGCCAGTTACCTAAACCGCTAGCACTTTCCTATCCTTTACTTTGGGAACTTCACCATATTGCTGGTGATTGTAGGGTCAGTTTTCAAACACACTCTAAACTATTAAATGACTTGCTCAGGGTCATCCAAAACGCTATGGAGCCAGGATGCAAAACCCTTGCGGATGCAAACTCCATGAAGGTAGGTACTTCATGTGTCTGGTTTACCTGCAGCCTTTGCATTTCGCCCAGTGCCTGTTACTCAGCAGGTGTTCAATAAATGCTTATTATAGGCAGGACACAGGTCCCTGTCACGCAGCCCCGGCCCGTGTCACTATGGGTTGATCGTCATTATTCGGCCTTCCTGAGGGAGCCTCCACGCTCTCCCCGCGACCTGAGCGTTCAGCGACGTGCTCAGTCTTACCCGTCGACCTGGGCGAGACCTCGGAACGTGCCCTCCCCACCAGGGCAGTGCTTCTGGCCCTGGAATCGGCCCTCCTCGGTGCTGAAGTACCTCACCGTTCTGTCGGCGCAACCCACCAGGATCTGCGGGCAAAGGAGAGCAGGATGGAGATCAAAGCGAGGCTGCCGCACCTTGGCCCCCCAGCTCGGGACCGAACAGCGGCCGCTCACCTGAGTCTCGCCGCCCGCGCCCCAGCACAGGGCGCTCACCGCCTCCTCGCGCCGCGGCTGTCCTGCCGCCGTGAAGTTCGCCGCCTGTTTGCGCTGAAGGTTCACCCCTGCGGGAGGCGGGTGTCAGTCGCGCCGCAGTCGCGAGCGGGGGATACCCCCCCCCCACTTCCCGACGCCGTGCCCAGCCACCAACCTTTCAGGATCCCGGTCTCGGTGCCCACCCACACATGGTTCCAGCGTGCCCCAGCAGCCGCCATAGCGGAGCGCCGCAGGCCACGGCGCGTACTTCCGGCGCAGTGTTGGCGTCACCAGCGCGCGCCGAGCCCCATCGGGAGGGACGCCCTCTCCTGGAGTTTAAGGAGCCGGAAGGAAAGAACCTGGCTGGTTCCGTGCGAAGAGTTTGCGACTTTTGATCTCGGGGTCTCGACTTTGAGCCCCCAGGTTGGGTGTAGAGATCACTCAAAAACAAACAAAAAGCTGGAAGAGTAAAGATCCCCTAACTTCGCCAGCTGGTTTTGCTTTACGAAGACGAAATCTGGAGATAACTTGTGATCTGAAGAGTAACTTGACAGTTTTGCACTTGGAGTGGAAGGCATCCTAACCGGACCGCGTCGCCTGAAGCCAGACCTAGTCCGTCTCCCGGCTCCGAAGCATCATGTACATCTTGTTTTCTGTACCAGTCAAGAAAGAAGAGCGCACTTCAGAAACAATTCAAATCACTAATGAGGCTCATGGTTTCAACCTCGATGTATATAAAAGACACAAAAGGAAGAAAGATGGGGAAATTGAAATCTTAAAACAGAAATCTGCAAAGTGGAGGTAGGGGCGTCGTTTTTCTTTCCTCACATTGAGATTTGGTGATGGTAAAACTCAGCTCCAACTGAGAGTAGAAATCTGCAGAATTAAAACTATTTCTCCCAGGGACAAACTGCTTCTTTACAATGTTATAACAGCCCCTTCTTTGAGTGACTGTTTCCTCACAGAGATTTTTGTTCTCTGAAATTAGAGAACCAGAAACCGTTTGAAATTGTATCAGTACAGAGCTGCTGGTGAGAGTTCTGAGCATCACATTCCACATTTAACGTTGTATTACCAAGGAAACAAGCGCCCTGGGTCTACTTCACAGTCTACCCCTGATACTCACCTCTTTGCGCCCCCCGCCCCCGCAGCCCTACTTTGTATTGAGCCTATCACGTTAAATTAAACCTAAATCCCCCCCTTACCTTTAACACCCTACATTTAAATCCTTTATTTTGTGAGACATCCTCTGTTGGACGGTTTCTCTCATCGTCAGGTCGGGGACACACCTGGGGCTTAGGCTAGACGAGGCGACTCAGTGGTCTCCAGGGGTAAAACGAAGACGTAAGGAAAGGCAAATGAAGTGCTCCGCCCCCCGCCCCAAACGCCATCAGGTAATTTATGAATCTTATACTTTTTCTAAACGTAGAGTAATGCCCGTGCGTAAAAAGGAAGATAAAGCTGCGGCTTCTTCCACTTCGGATTGAGAAGGTCCCCTTCATAATAACTGTCCCTCAGCGAGAACGCGTGACAACGCATCAAATATAGCAAGAAAATACCAACTTAAAAGGGTGGGGAAGTAGTGAATAACACTCATCTTGCAATCAACCTGTATTGTTCTATCTTACATTTCTTAGCCCTATCGAGCTCTCGCGGGCTCGAGTCTTCCATAAAATTTACCCAAAAAAATATTAATACACTAAGCGGAAAAGCTTTTGTATTAATGAAAATAAAATACAGAAAAAGAAATCATTAATTTTTCGTCTGAACCTCACACAAAATACAGAGATCAAATATTAAAAAAAAGAAATAACAAGTACCAAATTCTTTTTTTGGAATACAATTATTCCCCCGAAGGGGTGGTGCACCGTTCCTGGAAGTACTGCAATACCAGGTCGATGCGTGGAGTGGACGGAGCAAGCTCCTATTCCATCTCCTAGCTCCAAAAATCCATTTAATATATTGTCCTCGGATAGAGGACGTATCAGATATTAAACTGATAAGAACAGATACTACACTTGATCTTAGCCAAAAGGCCGAGAAGCGATGCTGAAGTGTTGGCTTGCCGGCAGCCCTTACCCTTGGGGTAGCTTTTACGGTAGTGGTGATTTTGGTGGCCTAATGATTAGATTACTTTGCAATGTGAAGTTCCTCTACAATTCAATTTCCCATTATTCTTACTTCATAATAATAGCTAGACTTTAAAAAAAAGCCTTAAATTTTGTTCTTTACTTCTTTGCCTGCCTGTTCACCCTCGGTGTGCTTTACATAAGCCCGCCCCTGAACTGTTTTTACTTTCTTGGGATTGGTCCACATACAAGTCGGATTGTGATGTGGGCGTGGCCTTCCCCCCTTCCCTTCCCGCTCCACCGCGTCAGTCTGCGAGCCTGAAGGTTTTCAGGCGGTTTCCCGGGGGTGTGGGGCGGCGTCTCCTTTAGTGTGTGAATGACCGTGTGGCGGGTGCCGGCGCCCGTCTCCCGGGCCTTTATTTGGTGAGGCTGCAGCTCCCACGCACAGGCTTTGAAGAACCGGGTTGGGATCCCTGCTCCCTAGTCCGTGACTTGACGTGAGGCCCGTTGCTTAGACCACCGTGGGCCCTTCGCAGAGGGGAAAAGCGGCCCCGAGAAAGGCCTTGCGGACGTTCCCGATTCCTAAACCCCGGTGGGAGAGAGGGGGTGCGGCCAGCATAGATAAAACTGAAATGAAGCACTTCCTTTGTAGGCTCAAGGCAAAGACAGCTGTATGAAAGGGTTTGAGATCAGGCCGGGGCTGAGAAGGAACTTGGGGTCCCGTCTTCTTGGAAACTCTATTAATGGAAATGTGGAATGTTCTGTCCGAAACCTCCTTAACAAGCTCTGCACCCGGGCTGGAAATAGAGGCCGAGTGTCTGTGTCAAAGTGACCGGGTGGGAACTTCCGTTCTCACTGAGAGGCTTTTAATTAGCAAAATGTCTGGGATCGATGATTTTAGAGAACAGGGTTCTCAGCAGTGTGTCCCCGATGTTACTAAACAGGGGCAGTTTCTACAGGTCCCCATAAGTAAACCCAGGGCCTCCCCGGAGGGGCTGAATTAAGAGGGCGTGGCCAGCAGAACAGTGCCCCCAACCCAGAGGCCCAGGTCCTAATTCTCACAACCTCCCAATGTATTACCTTGCAGGGCAAAAAGTACTTTGCAGATATGGTTAAGTTAGGGTTTGGGGAAGGAGAGGTTATCCTGGATTATCTGGTGGGCACCTGTGATCACAAAGGTCCTTATCAGGGCTAGAGGGACGCAGGAGCCACCAGCGTCAGAGTGATGCGGCATGCAAAAGATGGATGAGCCATTGCTGGCTTTGAAGATGGAAGGGGGTCATCAGATGGATGTGGGTGGCCTTCTAGAAGCTGGAAAAGGCAAGGAAACATTTTTTTTTTTAAAGATTTTATTTATTTATTTGAGAGAGAAAGAATGAGACAGAGAGAGCATGAGAGGGGGGAGGGTCAGAGGGAGAAGCAGACTCCTGGCCAAGCAGAGAGTCTGATGCGGGACTCAGTCCTAGGATTCTAGGATCATGACCTGAGCCGAAGGCAGTCGCTTAACCAACTGAGCCACCCAGGCACCCAAGGAAACAGATTCTTCCTTAGAGCCTCCAGAACAGAATGCAGCCCTGCCAACACAGCTTGATTTTAGCCCAGTGAGACCCGTTTTGGACACCTGACTTCCAAGACTGCAAGATAAGAAGTTTTGTTTTAAGCCACTGAGTTTGTGGTAATTTGTTACAACGGCAGTAAAAACATACAGGGGCAAAAGCAAAACTTCATTTCTTTCAATCTCAACCTTCTCCAAATTCTGCAAGACCCAACCTTGGGCAGACCACAGCCCCCTAGCTGAGCAGCCTTCACCTTCTGCCCAGGCTACAGCCAAGGGGCCCAGACTGCAGATTTGGGGCCGGGGGTAGTTCCCTAGGTGGGGCTGCAGCAGCCCTGTTCCTCCTCTGAAGCCAAAGCAAGTGGGGAGTGGCTCCTTCACTCTCAGTCTGCTGTTATCCCTGCCTCTTCCTATCCAAGTACGGGACACTGATAGTGCAGGTGCCATAAAAACTTAGAATTAGGGGCGCCTGGGTGGCTCAGTTGGTTAAACGTCTGCCTTTGGCTCAGGTCATGATCTCAGGGTTGTGGGATCAAGCTCCCTGTCAGGCTCCCTGCTCAGTGGGGAGCCTGCTTCTCCCTCTCCCTCCCCCTACTTGTGTGCGATCTCTCTCTTTGTCAGATAAATAAATAAAATCTTAAAAAACAAAAACAAAAACGTAGAATTACATTTGCTCCTGGGAGGCTATTTGTCCATTTCTTTATGCTTATTGAGCACACACTCTACAATGATAAAATCAGGCATGGCCCTTGCCTTCATGACGTTCATAGTCTACTGGGGAAAACCGGGAGAAGAATCCTGGGGTCCTCCAGGCAAGAGCTGGTGGGGACCCGGGCAGGGGTGGCTCTATGGCAGAGGTGGAGGGAAGTAGGGGAGTTCACAGAGAAT
Organism: Leptonychotes weddellii; assembly: GCF_054177405.1. Lineage (NCBI taxonomy): Eukaryota > Metazoa > Chordata > Mammalia > Carnivora > Phocidae > Leptonychotes > Leptonychotes weddellii. The sequence goes on along the minus strand of NC_138379.1, from coordinate 7,966,578 downwards.
CACTGGCTTTGATGACAGGAAAAGCGAGGCACACATGAGGGGGTCCTGGAGGCCCTGTGTGCAGGCCCATGCCAGGGTTGGCCGGGGGAGCACTGCCCCTGACTTAAGGCTGGTTCCACCTGGCCCACTTTCCTGTGGCGACTCTGGGGTGGATTTGGGCAGCTCCTGGGCAAGAAGCACCAGCTCTCCTCTGGGCCACCAGTTTCACCCTGTCTGCTAATGTGTATCAGCCCCCTGGCTTTCTAGAAATTTGAACGTACACTTTCCGCTGAAAGGCTCTCATCCGGTGCCTGGGCTTTCTATGCCCCAGTGGCAGCTGATTCCCTGTCTCCAGCCTCACCGGTCAGTGGTGCCAGGCACCATTCCAAGCGCTTTATATGTTTTAACAACCTTAAGAGAGAAGTAGTCACTATCATCTTTCTTCTCTAACAGGTGGGGAAACTGAACCACAGCAGGTTAGGTGACTTTCTTAAAGTCACACAGCTGGTAAGTGGCAGGGACGCCAAACTCAGCCACCTGGCCTTGGAGCCCCCATTCCTAAAGTCTATGCCCTACCACCTTTGCTGGGCTCTCTCCCTGGATGTCCGGGAGGCATTTCAGACTCACTCTATCCAAAATGGTTGTGTGTCCCCACTGAAACATCCTTCATGCTCCCTTCATCTCACTCCTACATTCGTCAGCTTGGCCTGTTGCTTCTACTCCAAAATACATTCTGAATGACTCCGTTTCCTTCCCTGGGCTGTTCCTCAGCCTCCACATCTCGCCACCTCCTCTTTCCCATCTTAGGTCAAATGTCACCTCCTCCAAGATGCCTTCCCTGGCCACCTTCTCACCAAATCAGAGTCTTGTTCTCTGCCACCATTTCTCATAAATCTCAGGGTGTCTGCATTTAGCACTACTGGCATTTTGGGCTGAATAATTCACTGAGGAGTGGTAGAGAGGGAGCTGTGCATTGTAGGGTCTCCCCACTGGATGCCGTAGTATAGCACCCCCAAAGCTGTGACAATCAAAAATGTCTCCAGGGATTGCTAAGTGTGGTCTGGGGAGGGGAGGCAAAATCACCCCTGGTTGAAAACCACAGTGCAATTTCAAATATCTTATGTATTGGCTGTCTTATTTTCCCTTTCCCTCTTCCTGTAGAAAATAACCAGACAGCAGTCAACAAAGGCAAGAGCAAGGCCATGGCTCTTCTGAGGAGTACACTGCGAGGTTCAGGACAGAGCAGCCTGTCAGTGGGTGGGGAGATAGGGGATTGGGTGTAGCAGACCTGAGCAGGTCAGGGAATCAAAGGTCTCAGTGTCCAGTTGGGTTTCAGGTAAGTAGGTCAAGGGGTGAGCAGATGCCCCTGAAGCTCAGGGGAGAGGTCTGAGGCATCGGGAAAAGGGGGAGCCAGGCCTCAATCATTCCAGCACTCTCCCCCATTTCTCCACGTTGTCTGTTATTTCTTTCATCTTTTAGCCAAAGTAGCCATCGACTTGGACCAGAATTTGAATTCATTTGCCCAATGGTGAAAATAGTGCTCCTGGAAGGTTTCATTGTCAACCAGACTCTTCTGCTAAATATTGCCTGGCTCCTGTGCTGGCTTAGACCCAGCTTTGGTTCCATCACCTGCTTGCTAAACTTCCCTAGGCTGGATTAGATCAGCAGTGTCCTGGAGACTCCCAGAGAAAACAGCCTGGCCTAATGGTTAAGCACCTAGGACTTTAACTATTGACCACCCCCTTCCCCTGCTCTTCTAGCTCTGTGATAGCAGGCAAGTTCCTTGTCTCCTTGTGGGGTCCCTCCTCCAGCCGAGGATACTTGTGGCACCTACCTCCCGTGGTTAGTCGGGGGAGAGGTCCTGCATGTAGGGGCTGGTCTAAAAGCCCCACACTTGCTTGTAGTTGTCAGTCTCAGTTCCACCTGACCTCTTTGTGGCTTTAACACAATTCATCTGGTATTTCCAGATTAGCACTCTGCCGATTGTCCCACTGCTTGCGGAACCTCATTGTGGGTTTCTAGTGCTCCTCCCCACGTTTCTCCCCCCCCCCCCCCCGCCGCTTTAAAACTGGTCCTCCTTCAGGGTACTTGCATGTTTTTTTCTTATGCAACCCATTTTCATAGCTGAATTACCGTTATTGACAGCTCTCAGATCTGCATAGTTACCATTTAATGAGCAAAAAATCCATTTTTTAAAAAGATTTTGAGGTGGGGGGAGAGGGAGAGAGAGAGAGAAAGTGTGAGAGCGAGCTCGCACAAGCAGGAGGGGCAGAGGGAGAAGCAGGCTCCCCGTTGAGCAGGGAGCCAGACAAATTGGGGCTCAATTCCAGGACTCTGGGAGCATGATCTGAGCTGAAGGCAGATACTTAACTGAGCCTCCCAAGCACCCCAAAAGCATGTTCTTTAAGTTGCCTTATAGTTTTTTTAAATGATTTTTTTTAAAAAAGATTTTATTTGAGGCTGCAGGCGGGGAGGTAGAGGGTGAGGGAGTCTCAAGCAGACTCCATGCAGAGCGCACAGCTCAGAGCCCCAAGCAGGGCAGATCCCAGGATCCCAAGACCAGGACCCAAGCCAAAACCAAGAGCCGGACACTCAACCGACTGAGCCTCCCAGGAGCCCCTAAGTTGCCCTATAGTTCTGACATAATATGCATACTTTAAATTTTACATATGGATGGGAATCCCATTTTGAGCAACAGAAGGATGTTCACTATAAAAACTACTTATGTCAGGGCACCTGGGTGGCTCAGTCGTTAAGCATCTGCTTTCAGCTCAGTTCATGATCCCAGGGTCCTGGGATAGAGCCCTCTATTGGGCTCCCTGCTCCACGGGAAGCCTGCTTCTCCCTCTCCCACTCCCCTTGCTTGTGTTCCCTCTCGCGTCGTGTCTGTGTCAAATAAATAAAATCTTAAAAAAACCAAACCTACTTATGTCAACCAGAATTGCCTGGTGGGATGGGGATGGGGATAAGTTGTTCACTAAGTGTGAAGATTTGAGCCTCCAGGTGAGGCAACTGTTTAACTGCTCTAAAGATTAAGCATTGATCTATGCACACAAAGGTCACCCCAGACAGTGCTTCTACTTTGACTTCCTTTACTGTCCTTCATCCCCAAAGCCAGCTTGCCTAGGGACAATTAAAAAGCAAGGTTTGGGGGCACCTGGTGGCTCAGTCAGGTCTTGGGGTCCTGGGATCCAGCTTCTGTTGGGCTCTATGCCCAGTGGGGAATCTGCTTGGATTCTCTCCCCCTCCTGCCCCGCACACTAAAATGTATCTCTAAAAAATAAAAAGCATTGAAATTACCAGGTTTGTAAGATCTTTTTTTTTAAAGATTTTATTTATTTATTTGACAGAGAGATAGCGAGAGCAGTAACACAAGCAGGGGGAATGGGAGAGGGAGAAGCAGGCTTCTTGCCGAGCAGGGAGCCCGATGTGGGACTCGATCCCAGGACCCTGGGATCATGACCTGAGCCGAAGGCAGACGCTTAACGACCGAGCCACCCAGGCGCCCCAAGTTTGTAAGATCTTAATGATCTTAACTCCATTACCTAAATTTATGTCGATACAATGGCACAAGGAGACAGATGGATATTCATTGCAAATCACATTCATGCAGGTGTTCAGAGCACCCCTAACTGATGTCCTAAGTGAGTAAGTTCTACTTTCCCACTGAGAGAACAAATGGAAGGAGGGAAGCCTGGGTGGCTCAGTTAAGCATCTGCCTTAGACTCAGGTCATGATCCCAAGGTTCTGGGATCTAGCTCCCTGCTCAGCAGGGATTCTGCTTCTCCCACTCCCTCTGCCCCTCTCCTGGGCTGTGCTTTCTCTCTCAAATAAAATCTTAAAAAAAAAGGAAGGCAGACAAACACAAGCAGGGTCATTCCAATCAAAGTATATTTACACCAACAGCATAAACTGACAATGATTAGCCAAGGTAGGCCTTTTAGCAGTTGACTTGTAAGTAGGCTCCATGCCCAGGGTGAAGCCCAATGCAGGGCTGGAACTCATGACCCTGAGACATCAAGTTGGATGCCTACCTGACTGAACTACCCAGGGGCCCCCAGCAGTGACTTTTGAGCTTAGAGTCCCTGAATGAGTCACCTCCATGAAAGAGCGCAGACCATTCCAGAAAAAGAATGTAGAGACCCAGAGGTTCACTATAGGAACAGAAACTCAAGGGTTGTAGGCCTGATTCTACAGAAAAAGCAGACTCCACAGAGACCATGTTGAAGTTTCATGGGCAGAAAAGGGCAGTGAAACACCAAAATCGGACAGCCACTTTTTTTGAGTCTAAGGGATCCTTGATGGGTCATATTCCAGCCTCCTAAAGTTATCACCCAAACCCCAGCAGACATTTCACACAGTGAGGCACATGGCAGGTGGTGGTGAACCTTAGGAGATCTACTGAGGCTCCTTGAACACTGCTTCCCCGAGCTGGACAGCAGTAGGCAACTTGCCACACTAAACAGAACAATGCTGACAAGGGCAAATTCCCGAGGATTATTTCCTTCTGCCCACCTAGACACTCAAACACATAAACAACAATGAAGGTTAAACTTTTATTTAGAAAGGCTGAAACAACTGTATGCTAATTTCCACAGCTAGGTTGTACAAAAAATGACCTGAAGACTTCCTTTTGGTATCCCTGAAGAAGTGGATTCCTGTACAGGAACAAAAGGAAAAAAAAAGTGAGCCTCCTTATTAGGTAAGAATGTATTATGTTGAGTTTATAAGGGGCTACCCTTTAAACTAGTTCACGTTAAAAAGCTTGTTTCCAGGTATACTTTTCTGTTTATCTTAGTCTATTAAATATTAAACACCAATATTTGAACAGATGCATACCTGTGATATGGGCCTTGTTCTTTTTTCACACCTGGAACACAAATATACAATCGACTTCAGCAAGTGATTTATTCCCTTTCCCATATTTAGAAATCCCTTATGATCCCTCAGACAGTTCCTTCTGGAACAAGCTTCCTCTTTTCCCCCAGCCAGCCCCAGTGGGTTCACCTTTACAGGCTCTGGGACTAGGACAGGAGGTAAGACATGTGACTGTTTCTTCACTGGGAGTTCTAGTTTGGGCTACCCTGCACCACCTAGATTTACTCACCTCTGACTTCAGACTGGAGCTAAGCAGAAAAACGGCTGAGGGTTCCTGCAGAAGATTGAGAACTAAGCCTCTCAAACATCTCCGGTCCCTATTGCTGAGAGCAAAAGCACATCTGTAAAAGCTTTGTAGGTTTCAGAATGCCTATTTTACAGTAACCACCAGGTAGTCCCCAGAACTTCCTATTGGCTTGAAGCCAGTTGATAAACTACTGTTGTCACTTCGTTCCAAGGCAAGCTCACAGCTCAGAAAATACCTTTCAGTCACAATGATCAGACTGGGGCGGTATTGAATTCATCACTGGTGAGGGAGAGCTTGTTGTAGGTGGTTCAGAATGGCCACAGACAAGACTCTGGAGTGAGCCAGTAAGGTCTTCTTACAGCTACCCAGGCAAGTGCCACCCAACACACACCCCCCCTAAAAACACCCGGCGAATTCTATATAGCAGCTAAGTGATGTTACAAAGGTATTTACCTCAAATCATTCCTGGGCTCCACATAAGGCACTGGACCTGAAACGATTAAGAACAGAGTCAGTAATGCTTACGTCCAACAATAGAAGTTGTTCTTGCTTAAACTATCATTCCTAGGAAAATCAGATTTCCGAGTCTCAACAGCAAGTTATCAGCCGAACGAGATTCCATGTAAGTCATCATGCATTTATACCCTCGAAAGGGTATTTTTTTCTACCCAATATGCTCCATGAACCACATACGGAAACAACTCACCTTTGCGCAAACAAGCAGGTTAATGGGTTAACAGCACCTAGAGAAAGACAAAAACATAGGTGGATAAAAAGCCCTTCCACATAGCATCCCTCCACTCCTGCCTTCTCCAGTTTCTCAGGTGTTCACTTATTTTCATTGTGTAGGTCATAGTGAGCTAGTTTGATTCATCATGGAAACTGCCTATTTGGTGGCATGAGCCACAGACATTAATCCACTAACCTGTTAACTCGAGGCTTTTGGGCAGCACACAGAACAAGCTGCTCCTGAAAGAGAAGATTACATAATTAAGTGAAGGATCTAAAACAGCCACATCCATTCCAACTATGATTAATGGATTTAAACTAAGAAAAGCCAAGCAGATGCTATTGACAGGCATACACCCTACCTCAGACAGTTCCTTACGAACAAATTCTCATCCTTTCTCCCAGTTAGCCCCAGTGGGTTCACCATTACTGGCTCTGGGGCTGGAACAGGGGTAAGACAGGATGCTTGCTTTCCTCACTGGCACATACTCTGGCAAGCCACAACCACTAAGGTTACAAGTACTCACCATCCTTAACGCTCTCCGAAAGCTCAACCCTGGGCAGAATCATCAATGAACATCTACAAGAAATTGATCAAGAGACGCCTGGCTGGCTCAGTTGGTGGAGCATTCGACTCGAGGTCATGAGTTTGAGCCCCACGTTGGGCATGGAGCCTATGTAAAATAAAAATAAAAAAAATAAAGCTGCTCAGAAGAAACAGATCAAGAAACATCACTACAAGAACCAGAAACCTATATGGGTCAATGAAATGTCTGGTCACAACAAAACACCCACAATGAAATCATCCTTTGGAAAACGAATTCACACATATGCTAATCAGTATTAGGAGAAGCTACTTACTTTAAGATAGAGGAATGTGTCACCATCAGGACAACCTGCAAAAGGGGAACAAATGATTATCTGAAAATATAAAACGGAATAAAGTTTCTTCATTAACAGAAACTGCCATCAGAACTCTAACATGCTATTAATTGTCACACCTCACAGAGGATCAGCATATCTATTCAAATCATCTGACAGTTGACATATGGGTGAGGGAGAGCACACCCTCACAAGAACTGTACTGTTAGGCTGCTCTCTCCCCCCACAGCAAAGTCATTACAAGAGAACAAGCTGAAGGAGCAAAAAGGCAATGCTGCTCCACTGGCCATTTGCTCTCCTGGTTGCAGGCAAAACCGGACAACACTCCAATCCCCCATCTGAACAATTCATTACCTGTATTCACCCTGGGAGGCAGTTGGATTCCTCAGGCCTAGTAATGAGATGCTAAAACAGAAAAGGAAGGCATTATATATGTACCTAAGAATAATCACTCACAGACCCTTGAGTACTCTTGGCCCACTTCTCAGTAGGAAGATGACATCACTTTTAGTTCAGCCATATGCTTGTCTTTTTTTATGTTCATCATGGAGTGGTCAGCACAATTTGAACAAGAACCCCACCTAGACACTGTGCCCACCCACACCTGCGGAAATCACTGCCTACCCACCTGGAGCATTACCGTAATACCTAGTTTGCACGACAAGTCTTGTCCCATCCTCCAACCTGTAAGGTCTTTTGAGCTGAACCACATCTGAAAAAAACAAAACAAAAACGAGGCGCACCCCTCACTTAGTTCCACACCTTGCAGTCTGTCTCACGTCTGTGCCCTAACACCTCCGCGCTAAAACCCCAAGCGTTTGCTGCGGGATGGTGCTACTCAGAATTTTTATGTTTTCTCCACTATCCATCAGAAAGAGAGAGTTCAATTTTAAGTATCATCCCCGTAGCACATCCCACTGGACTTGCGTAAACTCCACAACGGAGGAACAGTGGTAAAGGATGGCCGTAAACACTCACCCTAACAAGTCGGCTCCTCTCCATTCTTCAGCGTTCAAAGTGCGCCCGAACCCTGCAGACGAGGACAGTAAATCAACATTCGTGATTTCACAATCGCTGTTTCCGGAGCTACGACTGTGTTGGACTTCCGCTATGCAAGGCCCGTCTCCTCAGAGAGTCTTATCCTCACGGAACTCAGTACAGGTCTGTGAAAAGGTTCTCATCACAGAGAGGGCCGCCGCTACGGCCCGCCATCGCCATTTTGTCCTTCACAAAGCTGCGCTGCTGCTTCGTGGATTCAAGGCTATGGCCGAGATCTTACCCTCCCCCGCCAACCAATAAGTGCAACCTAAATGCTCAGGCGTGCTACGCTCACTTGGTTTAAGAAAATAAAACAAGTAAGGTTCTACTCACCGAACGCCGCGGAAAAATGAGACCGAAGGGCTGTAGCGACATACTTAAATACCACCTCGCAGAGGCCCACGGGATTTGGGGGTGGGACTATGGCGGGCGCAGGCGCATAAGGAGAGGGCGCGCGAGCCCGGGGAGTTGTGGGTAAAGAATTCCAGGGAAGGGGGGAGTGCCGTTCGCGCCTTCAGGAGCTGGGGCGCGAAAAAGACGCGCCTGCGCTTTAGGGAAGCGCGCAGGCGCTCCTGTCTGGCGGCGGGGGCTCTGTACCCCAGGCTTTCTCTGGGACGAGAGCGCGGAGGCCTTGGCTTCGCACCGGTGGTGGGCGACCCTCTGCCTCCGTCACCGCTGCCTGCCCCCACACCCTTCCCTGAGCACTGCCCTTACTTACATACACACCCTCAACAGGTGTGCAGGCTCCGCCTCCACGGATCCCGAACCTCCTGCAGCCTCGACCCGTGTCATCGCGGTCCCACGCCTGCCGCCCAGGCGCATTCCAGGACTGGTGCGCAGGGTCCCTGCTTAGCGGGCGGCTTGGGGGAGGTCCTTTGCATGGAGCCATTTCGGGAAAGTGAATCAGGCCGTAAGTGCTTTGCTTGAGTCTTCTGACAGGGTCTGATTTTTCCTGAGCGGCCACCTATGACCTGCTGTCTAGTCCGCTGTCGCTAGGAGCTTGGCTTGTAGTTGGGCTAATATTCGCTATCATTGGAAGCACTGTTTTAAGCACACTACACGAATTGATTAGTTCTCCCAAATCCCTAGATAGCCCATTTTATAGATAAGGGACCCTAGGTGTAAAGAGTTCTTACGGAGCTGCCTGCATCTCCCACCTGATCGTCAAGGTGGTTCCAGTCACCTCTAGACCGTTAAGACCAATTGGCTTGGTTCATCAGTAGTTTGCGGTAAGCACCTAGTGTACTTGCAGGTTTTAGAAACATTGCCTAAGCTCTGACTATGTGCTCCGCTGTATGACCTCACCTAATACTGCAACCCGGGGAGGAAGGTATTAAGGTAATGTTACAGATGAGGAGACTGAGGTCTAGGGAGGTTAAGTAACTTGCTGGGTATTATCCATTTAAGAGATATCAGAGGCAAGCAGTCTGCAAATCCAGGCAGTCAGATTCCATGCCCGCACTTCTGACCACTATGCTTTACTGCTCTCATCTCACAGTTCCTGCTCAAGGTAGTCAGGGAGCAGGCAAATGCACAGGAAACAAATGGAATGATCCCTGGGTCCTGTTTCTCAGTCTTTTTTTCATTATCGTCTCCTCCTCCCCAGGAGCCTTAAAAAGACATTTCCCCCTCCAATCCCACTCATGAAATTTTAATACCACTGATATACTGCATATCTGCTTATGTACGATGGCCCTTTGGTGGGCCAGAAACCTCTTTAATATCTAAGATTTTTCTGCCCCTCCCCCTGCCAAACCAATTGTCACTCTTTCAGGGGCAACGTTGTCCCTATGTGTGTCCCAGGGTAACATAACAAGTATTCACAACGAGAGAATTCCAGTTTGAATACATTTAGGGACAAATAAATTTATTTACTCAGCAAATATTAATTGCTTGTTCAAATACATGATTGAAAAGTTGTAACAAGGGGCACCTGGGTGGCTCAGTCGTTAAGTGTCTGCCTTCGGCTCAGGTCATGATCCCAGGGTCCTGGGATCGAGAGCCCACATCGAGCCCCACATCGGGCTCCCTGCTCCGCAGGAAGCCTGCTTCTCCCTCTCCCACTCCCCCTGCTTGTGTTCCCTCTCTAGCTGTGTCTCTCTCTGTCAAATAAATAAATAAAATATTAAAAAAAAAATTTGAGGGCGCCTGGGTGGCTCAGTTGGTTAAGCGACTGCCTTTGGCTCGGGTCATGATCCCGGAGTCCAGGAATCGAGTCCCACATCTGGCTCCCGGCTCAGCGGGGAGCCTGCTTCTCCCTCTGACCCTATCCCCTCTCATGCTGTTTCTCTCTCTCTGTCAAATAAATAAAAATAAACAAAAATCTTTAAAAAAAAAAAAAGACTATTATTTAAAAAAAAAAAATTGAGCACAGGCTTGGAGCTGGAACAGAAAGGAAGTGTATGGATGTTTCCAAAAGTTGGAAAGAGGCAAGTTATTGTTTGGTGTCCTTTTGATGTTGTAAACTGGGCCAACACACCCTGGGGGTTATCTGATTTTCTAGGGAGTGTGCACTTTTGTTGGACTTCCTATTTGCTCTTGATTTGGTTATTTTATAATTCTTTGATATCCTTGTGTGACATTAGCCAGTTTTATATCTACCTATGAACAAATTAATTCATATCAGCATTCTTGATGGATGGACTCTAAAATACTCCTTTCCTAGAATTTTCTTTTGAACAAGTCTTAAATCTTATTTTTTCTCTCATTAGTAGGTTGCATAAAATCTTTTTTTAAAAAGGTTTTATTTATTCATTAGACAGAGAGCTTGCGCGCGCAGGGGAGCAGCAGAGAGAGAGGGAGAAGCAGGCTCTCCACTGATCAGGGAGCCTGATCCAGGGCTCCATCCCAGGACCCCGAGATTATGACCTGAGCTGAAGGCAGATGCTTAACCAACTGAGCCATCCAGGCACCCCTTTCCTGTGTTTTTTTTAATTTTTATTATTTTTTATTTTATTATTTATTTGACAGAGAGAGACACAGTGAGAGAGGGAACACAAGCAGGGGGAGTGGGAGAGGGAGAAACGGGCTTCCCGCGGAGCAGGGAGCCCGATGCGGGGCTCGATCCCAGGACACCAGGACCATGACCCGAGCCGAAGGCAGCCACTCAACGACTGAGCCATCCAGGCGCCCCCCCTTTCCTGTGGTTTTTACAACAAATTTAATCTGGCTCCCTGGCTCTGATTTCCTCCCTTTTAATCAATCCATTCTCTACCTTGTAGCAGAGAGATCTTTCCAAATAAAACATTTGTGGTCAAGTCTCACTTCTCAGGGGCACCTGGGTGGCTCAGTCGTTGGGCGTCTGCCTTCAGCTCAGATCATGATCCCAGGGTCCTGGGATCGAGCCCTGCATCGGGCTCCCTGTTCGGCAGGAAGCCTGCATCTCCCTCTCCCTCTCCCCCTGCTTGTGTTCCCTCTCTGGCTGTGTCTCTCTCTGTCAAATAAATAAAATCTTTAAAAAAAAAGAAGAAAAAAGTTAAAAAAAAAAAAGTCTCACTTCTCAGCTCATAATCCTTCAGTGCCCTTCCATAGTCTTTAGGCTAAAGACCAGACCATCAATATAGCCATCAGGACCCCTGCTTTCCTTGGCAATTTTTTTTTTTTAAAGATTTTATTTTATTTATTTGAGAGAGAGAGAATGAGAGACAGAGAGCATGAGAGGGAGGAGGGTCAGAGGGAGAAGCAGACTCCCTGCCGAGCAGGGAGCCCGATGCGGGACTCGATCCTGGGACTCCAGGATCATGACCTGAGCCGAAGGCAGTCACTTAACCAACTGAGCCACCCAGGCGCCCCTGCAATTTTTTTTTTTAACCACTTCTCCCTCCCCAAGCCTGATCTACCCTGCCTCCCATTTTAACTCTTTTAGGTTCATGCCTGTGTAAATCATCACTGTGTCCTTGTTGCCTGGCAGAATGCAAGACACTAAGAAGGATTCAATATATATTAGTTTATCTCCATAAATTTGGAATGACCTTTTTCCAGCCTCAATTCATTGCCCTACATATGGTATGAGCGCCTTGCTTAGAGGTCTGGCAAGTTTCCTCAGGGAGCAACCCTGCCCCCACGTGGCTGCAAGAGGCACTGCCTCCCTTAAGGGAGGAGGAGGATATGCAGATTACCACTGTTTTGCCAGGAATTGGGAGACCTGCTAGTAACCTTGGTGGAGAAACAGTCCCAATTTGATAACAGAATTATCTGGATTGTGGTAAAGTGTGACATTGGAAGGATTAGCCTGGTCTCAGGGGAGACGAGGATGTTGAAGAGTATAAGGACAGGCTCACGTGCTTTATTTGTAGACCGGAGGGAGGAAGGTTTGGGACGGAAGGCACGATGGGGAGTTGATACAGGTAGTATCAATTCTCGGCCTTTTGGCTAAGATCAAGTGTGGTATCTGTTCTTATCAGTTTAACATCTGATACGTCCTCTATCCCAGGACAATGTATTCCATTGATTTTTGGAGTGGGAGCTGGAATAGGAGCTTGCTTTGTGTACTCGATGCATCGTTTCCCTGGTCCTTGGGTGTTTAATGGGGTTGATATACTTGGAGTTAGAGTAATCCCACATCAGGCCTTTGGCCTGGGAAAAAGAGCTATCACAGTGGTAAAGACAAAGTAGAAGTCTCTGAAACTGACCCGTCCCCATTCCAGGGATGTCCTTTCTTCCCATTCTCTCCTTAACCCATTGCACTCTAGCTCCTGTACCCTCCCCTCCACGAGGCCACTACTGACCTCATTCACTTAATCCCAGAAGATAGTTCCATCTCTTTTTTTAAGATTTTATTTATTTATTTGAGGGACACCTGGGTGGTTCAGTCGTGAAGCGTCTGCCTTCCGCTCATGTCATGATCCCAGGGTCCTGGCATTGAGCCCCGCCTCGGGCTCTCTGCTCAGCGGAAAGCCTGCTTCTCCCTCTGCCTGCTGTTCCCCCTGCTTGTGCTCTCTCTCTCTCTGTCTCTCTCTTCCTCTCTGACAAATAAATAAATAAAATCTTTTTAAAAAAATAAGATTTTATTCATTTATTTGAGAGAGAGAGAAAGTGAGAGACAGAGCATGAGCGGAGGGGAGGGGCACAGCCCCCCCCCCCTTTTAAAGTAATCTCCACACCCAAAGTGGGGCTGGAACTCACAACCCCAAGATCAGGAGTAGCACAGTCCACCACTGAAGCAGCCACGTGCCCCAATACTTCCATCTTTCTCGACCTCTCAGTAGCATTTGACACTGTTGACCTGCCCTTCTTCCTGAAGTGTTCTCAACCCTTGCTTTCTGGGACCCTGCCCTCTCCTGGGTCTCCTCTTGCTTCTTGGCTATTTTCACTATCTATCCCTACACATTCTTCAGGGCTCTGCCCCAGGTCCACTTGTTTTCTCATTCACTATGCTCTGCCTAGACCAACTTACCCATCATCTTGGCCTCATTTACCATATATATGCTGCCGTGTCCCCAACATCATCTCAACCCACGATCTTCTGAACTGCACACCTTGTATCTAATGGTCTGCCAGACATCTTCATTGGGATTGCCCATAAACAGCTCCACTTGTCCAAAACTGAATTCGTCGTCTTTTCCTACAAATCTGTTCCTTCTCCAGTGTGCCCTCTCTTGCTCAATTGTCTAAGCCAGAGTGTGATCATTATCTCCAGAGCTGATGCACTGTAAATGCTCTCCAGCCAAAGACTGCCAGGAACGTATTTGTATTGGAGCAACTTGGGTTTATTACTTGTTACAGTGAGGAAGAACCCACACCAGGGGAAACCGCAGGGTGTCTCAGTAGGAGGGTGTTAGAAAGAACTTATTGTAGGATCTGGGCTTGTGTTAGGTGATTTTGGGGAGGGTTTAAACAAGTGAGGCTTTACTTTTTTACTTTTTTACTCTGGATTTGATGTTTTCAGGAAGTGGCATCATTTTATTATTGGGTATCTTAATAAGTCTTACCTAGAAGGAGGGAAAACTATAGTCGATGAGGCTAACCTAGGATTGGTGAAGAAGCAACAGTCACTCATAGTAGCCAGGATAGGGAGCTGTTTGGACTTTTGTGATTTGGACAATGTTCATGTTTTTTTCTGTGTTCAGACGTGATTATAGAATAGGCTTGTTTTGGGCGCCTGGGTGGCTCAGTTGGTTAAGCGACTGCCTTCGGCTCAGGTCATGATCCTGGAGTCCCTGGATCGAGTCCCGCATCGGGCTCCCTGCTTGGCAGGGAGTCTGCTTCTCTCTCTGACCCTCCCCCCTCTCATGTGCTCTCTCTCATTCTCTCTCTCTCAAATAAATAAATAAAATCTTAAAAAAAAAAAAAGAATGGGCTTGTTTTGACTTGACCCATCATGATCAGAGAGTGGCCTTGTCTTATGTTGATGTTCTGAAATTATGTTCAACAGGAGAACACCAAGGCCTCGTGTAAGTGCCAGGCCAGCTTCTAGATGTCAGCAGCTGCTTTCCTCTTTCTCAGTACCCTAGCTTAAGCCATTCTCCCTGGATTTCTGCTACATATTCCCAACCTGGTTTCCTGGCTCTGACTTTGCCTCCTCCTCCTCCTACTCCTTCTGCTTCTGCTGCTTCTTCTTCTAGTTTATTTTTAAGTAGTCTCCACCCAACATGGGGCTTGAACTCACAACCCCGAGGTCAAGAGTCCTATACTCTACTGACTGAGCCAGTCAGGTGCCCCTGACATTACCCCCTTCTAACCCATTCTCCACATTATAGCCAGAGTAGTCTTGTGGTCTTTCTTTCTTTCTTTCTTTCTTCCTTCCTTCCTTTCTTTCTTTCTTTTAAGATTTTTATTCAAAGAGAGAGAGAGAGCACAGAGAGAGAGAGAGAGAGGGAGAAGCAGACTCCCCGCTGAGCAGGGAGCCCGCTGTGGGGCTCCATCTCAGGACTCTGGGATCATGACCTGAGCTGAAGTCAGACGCTCAACCCACTGAGCCACCCAGGTGCCCAGAGTGATTTTTCTTTCTTTTTTTTTTTTTTAAAAGATTTTATTTATTTATTTGACAGAGAGAGAAATAGCGAGAGCAGGAACACAAGCAGGGGGAATGGGAGAGGGAGAAGCAGGCCTCCCGCCGAGCAGGGAGACTGATGTGGGACTCGATCCCAGTACCCTGGGATCACAACCTGAGCCGAAGGCACACGCTTAACGACTGAGCCACCCAGGCGCCCCAGAGTGATTTTTCTAAATGAAAAATCTGATCTCAGCTAAAAATCCTCAGTGCTCCTCCTTTGCTCTTAGTTAGGTTCAAGTCTGTACCTCCTGACAGAGCCAACAAGGCCCACTTTTGTTTCAATTTTTTTTTTAAAGATTTTAAAAAATTATTTATTTATTTGACAGAGAGAGAGACACAGCGAGAGAGGGAACAAAAGCAGGGGGAGTGAGAGGGAGAAGCAGGCTTCCTGCTGAGCTGGGAGCCCGATGCGGGGCTCGCTCCCAGGAACCTGGGATCATGACCTGAGCCTAAGGCAGACGCTTAACGACTGAGCCACCCAGGCGCCCCTGTTTTTCAGTTTTAGTATCACTACTGCGTTCCTTCTCTTGTTCTACTTCACCCCTTACCCACATAAACTCCCTGAGAGCAGAAATCATGTCTGTATAATTTATTTTATCCCCATCGTGTAGAACAAGGCATGACACTGTAATTCATTGATTGCCTGCCCCATGCTATGAAGTAAGCTCCAGAAGAGGTTGTTAGGAGAAATACTTGAACTGTAGACAGCTTCCTCGCCAAAGGAAGCTCTTCGAGGATAGGAGCAGCGTCTGCCCTCTCCTGGCAGCGAAAGGCACTGCCTCCATTTGCGGAGGAGAAGGTATACGCAATTGACCGGTTCTCTGCTGGGAACTGGGAGGAGGGCATTCACCTTTGCGAAAAATTCAATTTGAGAAGAGAATTTCCTTATTTCCTGAACCGTGGAGGAATATGCCATTGGGAAGTTCTTCCGGGGAAGGGTTAGACTGGTTTTTGGAAGAGCTGAGATGTGGAATTTTGTAAGGGACAGCTTGAAGCCTGCTTTTATAGCCTTGAGTGCAAGTTCAGGAAACAAGTTCTGATGGGAACCTTAATTGTAGGTTGTTTCTTTGTTTCTTGGTCCAAGATCATGAGTAGTATGTGTTATTATCATTTAATATTTCGTAAATCCTCTACCTGAGGATACTTTATGAAGGGGATTTTTGGAACAGGGAGATTGAGTAGAGGCTGGCTCCATCCAATTCACAGACCAATCTGATATCGCAGTACCTCCATGAATGGTGTGGTTCTCTCTTTTGGGATAGTTGTCAGTTAAAATGCAGACTGTTGGTATTCCACTGTGTCTTTTGGTTTTTGGAAAAAAAAATTTAAGGTGAATCTGCTGTTTCCCCTCTTTCTTTCATGCTATATATATATTTTTTAAGATTTTATTTATTTGCGAGAGAGAGAATGAGAGAGAGCACGAGAGGGAGGAGGGTCAGAGGGAGAAGCAGGCTCCCCGCCGAGCAGGGAGCCCGATGCGGGACTCGATCCCGGGACTCCGGGATCATGACCTGAGCCGAAGGCAGTCGCCCAACCAACTGAGCCACCCAGGCGCCCCTTTCATGCTATATTTTTGATGCATATTTTGTCTTTTATGTCCTGGTTCTTTAAGATTTAGTTATTTATAGTATTCTATTTAGAAATTTTCTACAAGTTATTTTGTCCCCTAATGATAGACCTTTTTTCAGATTACCAAATATTTAATGCTATAACAAGTGCTACAGTGAAGTCTTTTGTATGTTGCTTTGTGCACATGTATGAGAGTTTCTCTGGGGTATGAATCTAGAAGTGACATTTCTGGATAATAGCAAGAGTATTTTCAGTTCTATAGACTGTTGCAAATTGCCCACATATCCTGAATTGCAATTCTCTGCTATTCCTGAATAATCCCATTTTTGCTGGCAAAGTAACTGACAGTTTTATTTTGAAGGTTAACAGTTGCTAGTATAAATGGCAATTAAAAAAACCATTTTTCTAGTTGTTTGCTACTGGCATACAAGACAGAATTGTTTTGTGTCTAGTTTTTATTGAGCTCTTATTCTAATAATTTGCAGATTCAGTTTGATTTTTCTTTTTTTAAAAGATTTTTTCTTAAAGATTTTATTTATTTATTTGACAGAGAGATAGAGAGAGAGCACAAGTAGGCAGAGTGGCAGGCAGAGGGAGAGGGAGAAGCGGGCTCCCCGCTGAGCAGGGAGCTCGACGTGGGGCTCGATCCCAGAACCCTGGGATCATGACCTGAGCCGAAGGCAGCCGCTTAACCGACTGAGCCCCCCTTTTTTTTTTTTTAAGATTTTATTTATTTGACAGTGAGAGCACAAGCAGAGGGAGAGAGAGAGAGAAGCAGGCTCCCCGCCGAGCAAGGAGCCCGATGTGGGACTCGATCCCTGGACCCTGGGATCCTGACCTGGGCCGAAGGCAGCCGCCCAACCAACTGAGCCACCCAGGCGTCCCCAAGCGCCCCCTTTTTAAAGATTTTATCTTTTAAGTAATCTCTACACACAACATGGGGCTTGAACCTAAAACCCCAAGATCAAGAGTTGCATGCTCTACTGACTGAGCCAGCCAGGCGCCCCTCAACTTGATTTTTCCGTACAGAATTTTTCTGTAAGTAGAGAAAAACATTTAGGTCTTAATTTTTCTTGCAAATTGAATGTTAGTTACCTATAAAAGTGTTTGTAAATTACTGATAATAAACTAAATGTGAGACCTGAAACCATAAAAATTCTAGAAGAGAGCACAGGCAGTAAAGTCTCTGACATTGGCCATAACAACGTTTCTTCTAGATATGTCTCCTTAGACAAGGGAAATAAAAGCAAAAATAAACTATTAGGACCTCATCAAAATAAAAAGCTTCTTTTTTTTTTTTTTTAAAGATTTTATTTATTTATTTGCGAGAGAGATTGAGAGACAGAGAGCACGAGAGGGAGGAGGGTCAGAGAGAGAAGCAGACTCCCTGCTGAGCAGGGAGCCCGATGCGGGACTCGATCCCAGGACTCCAGGATCATGACCTGAGCCGAAGGCAGTCGCTTAACCGACTGAGCCACCCAGGCGCCCCAAAATAAAAAGCTTCTATGCAGAAGTGAAGGAAACAATTAACAAAACTAAAAGGCAACCAACTGAATAGGAGAAGGTATTTGCAAATGACATATCCAAGAAGGATTAGTATCCAAAATACATAAAGAACTTTACAAATTAACACCTCTAAAACAAATAATCCAATTAAAAATGGGCAGAAGACATGAACAGACATTTCTCCAAAGAAGATATTCAGATGGCCAACAGACACATGAAAAGATGCTCAACATCACTCATTATGAGGGAAACGCAAATCAAAACTACAATGAGATACCACCTCACACCTGTCAGAATGGCAAAAATCAATAACACAGGAAGCAACAAGTGTGGAAAAACAGGAACCCTCTTGCACTGTTGGTGGGAATGCAAACTGATGCAGCCACTGTGGAAAACAGTATGGAGGTTCCTCAAAAAGTTAAAAATAGAACTACCCTACGGTCCAGTAATTGCACTGCTGGGTATTTACCTCCCCGAATACAAAAACCTATTCAAAGGGATACATGCACCCCTATATTTATAGCACCCTTATTTACAATAGCCAAATTATGGAAGCCGTTCAAGTGTCCATCGACAGATGAATGGATAAAGAAGATGTGGTCTATATACACAATGGAATATTATTCAGGCATAAAAAAGAACAAAATCTTGCCATTTGCAACACTGTGGATGGAGCTAGAGAGTATTATGCTGAGCGATCTAAGTCAGAGAAAGACAAATACCATATGATTTCTTTCTTTAAAAGAAAAAGATTTTATTTATTCATTTGACAGAGAGAGAGAGCGTGAGCACAAGCAGGGGAGCAGGAGAGGGAGAAGCAGGCTCCCTGCTGAGTAGGGAGCCCATCCCAGGACTCCAAGATCATGACCCCAGCAGAAGGCAGCCGCTCAACTGAGCCCCCCACGCGCCCCTCTTTTTTTTTTAAGATTTTTATTTATTTGAGAGAGAGAGCATGAGTGTTGGGCAGGGGAGGCAAAGGGAGAGGGAGAAGCAGACTCCCCACTGAGCAGGGAGCCCGATGTGGGGCTTGATCCTAGGACCCTGAGATCATGACCTCAGCCAAAGTCAGACACTTAACCAACTGAGTCACCCAGGCGCCCCAGACAGATACCATATGATTTCATTCATATGTGGAATTTGAGAGAAAAAACAACAACAACAGATGAGCAAAGGGGAAAAAACAGACAAACCAAGAAACAGACCTCTTAACTATAGAGAACAAACTGGTAGTTACCAGAGGGGAGGTAGGTGGGAGGATGGGTGAAACAGGGGATGGGGATCAAGAAGTGCCCTTGTCTGATGAGCACTGGGCGATGTATGGAAGTGTTAAATCACTATATCGTACACCTGAAACTAATATAATACTGTATGTTGGCTATACTGGAATTTTAAAAAAAATTACTGATAGTACTATTTTAAAGAAACTGGCTAATCAGTTCTAATGCTGCTTTCTAATTTGAGGATGAAAGGGAGTCTTTGTTCTAAACTTGCTAGAAGATCCATTTTCCTTCAACTTTTTTTTAATTTAAACTTTTTAAAATTTTTATTTTTAAGTAATCTGTACACCCGGGCGCCTGGGTGGCTCAGTTGGTTGAGCGACTGCCTTCGGCTCAGGTCATGATCCTGGAGTCCCGGAATCGAGTCCCGCATCGGGCTCCCTGCTCGGCGGGGAGCCTGCTTCTCCCTCTGGCCCTCCCGACCCTCCCCCCTCTCATGTGCTCTCTCTCATTCTCTCTCTCTCAAATAAATAAATGGAATCTTTAAAAAAAAAAAAAGTAATCTGTACACCCAACATGGGGCTCAAACTCCCAATCCCGAGATCAGGAGTCACGTGCTCTACCAAGTGAGCCAGCCAGGTACCCCATTTTCCTTAAACTTCTGAGTTTTAGTTTCCTCTGTAGTCAACACCTTTATTTTATTTATTTGTTTAATATATTTTATTTTTTTGAAAGCAATTTTAAGTTTACAGAAAAATGGTTAGAAAGAATGGAGTTCCTGTATACTTCCTTACCCTCCCTTCGGCCCCCACCCCTTCTGCTATTACTAACATCTTGCATTAGTGAAGTACACCTCTTATAATTGATGAGCCAATATTGATACATTATTATTAACTAAAGACCATGGTTTCCATTAAGGTTTGTTCTTTGTGTTGTACATTCTGTGGGGTTTGACACATGTATAATGACATGTATCCATCATTACAATGATACAGAATAGTTTCATGGCCCTAAAAATCCCCTATGCTCCACTTACTCAGCCCTCTCTCCCTCCCTCCCTCCCTCCCCAACTCCTGGCAACCACTGATCTTTCTACTATCTCCATAGTTTTGCCTTTTCCAGAATGTCATATAGTTGGAATCATACAGTATGTAGCCTTTTCATATTTGCTTCTTCTACTTAGAAATATGCATTTAAGATTCCTCCCTGGGGCGCCTGGGTGGCTCAGATGGTTAAGCGTCTGCCTTCGGCTCAGGTCGTGATCCCAGGGTCCTGGGATCGAGTCCCGCATCGGGCTCCCTGCTCAGCGGGGAGCCTGCTTCTCCCTCTGCCTCTCTCTCTCTCTCTGTCTCTTATAAATAAATAAATAAATAAATCTTTATATATATAAAAAAAGATTCCTCCCTGTATTTTCATGGCTTGATAGCTCATTTCTTGTTATTGAACTGAATAATATTCCATTGTCTGGATGTACCACAGTTTCTTTATCTGTTCACCTACTGAAGTATATCTTGGATGCTCCCAAGTTTTAGCAATGATGAAAAAAGCTGCTATCAACATCTGTGTGCAGGTTTTTGTGTGGACATAATTTTTCAACTCATTTGGGTAAATACCAAGGGGATATGATTTCTGGATCATATGGTAAAAGTATGTTTAGTTTTGTAAAAAAACTGTCAAACTATCTTCCACAGTAGCTGTACCATCTCATGTTCCTACCAGAAATGAATGAGAGTGTCTTTTACATTACGTCCTTTGAGTTTTCGGTGTGTTGGATTTTAGCCATTCTGATGCATGTGTAGTGGTATATCATTGTTTTATTTATTTATTTATTTTTTAAATGCATTTTTTAAAAAAGATTTTTATTTATTTGTCAGAGAGAGAGAGAGCACAAGCAGGGGGAGCAGCAGAGGGAGAGGGAGAAGCAGGCTCCTCACTGAGCAAGGAGCCTGATGTGGGACTCGATCCCAGGACCCTGGGATCATGACCTGAGCCGAAGGCAGATGCTTAACGACTGAGCCACCCAGGCGTCCTATCGTTGTTGTTTAAATTGCAATTCCCTAAAGCATATTTTCATATGCTTATTTGACATCCCCTGCTTCCTTCTTGTTTTTTCCTTCCACTATAGGTGACCATTTTATATTGGCTTTTGGTTTATCTTTCTTTTGTCACTCAAGAAAATAATACACACAAACACACACTCCCTTCCTTACACAAAAGGTAGCACACTGTGTACGTTCCATAGCATTTTACAGAACATTTGTTTTCAGAGGCATAGGATTTCATCATATGGATGTTCCATTATTTCTTTTATTTTTATTTATTTTAAAGATTTTATTTATTTACTTGGGTAAAGGGAGAGAGAGAGAGAGACTCTCAAGCAGACTCCCTGTTGAATGGGGAGCCCAACTTGGGGCTCGATTCCGGACTCCGTCTCATGACCTGATATCATGACCCTGAGATCATGACCTGAGCAGAAACCAAGAGTCAGACACTTAACCGACTGAGCCACCCAGGCGCCCCTCCATTTTTTTTCCCCCTTACTAATGCAGTCTTTTTTTTTTTTTTTTAAAGATTTTATTTATTTATTTGACAGAGAGAGACATAGCAAGAGAGGGAATACAAGCAGGGGGAGTGGGAGAGGGAGAAGCAGGCTTCCCACTGAGCAGGGAGCCTGATGCCAGGCTCGATCCCAGGACCCTGGGATCATGACCTGAGCCGAAGCCAGACGCCTAACAAGTGAGCCACCCAGGCGCCCCTAACTAATGCAGTGTTTAACTGGGCCAGAAGCAGTC
>NC_138379.1:7925286-7944247 GCF_054177405.1 Leptonychotes weddellii | reverse complement strand
TTTTTTTTTTTTTACAAGCCCAGATATCCCACCACTTTTGATGGATAACTTTTGTTTATCAAAAGACACCTGAGTGCCCAGATCTTGGTTTCTAATACCATTCTCCAATAAAAGGAACCAGGGCTCCTTGGAGAAGTGGCTGATTCTAGGGCTGGGGATCTAGTGTTCAAACAAGGTGAGCCTGGACCAATTTGTCATTCCAGGACATAAAGAAGCGCTCAAAAAATTGTGTGTGGGGGGAGGCAGCAGAACAGGGGGAAGAGAAATGTAATAAAGGAGCCAACCTGACAGCTCACAGTGGCCAAAGCTGGACCAATTTGAGGGAAAACCCCAATAATATAGTATTGAATTCTAAACCAAAGTATAAAACAAATATCCATAAGTCCACACTGACATAAATAAACGAATAGATAAATAAATGAAGGAGAAGAGACAAATGTCCTGCAGCTGCTTAACCTACTGAGCCACGCAGGCGCCTGATGATAGAAAGTTCTGAAGGTCACAGGGGATGGGAAAATGACGTTACCCACCAGTATTGTGTGACCACCATGGTAGAAGGAGCTGATGTTGGAAGACTTCAGACTTCCTTTTAAGGCTAATTGAATCTCTTATTACTATTTAACCTCTGGCATGAGATCAGTATTCTGTCTCTGATCAGATAGATACCTGATGTCATCTACCAAGAATAATATGTTAAAAATGCTTCTTTGTCTCTTCCATACATTGATCTGCTAGATCTCTGATGTTTCTCTCTTTTGATACTTGGTTGCATTAGAGAGAAAGACTGGCCGCTGTGCTGTTCATTTGTCTAATTTACTTGAGTGCCAGATACTTTTCAGATGGTGTACTTATTTCTCTTCTAAGAGATGGCTTTGGTTGTATTTCCTTTACCCTTTGTGGCTTTTATCCCCCCTCCTTCTCTGCGTTCATCTCCATAGCTCTTTGACTTCCAAACGCTCTGTTCCTTTTGTTGTTTCTAAGAAGGGAAGTAGTTGGGTTTGACTGGTGCAGTTCTATCCACTCGTTTTCCAAACACTCATGAAGTGCCTACTTAGGCTACTACAGTAGGTAGACAGGCCCATCGACAAATAGCACAAGGCCCCTGCCACTTATCTGGAAGTGTAGACACCCAGAAAAGGAAATGTAACAGGGTATGTGTTGTAGCAGAGGTGGATGGCAAAGAATTCTTTTGGAGAAGTTGAGAAAAACCGTCATCTGAGCTAGGTCTTGAATGGACAGGAGCTTCCGAGGTCAAGTGGCAGAACAGGAAGGGAAGAACATGGAATGGCAGGTAGAAAGATGCAGAGGCCTGACAAAGCTGGGTGTGCCGTGAGACTGGCAGGTGTTCGAAGGCTGATGTCACTGGGTGGGTAGTTCCCGTGGAAGGTATGTGGGGAGGTGATAAACTTGGGGAGGTCAGTTGCTAGCTTCTTCACTGCACGCAGAAGGAATTGGCTTCATCTGTCTGGAATCATGGGGGGCTGTGAGTGAGATAGTATGTTCCCAGGGGTCTTATGTTGGACCATCTCAAGGAGAGCTTCTGACCCCAGTTCTCAACCTCGAGCTTTCACCCTGGGAATAAAGTCTGTTCAGAGCCTCTGGCTGGCACTTATCTGCCATGCCCAGGGCACCTTGGACTTACTATCATCTTTGTGCACCGGTCTGACCTCCACCCTTTACCCCTTGGCCTGCCTCCCTCTAGGAATTGGTTCTGGCTTTCCCAGGGTGGGGGTGGGGAGTGGGCTGTGGCATGCAGAAAGGGGATGGCAAAAGATGAGTCTTTTCACACCCTTGGCTCTCCTCTGACCCCCCTTTCTGTCTGCTATTTCTTCAGATCTTGGCCTCTACTTTCTTCCAAATACTTGGCTTCAGGCCCAGGTGGGAGAGGGAGAAAGAACTTGTTTCCTTCAGCTCCTCTCTGAAAACAACCCGGCTGGCACTGGTCAGGAACAAGAAGTTCCTGAGTGTCTGCACCCCATGCTGTTGATGTCCAGCAGTCCCTGCTATGAATCTTTATTTATTTCTTGCTATGAATCTTGTCTCTGCCCCACTTACCCGCCATCCCAGGATCTCTGTGGAGGGAACTTAGGTTGTCTTTTTTTTTTTTTTAAAGATTTTACTTATTTATTTATTTGACAGAGAGAGACAGCGAGAGAGGGAACACAAGCAGGGGGAATGGGAGAGGGAGAAGCAGGCTTCCCGAGGAGCAGGGAGCCCGATGCGGGACTTGATCCCAGGACCGTGGGATCATGACCTGAGCTGAAGGCAGACGCTTAATGACTGAGCCACCCAGGTGCCCCTTAGGTTGTCTTTAAAGCCTCTGCAGCGGCCTCCAAGGCTTAGCACAGTGAAGCCATGGGGGGCGGGGGTTGGGGGGGAACCCTGGCACCCTGGGGAGATTGGGCTACTCTGTGGGAGGCCCTGCAAAGTGGGGAAAAGTCTGGTCTGTTGTAGGAAAATGGTGGATGCCTCTAACTGAGGCCCAACCTTGGAATGTTTGCTACAGGCCCGAGATTGCCCATCAGGCGCTTGAGGCTCTTCTGGATGTCGGATGCCTCGCTGCCCGACATCCTGGAGCCAGAGACTGGGGGTAGGGTGGGGTAAGACGGGGAGTGTCAGCTTCAACTCTCCTGTCCGAACAGATTCATCTTAAAACATCACGGAGAACACCGGGTTAGAGTTCATTCAGTGAAGTTAATAAAGCAAAGTATTGTAGTGCTCAATAGTTGCTGCATGATGAATTATTTGAACTGGACTCAAGATGAGTCTTGAAGGACGTGTAAGCCCGGCGGTGAAGTGGAGGTCTAGCGCCAAGTCCCAGAGGCTTGAGGAGACAAGCTAGGTCGGAGAAAGAGGGGGAGCTGAGTTTGGCTGGCTCTGAGAGCGCCAGCGGCCGTGCGAAGTTGGAACCACCACGCGGTGGCCTGAGCCCAGGGCCAGGGGCAGACGGAAGACGGCGTCGGGGTATTCACCCGTCCTCGGAGTGCGCGAAGAAGGGCCCCGGGAACCCCGCGAGGCTGGACTGCCCCTCCCCCTCCCCTTCCGGGGGCGGGACAAATCAGACCCCGCCCACCTAAAGGTGGCTCGGGGCTCGGCCCTCTCAGCGTCCCGCTGGAAGGAACCTTAGGGGCAAACAGGTTGGCGAGCGGTCCCAGATTGAGCAATCGTGGCCGTTCCTCTTTAAGGGGCGGGCGGGGGCGGGGCTCCCCTGCCTCATCCCGGAGGCTGAGCCCGTCCCCCGGCAGACGGCGGACGCAGTCGCCGAAGCTGCGCGGGGCTGCCTGGTCGCGGGAGGCGGTGCCGAGGCCGAGGTGAGGCGGGAGGTCGGGGCAGGAGTCCAGCCACCACTTGACCGCAGGCTGCATCGTGTCGCCCGTTCCGCAGGCACCATGAGCCAGGACACAGAGGTGGACCTGAAGGAGGTGGAGCTGAACGAGCTGGAGCCCGAGAAGCAGCCGATGAACGCGCCGTCCGGGGCGGCCATGGCCGTGGTTGTGGCGGGCGGCGCCGAGAAGAACGGTCTGGTGAAGATCAAGGTGGCCGACGACGAGGCGGAGGCAGCGGCCGCGGCCAAGTTCACCGGCCTGTCCAAAGAGGAGCTGCTGAAGGTGGCGGGCAGCCCCGTCTGGGTGCGCACCCGCTGGGCGCTCCTGGTGCTCTTCTGGCTCGGCTGGCTCGGCATGCTGGCCGGCGCCGTAGTCATCATCGTGCGGGCCCCGCGCTGCCGCGAGCTGCCGGCGCAGAGCTGGTGGCACAAGGGCGCCCTCTACCGCATCGGCGACCTTCAGGCCTTCCAGGGCCCCGGGGGGGGCGACCTAGCGGGTGAGCTCTGTGCGCGCCCCTGGTTTAACGGGCCACTGGCCCCGATCCTGTCCCCCCACCCCGTCCCCGGCCCGGAATCGTCCCCGCACCCAGGGACGTAGCTTCTTCTTTTCTTTGAAGAAAACCGCCCCCACTCTCTCTTGCGCGAGGGTAGCTGACTCAGCGTCTTCCCTTCCCCCTGCGGCGCAGGAAGCCGGTCGCTGACGTTTCTGAAGTAATGTGCCGGGCACCTTACATCAGCAACTCTGAGCGTCGTGATCCAGGCTCACCCCCTGCCCCACACTTAGTTCCGGGGAGAGGGGAGACTAGGGCAGTTCAGGGGCCTCTCAGAGGGGCTTCGCTTTAACCGCTTTAACCCTGCTTCCCGGTTTCAGGCCTAAAGGGGCGCCTCGATTACCTGAGCTCCCTGAAGGTGAAGGGCTTTGTGCTGGGCCCAATTCACAAGAACCAGAAGGATGACCTCGCGGGGACCAACTTGGAACAGATCGACCCCACTTTTGGTTCCAAGGAAGATTTTGACAATCTCTTGCAGTCGGCCAAGAAAAAGAGTGGGTGTCCTGGAGTTGACTCCGAAGCAGCTGAGAAGGGGTTGCCTTTCTGGCCACAGGAAAGCCAGGATAGGATTTTTGTTTGGTTCACTCCTGACTGGCTCTGAGTTTTCCTAAAGCAGGCACAGGGGAGGTTTCTTAGGCTTCAGTCTAAAATGAATTTGTCAAGTGGCTCAGAGACTTTTCTACTTGCTGTGTGTCCAGCCATTTAACTTCCGGGCTTCAGTGCCCTTTCTTGCAAAATGTAGGCTTCCTGATTCAGTGGTTTATTTTTTATTTTTTTTAAGATTTTATTTATTTGCAAGAGAGAGAATGAGAGACAGAGAGCATGAGAGGGAGGAGGGTCAGAGGGAGAAGCAGACTCCCTGCCGAGCAGGGAGCCCGATGCGGGACTCGATCCCGGGACTCCAGGATCATGACCCGAGCCGAAGGCAGTCGCTCAACCAACTGAGCCACCCAGGCGCCCCTCAGTGGTTTATTTTTATTTATTTTATTTATTTATTTAAGTAGGCTCCACTGCCCAAGGTGGGACTTGAACTCACGACCCTGAGATCAAGACTCGCATGCTTTACTGACTCAGCCAGCCAGGCATCCCTAATTCAGTGGTTTTTTAACTTGTAGAGGAGCGGATCCTTTTGAGAAAAATATCCAAATAAAATCAGAGGGTTCACTTTGGGGGTGGGGAGCCCAGGGCCCCATAGCTCAGCCTTGTCTACTACACTATGTGCCTTCTGCCCTAGAAGATCTTAAGCCGGGTTCAAATCTAAGCATTTGTGCCACATAATACATAGGGAGTAGTCTACCGGCTTGTATTTGTTGTTCTCCCTTTTCCCTCACCCCAGAGTCTTTCCCACCGCTACGTTTTCCTCCATTGTTCCAGGTATCCGGGTCATTCTGGACCTCACTCCCAACTACAGGGGCCAGAACTCATGGTTCCTCCCCTCGGAGATTAACTCTGTGGCTGCCAAGATGAAGGTGAGTGAGTTGGTGCTGATGGCAAGTGGGAGCTGGATGTTGGGGCTGTGTTGATCCTCTTGGCAAGCCCTGTAAACCTAGCCTGGCTCCAGCTGAGGGGACCCTTGCCCCTTGGAGCCAAACTGACGCACTCCTCCCACACAGGCAGGAGGGTAGGCCAACGGTGCACCCCCCTTTTTGCTTGTTCCTTTTCTGGCCAGTGATTGTTTCCTTGACTCTGATGGTCACAGGGCCAGGAAAGGAATCTCTCAGATGTCAGTCTGGGTTTGATTTTTCTTCCTTTTGGGAGAGGAAGCCGTTTCTCTGTGGGACTCCTGTTCTGCCTGTTTTCCCAGCTCTTGTTTGATGTGTTCTGGAGTGGAGCCCAGTCTGAAATTGTAAGCATTGTGATCTTATGTGTCTAGGGCTATGCCGGGTATTTTGTGTATGTTCTAAACGTCTCTATGGCCACACAAGGACCCTGACATCTCTCTGCTGTAAATGAAGAAGCTAAGGTTCAGAGGGGTTTGCTGTGCTTAGGATTTGAAGTCCCAAGTAGTCTCATTTCTGTAATCTGCCTGCCCTGAACGAAGGTACAGGTGTAAAGACTATACTGAGCAGGCTGAGAATGGGACTTTGTCATCCGGGCTCCTAATGCCAATGCTCTAGGACCCTGACCAGTTCAGCGGGGGTAGAATAAAAATGGAGCAGACCCCGACCCTTTGCTGGCCCTCGTGATTCTGAGGTAGAATTCTTTACTCCCAGCATTTCCATAGGACCCTTGCGGTCATCCGGTTCAGCCCTCGCTAATTGCTGGAAGACCCTTTAAGAGTTATTGATGGGGGGACAGGCGCGCCTGGCTGGCTCAGTCGGTAGAGCATGTGACTCTTGATCTCAGGGTTGTGAGTTCAAGCCCCATATTGGCGGTAGAGCTTACTTAAAAAAAAAAAAATCTCTTAAAAGTTATTGATGAAGGCGTCGTGTTTGCAGATGGTGTGGCGTGAGGTCTGGTAGCTTCAGATGAAAATGGAGACGAGAGGAGAGAGCACAGGGCCTGGGGCTGTGGGGGTGGGGCCCCATGTTCTGCGTTCACCCCCCCCCCCCGCCCCCCGCCCCCCTTGCTTGGAATTCAGGCCTGGGCCTGTGCTGAGAGCTGACTCCTTTTCAAATCTTCATCTAGACTGCCCTGGGGCTATACTTGGAATTTCACTCTTTCATCATTGGCCTTGCTCTGACCTGCTCTCTTCCTTCTACCCTCCCCAGGCCTCAGGACGCTGGGAGAGGAGTAAGGACACTTGCGGTGGGATCTTGGCTAGCATTTCGGTCCCGTGTCTGCTGCTTGCTGACGGTGGTCTTGGGCATGCTTCCTTGCTGCTCTGAGAGGGTTTCCTCATTTCTGACACGAGTATCCTAGCATTCCACCATGCTAGGGGTTAAATGAAGTTGTGTTTACGGACATACTTTTTCTCTTGGGCCTTTCCTGTAGGTGTCCAAAGGTGAAGCTGTGTGATTTGCCCTGGGGAGGAACAGAGAAGTGAAATGCTGTAGCGTTAAGAATCAGTGATAGTTCACAAGGGGAGGGAACCGAACGCTAGCCCTTTATGATAGGGGTGGTTAAATGAGGCCGGTCAAGGCAAGTGACTCTCCCAGGGTCATGGGGAAGTGCGTCCTGGGCAAGATTTGACATGGGCTGGATTTTGTAAGCCTTTGAGTCAGAGTATTGATACCTTTCTCCTGTTCTTTTACCGCCTTCCCTGTAGGATGCTCTGAGTTTTTGGCTGCAGGCCGGTGTAGATGGGTTCCAGGTTCGGAACATAGAGAATCTGACGGTAAGTCACTTTCCACGTGAGAGGCAGAGCCTGGGTGAGAGCAGAGGGACTCTCCAGGGCTTGGTAGTATTCCTTGTTCCTCAACTTTGCTTTTTTTCAATTCTAGAATGCACCTTTGTTCTTGGCCGATTGGCAGAACATGACCAAGAGCTTCAGTGAAGATAGGTAGGTGCCAGGCCTCCCCCGCCAACTCTGCTTCATTCCCCTCTGCTGAGTGCTGGGCCCCAGGAACGGGGGAATTCCTAGCCCAGAGAACCTTCTTAACCCTCATTCTTTTCTTGTTCTTTTTTTTAAAAGATTTTATTTATTTATAAATAAATCGCGAGAGAGATCGCGAGAGTAGGAACACAAGCAGGGGAGTGGGAGAGGGAGAAGCAGGCTTCCCCCCGAGGAGGGAGCCCGATGCGGGGCTCGATCCCAGGGCCCTGGGATCATGACCTGAGCCGAAGGCAGACGCTTAACGACTGAGCCACCCAGGCGCCCCCCAGGCGCCCCATTCTTTTCTTGTTCTTTACCAACCTTCTCCCTGCACCCTGCTCTGTGCAGGCTCTTGATTGCAGGGACCGAGTTCTCTGACCTTCAGCAGATCCTGAGCCTCCTTGGCTCCACCAAGGACCTGTTGTTGACGAGCTCGTACCTGGCAAGCTCTGGTTTCACCGGGGAGCGCACAGAGCTCCTTGTCACCCAGTATTTGAATGCCACTGAGCATCGCTGGTGCGGCTGGAGTGTGAGTACTGCAGTGCGGGGGAGAGCGCGCCGGGCGTCGGCCGACGGGGACAGAGGTGGGCCTCGGGGTTCACCTCAGTGCATGCATTCCTGCAGTTGTCTCAGGCGGGATTCCTGACTGCCCTCGTGCCGGCTCATCTCCTCCGCCTCTACCAGCTGTTACTCTTCTCCCTGCCCGGCACCCCGGTTTTCAGCTACGGAGATGAGATCGGCCTGGAGGTAGCTGCCCTGCCTGGCCTGGTACGGCTTGCTGTCTTCCCCGACGCGTCGGGGCGGGGGGGATGGTGGTTGTGTTCCTCTGTCCTGGGGACTGTGCGGATGGTAGCAAGCAGACGTGAGCCTTGGGTGGAACTGCGTTTGATTCCTGCTCAGCCCCCTAATCAGTCCCTGTGTGGCCTCGGCGAGTCATTTCCCTGCCATTGCCTTGATTGTCTCTTCCGGGGTACTGCATTTCTCGTAGGGATTCAGTGAGGGCCTATTTTGGAATGCAATGGCTGACCCCTGCTAGGTATCCAGTGTGGGAGCCATCACTCACCCGTTCATGGGTTCATTCATTCATTCATTCATGCACGCATTCAGGGCACTCTGTGTCCTCCAGCAACTCGTGGTTTAGTGGAGGACCCAGATGAGTACGAGAGATGCGCAGCCCCTGCCGTGATCGGGGTAAGCGCACGGAGGCACTAGCTCAGCTTTAGCCATCGGGTTGGAGGTGGGCACCCCAGCTGTTGTTCATAGAACTGGTCGTTCAGTTATTCCACAGTTTTAGGGAGTAATTCCTCTATGCCAGGCACAGAGGTACAGCAGTGCACAAAAGAGCTGGAGGTGGTGAAGTTAGGTGATAAAATAGAATAAAGGTACCCAGTGCTGCTCAGTCCTGTGCAAAAGAGAGCAGGGCCAGAGGGACGGGGGGATGTTTTCCATCGAGGGGCTGGCAACGGGAGGAGAAGGGAGAGCAGGCCCAGGCCTTTTCCAAGTCCTGTTTTCTCTGCTTTTCAGCCTGCGAAGGCTCCGTTCATGCTCTGGGATGAATCCAGCTTCCCCAACACCTCAGGACGTGGAAGTACCAACATGACCGTAAAGGTGGGTTTTGGGTGGGCCAGGTGACTTGTAGGAGTTTGCGCCCAGGGGCCGCCCTTTATCTTTTCCTGCTATCTCCATCCTTTGCAGGGCCAGAATGAAGACACTGGTTCTCTCCTCTCCCTGTTCCGGAGGCTGAGCGATCAGCGAGGCAAGGAGCGTTCTTTGCTCCACGGAGACTTCCACGTGCTCTCCTCGGGGCCCGACCTCTTCGCCTACATCCGCCACTGGGACCAGAACGAGCGATTCCTGGTAGTGCTCAACTTCGGGGATACAGGCCAGCCTGCCAGGTTGGGGGCCTCCAGTGTGCCAGCCACTGCCAGTCTGCCGGCCACCGTCGATCTGCTGCTCAGCACCGATCTAGGCCGCGAGGAGGGTGTGTCTCTGGAGCTGGAACACCTCAACCTAAAGCCCTACGAGGGGCTGTTACTCCGCTTCCCCTACGTGGCCTGACAGGACCCACCACCCTTCCCCTCCCCAGGCCCTTTGGGTCCTGGTTTCTTTTCCTTTTTTTTTTTTCTTTTTTTACTGCCACAGATTACAGATGAAACCCCAGATAAAGTGTGTTCTGGCTTCAAATAAAAGTCACTCCCGCCTGGTGAGGTCTTGTACTCCCTCCATCTCTCTGTCAGGGCAGGGGCACCCCTCCCCCCCCGCCCTCCCCTCCCCCCAGACCTGGCATCACAGTGATCAGTGCCAGAGAGTTCCCTGCCCCTGCTCTAGCCCAGAGAGGGAGGGGCCTTTCAGGCTCACAACGATGTGGTGTCAGGGCTAGGGCTAGCATCTGGGCCAGGGGCCTCTCCTGGAGGTTTTGGGTCTTACCCCCTCAGCAATGGTCTCCAGCCCAGTGTGGTCAGGTTTCCTTGTTTTTGCAGACTTGGCCTTTTAGGAGGAAAGAGTGGGAGCCGGGTGGCCTGTTTTTCCAAGAGGTACTTCTAAAGGATACTAGAGGGCATTCGTTCAACAGGAATCTCCTGTGTACTCAGCACGTGCCAAGAATTGTTTCCGGTCCTGGGGTTACAGGCGGGAACAAAGTACAAAATCCCTCTCTCCTTGGGGCTTACAGTTTAGTGAGGAGATGGAGAAGAAAGAAGGTGAATACAATTTAGAGTGCCATGGATATAATAGTGTGCCATGGGGAAAGAGTAAAGCAGGAAGAGAGGGAGAGGCCTGGGGTGGAGGGAGTTTGAGGAGGGGCTAGAGGTGTCCTCTCCCAGGAGGTGATGTCTGACTGAAAGGCCTGAAGGAGGGTCTTCCCTGGCCAGATAGCCAGGAAAGGGGGCTCTCTGGTGCCCTCGGGCGGGGGCATGCCTTACTCGAGGGTGGGGTGGGGGTGAGGTCTGGTTGACGGGTTGGGCAGATCATGAAGGTCAGAGTAAGGTGGTCACAAAGAATTTGGCCAATGGCACAGCTTGAGGGCATGGTCCCCATAAGACTGCCCTCATTTCAGACACCAGCTGTGAATTCCAGGCCCCAAACCATCCTCAGTGGGTAATTTGCTAGAATGACTTATAGAACTCAGGAAAGTCCTAAGATTATGGTGTTTTAATAGTGGAAGGATACACATTTCCACCAGAGGACAGGGTGCATAGGGTGGAATCAGGGGGCTCCAGGTGTGAAGCTCCCAGTGGATTGTCCTCTCCCAGGGGAGCCCTGGACCCGAGACCTCCTTGTTTATAACACACAGTGTGGCCAAGCAGGGAAGCTTACCCGAGTCTTGGTGTCCAGGGTTCTCCCTGGGGCCCATGTGGCTGACCTCGAGTGTCCATTCCCCACCCCCGCCAGAGGTCGTGTGTCCCAAAGCACTTCTTGTAAATCACATTGTTAGACTGACGGATGGATGTCTGAAGGCCCTAGACAAACACTCCTATCAGGACATTCCAGGGACTTAAAGATCACCTCCCAGGAGCCGAGGGCAAAAGCCAGATGTTGGCCAAGATTAACTTCACACAGGGTCTGAGGGAGTGGGATGGCAATTGGAGGGTTTTGAGCAGCGAGTGTGGTCTAACTTTGGGTTTTGCTGACTCACTGGCTGTCCCGCTAGCAGGGAGGCTAGGTGGTGAGGGGGGTGTTACGGCTGCAGCTTAGTAGACCTACCGGGATGACAGCTGTGGAGGAGTTATGTGTGCTGACTTTGCAGGAAGAACCACGGGATTTTCTGTTGGATCTTTCTATTGCAGTCTTTTTTTTTTTTAAAGATTTTATTTATTTATTCATGAGAGACAGAGAGAGAGAGAGAGAGGCAGAGGGAGAAGCAGGCTCCCAAGGAGCAGGAAGCCCGATGCGGGACTCGATCCCAGGACCCTGAGATCATGACCTGAGCCGAAGGCAGACGCTCAACCATCTGAGCCACCCAGGCGCCCTTTCTATTGCAGTCTTGATCCTTTCGTTGGCCTCATAGCCCTTGGGGAACACTTGATTCCTGCAGGATGCGGCCTGGGCCTCTAAAGGGGTCCTGGTATAGGGGACAGGTCAAGGGACTAGATGCCCCAGCTAAGGCCCGGTCCACGTTTCCTCACTTTGGTTTCCCTTGCCCCGCGCCTGTGCCGAGGGCTGCGAGGGCAGGCGCTTGGCAATCTGGTGCGAAGGCACAGTTCCTGTGAAGACTCACTTGGCAGCCAGCCAGCTGGGCCTCGGCCCTTTCTGCCTTCCATGGCCCTTCTGCCTCCTACCAGCACCTCTGGGTCCAGGCCCTTGTCTGATCCGGGCCTCTCCTCTTCCTGAGACCCCGCACCTCGGGTTGCTTCCCGGGGTGCCGACTCCAGCCCTCCCTGTTTCTCTCTTGCTCTGCCTCTGGCTTCCCCTTCCAACCGGTTGGTGGCATGGTGTCACTGCAGATGGAGGCTCATCCTCATTTCGTGTTTGCAATTCACTGTAGACTTTCACTTTCTGTCTTTTTTTTTTTCCTAAAGATTTTATTTATTTGACAGAGAGAGACACAGCGAAAGCAGGAACACAAGCAGGGGGAGTGGGAGAGGGAGAAGCAGGCTTCCCGCCGAGCAGGGAGCCCGATGCGGGGCTCGATCCCAGGACCCTGGATCATGGCCTGAGCCGAAGGCAGCCGCTTAACCGACTGAGCCACCCAGGCGCCCCCTAATTTAATTTTTTTAATTTAAATTCTAGTTAGAATAGGTTGCCTTTTGGTTTGTTGATAGTTTCCTTTTCAGATTGTTTTGTTAATTCTGTTTCCTCATGTATAAGTTGGTTTTTTTTAAAGATTTTATTTATTCATTCGAGACACAGAGATAGAGCATGAGCAGGGGGAGAGGCAGAGGGAGAGGGAGAAGCAGGCTCCCCGCTGAGCCAGGAGCCAGACATGGGGCTGGATCCCAGGACCCTGGGATCATAACCTGAGCCGTAGGCAGACGCTTAACGACTGAGCCACCCAGGCGCCCCAGACTTTCACTTTCTTTTTTTTTAAAGATTTATTTATTTGAGAGAGCGAGAATGAGAGAGAGAGAGTACATGAGAGGGGGGAGGGTTAGAGGGAGAAGCAGGCTCCTTGCCGAGCAGGGAGCCCGATGCGGGACTCGATCCAGGGACTCCAGGATCATGACCTGAGCCGAAGGCAGTCGCTCAACCAACTGAGCCACCCAGGCGCCCCAGACTTGCACTTTCTTAAAAGCCCTTTCCCATTTCACATTGGGGTGCTGAGTAGCCTAGGGGGGGCCCTGGATATGGAAGATTCAGGAAGATTATAAGGTTTTGGCTGGAGCAGTGGGAAGACTGGACGTGCCTTTGCTGAGGTGGTGAAGACTGCTGGAGGAACAGGTTTAGTTTTTACAAATATCATAAAATTTACCATGTTAATTGTTTTTAGGTGTGCACGTCACTGTCATTAAGTATATTCACACTGTGGTCTGACCAGCAGCACCATCCACCTCCAGGATGTCATCGTGCTGCACTGAGACTGTACCCATTAAACATAACTCTGTCTCTCCATATTTATTTTTTTATTTTTATTTTTAAAGATTTTATTTATTTATTTGACAGAGAGAGGCACAGCGAGAGAGGGAACACAAGCAGGGGGAGTGAGAGAGGGAGAAGCAGGCTTCCCACCAAGCAGGGAGCCCGATGTGGGGCTCGATCCCAGGACCCTGGGATCATGACCTGAGCCAAAGGCAGACGCTTAACGACTGAGCCACCTAGGCGCCCCGCATTTCTCCATATTTAAAAAAACATTTCTTTTTAGAGATTTTATTTATTTGGGAGAGAGAGTGAGCGAAAGCACAAGCAGGGGGAGAGGCAGAGGGAGAAGGAGCAGCAGAGTCCCCACTGAGCAGGGAGCCCTATATGGGGCTCTCTCCCAGGACCCCGGGATCATGACCTGAGCCGAAGGCAGATGCTTAACTGAGCCACACAAGCGCCCCGCCCCCACATTTGTTTTTAAAATAGAAAATGAAGAAACCAAAAATTAAGCGAAGACACAGAAACTCCCAAAGACACTGGGGGAAGTCCTGGTCATGTGCAGACCTCTGTGCCGTGGGGAACAGATGGGAAGATGAACGAGACGGGCTCCGAGTCTGCAAGAGTCTGCCCCGGACGGCCTCACATTCACTGCCCACGTCAAAGGAGGAAGGAAGCAGAGAAGCAGATGTAGACATAGAAGCTGTCTCATTAGCCCCCCAGCTACCCTGTGAAGGAGGAATTCTCAGCCCCCGTTATCATAGTTGAGGCAGGTGGCCAGAATGCAGGATCCTCTGGACAAATCTCTCACACTCAACATCCACCGAATTGGAATCCCCAAGGGGTGAGCCTGGGCTTTGATTTTTAACCAGCTTTTTGAAATGATTCCCACAGCACTTTGGGAATCACTAGATCAGTGTTTTGCGAACATGCTGAATTATGTCTGAGGACTAAAGATTAGGGCAAAGAAGTCCCGGTTTTTCTCCTGGATGTCCTGTTTCAGCAGGTCTGGGAGAGGACCCCAGAATCTTTGTATGAAGCTGAGATAAGAATGAGAAAGGAACACTGCTCTCGCTGGTAGGGAAGCATGGGGTAGGGGTGACAGGGTCAGGTTTGAGTTCCAGAAAGCTCACTCAGGCTCTGCTGTTGGGGAAGAAGTGGAGGGTGGCCAGGAGCCCTCTGGGAGGCTGTTGGAAGATTCGGAAGTGAAGGAGGCAAAGGCTGTGGGGTTGCAGAGGAGGGGATGGTTTGGAGAGATGTTTCAAGAGAAGAAGCTCCAGGATTTCATGAGTGCCTAGGAGG
Organism: Leptonychotes weddellii; assembly: GCF_054177405.1. Lineage (NCBI taxonomy): Eukaryota > Metazoa > Chordata > Mammalia > Carnivora > Phocidae > Leptonychotes > Leptonychotes weddellii. Next base: position 7,930,083 of record NC_138379.1, on the reverse strand, counting down.
GATGGACTTGATGTGGAGGGGGAAGGGAGCTGTGCGGTGACGCCCGAGTTTCTGGCTCAGGTGGTTGGGGCACAGGCTGGGGCCCTCAGGCTGGGTGGGGGAGGGAGGAACAGAAGCAGCTGTGGGCGGGAAGGTGATCAGCTCCGCATAGAAGTCCTGGGTGCAGGTGCTCTTGGACTTGCAGGTGGAGGCTCCCAGCAGGGGGAGTGTCTGCAGTTCAGCAGAGGGGTAGAGGTGGGTTTGCATACCGTGAGTGTGAAGGACGCCCTGGGGAGCACGGGGGGTGAAAAGGGCCAAAGGGAGAGGTTGAGCCCTGAGGACTGGCACCGCTTATAGGGCAGACATGGAGGAGGGACCCCCCAGAAGAGAACAGAGCCCTGGGGGTGGGGTGGGGATGGGAAGGCAGGAAGAAGAGACCAGGCTGGAGTCAGCTAGAGCAGAGCTGTCCCAGGTGGTCTTCAGTTCGGTGACGTCATTCTGGTCTTCTGGCAGCGTCCTCCAGAGCGCTTCCAGGGGACGGTGGAGAAATGGAGTTTTCTGATCTGAAGGGTAGAAGCGATTTGCACAAGTTTCTGGATAGTCTCAGTGGGTGTTCCTGGTTTTCTTCAGCAGCAAAAGAGTTCACTGAGAGGCCGTCAGGAACCGCCAGGACGAGGCAGGGCCAGACTTGGGAAATGGGCAGGAAGCAAGTGCCAAGCAGCAGGAAAGACAACTGTCTTTTAACTGGAACAGCCTGGGAGGCCGCCACCAGGAGACACACTGCCAATGTGTGTGCGGTGGGCTGTGGGGACGGGGCGTGGGGGGCACTGACATTCAGACCCCAGGTCCCACGCCTGCGCCGCGGGGCGCCCTTTCCCAGCTCACACCAGGGGAGCCGCTTAGCCGAGGGGGAGGCCTGGGTGTAGAAGAGTCAGGAGGGTTTCGAGGTTTTGGCCGGAGCAGCGGGAAGACGGGACGTGCCTTTGCCGAGGTGGGGACGACTGCTGGAGGAACAGGTGTCAAAGGGGAAATGAGCAGCTCAGCTTGGGCCTTGCTGCCCCTGAGACCTGACAGACGTGTAGGTGGAAATGTCAGGATGCCAGCAGGGCGTACCCCTCCAGCGTTGGCGCACGACCTGGGCTGGAGATTCGAATCTGGGAGTTGTGGGTACAGCTAGCACGGAGAGCCCCAGAATGACAGGAGGGGACCAGCAGGGTAAGCGTAGAGAGGGCAGGAGAGGAGCAAGGGGCCAGAGCAGGTCAGAGACGAGGGGCCAGCAACAGACGCCGAGAGCGAGGGGCAGTGAGGTGGGTGGGAGGGGCGCCCTGGAGACCAGGCCGTGGGGAAATGCTGGGTCCAGCGCTCCTGGGGGGCCAAGTGGGAGCACAGAGGCTTGGCTGTTAGGTTTCTCAGCATGGTCTTTGGTGGCCTCGACGAGAGCAGCTTTGATTGAAGCTGGAGCAAAAGCCAACTGGAAGGGGCTCTGGAGGGTCCGAGGAGAGAGTTTGGAGTCAGTGCCTATAGACAGGGGAGCTCTTAAGGAAGAGAGGGACAAGAGGGGTAGCAGGAGGAAGAAGGGGACAGAAGTCTTTGGTTTCTTTAAGATGGGAGCAGTGACACACATTTGCTTAAGGTGAGAGGGGGAAATGCCAGAGGGAGGACACTTGCTGGGTGGATGCCTTTGTGGGAGGGAAAGGGGGCAGGATCTAGGGTGAGGATGGGGGGCAGGCGGGGCGGAGGTATTGTGCTTTCAAACGGGAGGCACAGAGGTGAGGACAGAGTTGCTGGGTAGATGTGGTGGGAGTTTGTGAAATTCCACGCCCAGACTGCTTTTTATTATCTCAGTGAACTAGGAAACGAGGTCATCTGCTGAGAGTGAGGATTGGGGCCTCCCCAGGGTTGGAGCTTTGAGGAGAGGGGAGAAGTATGAATAAACATCCAGGATCTTCCCACTCACAGTGTCTGGAGGGAGACTAATAGCAAGCACATCACCTGCATGTTAGATATGCAGAATCTCAGGTGCACCCCAGACCTTTGGAGTCAGCATCTGAATCTGCATGTTAGATCCCAGGTGACGCATGTGAGCTCCTGTTGGACAAGCCCTGATGTAGGAGAATGGGAAAGCCACTGTTTGAGGGAAATGTTGATGGACTGCCAGGCAATGTAGACAATCCAATTTGGAACCGCCCTTGTTTCTCTTAGTGCTAACTAATGGAATGCCAGCATTTGGCCTTAAAAATTCCAGGTCCTGCGACACCTGGGGGGCTCAGTCAGTTAAGCGTCTGCCTTTACCTCAGGTCGTGATCCCCGGGTCCTGGGATCGAGTCCCACATCGGGCTCCTTGCTCAATGGGGAACCTGCTTCTCCCTCTCCCTCTCCTTCTGCTGCTCCCCCTGCTTGTGAACTCTCTCTCTCTGACAAATAAATAAAAATCTTAAAAAAAAAAAAAAATTCCAGGTCCCTCTAACTGGTGGTGATGAAAAAAACCCCACCTCAGCATAAGGAGAAAATGTTCCCTCTTTTTCTGAAGTCACGGAAATGAAAGCAGCTTCTTTCCTGCGGCCTAAAACCATCCTTGCAAATGTTATTTCTAACAAGAGAATCTTGTCAGACAATCACATTTAAGAGGCAGTTGCTTTGTCCTGTGAAAGTAACCTTTAACTTTTACAAAGCTTGTGATTCTTTCTGATTGCTTGTCTTCCTTAATAATGGGTTGCCCTGGCAATAATATTTAAATTCACATCTTTGTTTTCTCGAAGGTATAAATACCTGTGCGGTTTTTTTTTTTTTTTTGTTAAGCCAGAGTCCGGGAGCATTGGCACCTCCCTCTCCTCTCACGTGCAGGAGGTAAAGTAATCCCCGTGACTGGGTTCTTCAACAAAGAGTTTGAGAGTCTGGTCTCATTCAAATGAACACACGGGAGGCAAGGGCACACATTGTGAGGGTGGAGGGCAGGGGGCACGAGGGGAGGTAAAAGTCGAGGACACCTTTGGGGAGAAGGCCAGGGAACTGACTGAGGACAAGTACGAGGAGAAGTGGATGACACCATGAGGCCCATTGGCTGAGGTCAGGAGCCCTGTGTTTGGTCTGGTGCCAGTCTACGAAGGTAGTGGGACGTTTCCCCAGCTGTGCTTGGCTGTCCATGTGTAGGATCAGGGAAGCTGGATGGTGGGGTTGATCCGGGGGGTACATTTGCAGTGGAAGCCAGGGGCCAGGGGGCCGTGCATAGTTGTGGTGTGGATGAAAGATTGCATGGTTCAGGCTTCTCAGGGGAGGAAGGTCGATGGCAGGGGAGTGGGGAGGCGGCGACTCGGGAGTGTAAGCTCCCACGAAGCAGCGGTTGAGGACTCTGGGATAGAGGTGAGGTCCCTGGGGCTGAGGAGATCATGACACTGGCCCTGCTAAGTTGAATGAGCCGCCCAGCCGGGGAGGCAGCCAGGGTGAAGGGGAGGAGAGCTTGGGCTCAGAGATCACTTGGGGATGGACTCTTTACCCTATCTAAACCTATTAGCTTCAGTTTCTCCACGTAGGAGGTGATCTGAACTCTTCACTCACAACACTTATGACACTAAATGTTTGTGTGTGTGTGTGTTTTCTCACACCAACCACTTCTCCTACAATTCAGTTCAATTCAATTCAATTCAATTCTCCTTCAATTCAATTCAGATCTACTGGAGTCCATATCAAATCCCACATGTTAAGGGCTCATTCCCCCAAGACTGCCCTCATTTGAGATGCCAGTTGCAAATGTCAGGTTGTCACTGGAAATTCTGACCAACGGGCTAACAGTTCAAAGGGCTCCCATAACATCCTCCTCAGGTTTGATAATTCTCTAGGACGATGTACTGAACTCAGGAAAGTGCTTTCCTTACTATTTTTTTTTTTTTTTTGCTTTCCTTACTATTAACAGTTTATTATAAAGGATACAACTCAGGAACGGCTACATGGAAGAGATGTATGGGGCAAGGTTCCGGGGGAGGGAAGGTGCACATGGAGCGTCCATGCCCTCTGGGCACAACCCCCCCTCCCCCGCCCCAGCACCTTGATGTGTTCACAGACCTGGAAACCCTCTGTTCTCTGTCATTTAAGAGTTTTTATGGAGATGCCATCATGTAGACATGACGGATCAAGTCCTCGGCCATTAGTGATTGTAATAAAATCTCTAGCTCTTCTCCCTTCCCTGAGGTCAGGAGTGGGGCTGAAAGTTCCAACCCTCCATTCAGGGGTTGGTTCCTCTGGCAACCAGCACTCCCACCCCCCTCAAGCTATGTAGGGTCCTTCTACCCCAAGAGTTACATTGGCAGTGTTTGGGGTGGACTGATGCCCTAAAATCAGGTGTGGCCTGAAAGGGGCTTGTAAATCATAAAAGGTGCTTCTCTCACACCTCTCACTCAGGAAATTCCAAAGTGTTTAGAAGTTCTGTGTTGGGAACGGGGGACAAAGACCAAATATATATATATATATATATATATATTTTAAGATTTTATTTATTTATTTGACAGAGAGAGACACAGAGAGAGAGAGAGAGAGAGAGCACAAGTAGGGGGAGTGGGAGAGGGAGAAGCAGGCTCCCCACTGAGCAGGGAGCCTGGTGTGGGGCTCGATCCCAGGACCCTGGGACCATGACCTGAGCCGAAGGCAGACGCTTACCGACTGAGCCACCCCGGCGCCCCCAAATATATATTTCTTATTAAATCACAGATAGGGACATTAATGACATCCAGTTTGAGGGATTTTCAGGATCCGAAGAGAGTGCTGTCTGCATGTCAGAGCAAGGAGAATGCTGATAGGAGTCAGAGAGACCCCTGGGCTTTCTGC
>NC_138379.1:7885323-7925186 GCF_054177405.1 Leptonychotes weddellii | reverse complement strand
ATGGTCTCATGTTCCCACCCCCTGGACTTGGCTGGGCAGAGGGAGAGGAGCAGGTGAAAAGGAAAGCAAAGACCATGGCCGGGGGGGGGGGGGGGGGGGGTGGAGAAGGAAACCAATGCTTAATACATGACAGGCTCTGCACAATCATATCCTTATAAAGGAGGGAACTGAGGCTTGTTCTAGTTCACCAACTCTGCCTCCCAAACTCTTGGCCATACTCCCGAATTTCCCCTTGTGGTTTCCCGAGCGATAGGGATGTTAGGAGCATCTTTTGTTCTTAGTATTTGGTCTTCGATCCTGGTTCCTGACACAGAACTCCTAAATCCTTTGGAATTTCCTGGGTGATAGGAGTGCCTTTTTTTTTTAATGTGATGGCTCTTGATAGGCTCCTGCATAGTTTCGAGTGGGGGCTTAGAAGCTTGGAACTTTGAATGCCCGTTTCATCCTCCAGGGAGGAGAGAGGAGATAGAAATTGAGTTAATAATCCATCACACCTACATGATGAAGCCTCCATAAAAATCCCTACATTAGGGGTACCTGGGTGGCTCAGTCGGTTAAGCGTCTGTCTTCGGCTCAGGTCATGATCCCGGGATCCTGGGATCGAGCCCCGCATCGGGCTCCCTGCTCAGCAGGAAGCCTGCTTCTCCCTCTCCCACTCTCCCTGCTTGTGTTTCCTCTCTCGCTGTGTCTCTCTCTGTCAAATAAATAAAATCTTAAAAAAAAAAATCCCTAAAGTATGGGGTTCAGAGGGCTTCCCAGTCAGTGAACACATTCATGTGCTGGGAGAGTGGTGCACCCCAACTCCACGGGAATAGAAGCTCCTGCGCTCGGGACCCTTCCGGACCTCGCTAGATAGATAGCATCAGAGTCAATTGCTGGACACCTGGCTGATGTTGGAAGATTAGCTGGTGTGGAAAAAAAACAAAAACAAAAACCAACAACCCTCCATTTGGTGTCAGACATTTTGTGAGTAGAGTGTAGAGGAAACAGAATTTTTAGTGGGGCAAGAAAATTCTAGGCAGAGGAACTGGAAGGAGTGAAAAGCATGAATGAGTGGGCTTGGGGCCTGTGTGAGGACCAGGAGAATTTTTGGGGCTGTCTAGGGTCAACGGACTGAGGGGTTACAGAAAAGCCTGGATGGAAGGCTGTTGTAAGCTGAGGGGCTTGCATTTTTATCTCAAGCTATTGGCTAGTTGTTAGCAACGATTGGCAGCATCGGATCTAAGTTTTGGCAAAATCCCTTTGGCTGAAGCATGGAGAATGAATGGGAATGGGATCAATTAAGTCAGGGGTTGGCAAACTACAGCTGGTCGGCCTGTTTTTGTACCCATTGTAAGTTAAGAATGGGTTTTGCATTTTTAAATGGCCAGAAAAAAAAAATCAAAAGAAGAATAACGTTTTGTGACACATGAACATTATATGCAATTCAAAGCTCAGTGGAATTTAAATAAAGTTTTATTGGAACACAGCCATGTTCATTCACTTATGTGCTGTTTATTGCAGAACTGAATAGTTGTGACAGAGACTATAATACATAAGTACTTACATAATATCCTTAATTTTGCCTCTTGATACACAGAGCCTAAAATATTTACTATCTGGCCCTTTATAGAAAAGGTTTGTTAACCCCTGAATTAAGGGATAATTTCAGCATTTCAAGCACTTTTGCACTAGGATGGTGACGGGACAGATGGAGAGCGCGGGACGAATTTAGGAACTGTTCGGGATGGTGGACTGACCAACTGGTACAGGGAGTGAAAAGGAGAAGGAGTCCAAGATGACTCACAGATTTCTGGATTGAGCACTGCGTGGATGGTGGTGCTAGCCAGGCCAGGAACACCAGGAGTGGGAGTAGAACTGGGGGGTGGAGGAGGTACAGGGACGGGGGTGGGGGAGTGACAGTAATTTTCAGGCCTATTTTGTGTGATAGTCTGATTCCTGGACTTATGCAGTTTGTGTATGTTACAAAGATGCCAAGAACAAAGACATCACCTCAAAATCTTTGGAGCTTGAGGCTGGAGTGGGACACCTGGCATTCCAAAGGCTTTTGTGTTGTAAAGGTGAGTGTCCAGTTGGATCAGCATCTGTTCTGTACAATCAGAGCTAGGCTTCAAGAAATGAAACAGGATTCCAAAAGCCTGGGGGAGGCACTGGGAGAACGCGGGGGGCGCTGTCCTTGGATGCCAAGTCTCTCCACCCCCCCCCATCTCCTACTTGTCTGGTGAAACCGGCATACAGGAGAGAGGTCGGGCCTGCCTCGGCGGGTTTAGCCTAGTAGCCAAATGAACTGGTCCTTCCGGGGCCTCGGGTTCTTCCCGAGATGTGGGGGGCAGTTGCTGAGGTGGCCAAGACCATCTACTCTATGTTTTGTCCTGGGGTCCTGTTCTCTGGGAAGCAGCCCGGGCAGGTTCTAAGCGCCACGATTCTCGGCACAATTACCTTGGCTGCCAGCAGATGGCGCTCAAGTGATACGGTGGGAACGGCGGGGTAGCGGGGAGGGGGCAGCCCGCACGGCAGAGTCCTACCCGGTGCCCCTTCTCTAGGCCTGCTCCAACTTGGTAGGGGGAGGAGGTGGCGTTCACAAAGCCACCTCATTCTTTCCCCACTTCTTGTTCACGTTCGAAACAGCCCTTGTTTCCGGGGCCAAGAAGGACTCCCTCAGGGCCGGGGGGCGGGGGGGGGGGCGGTGGCGGTGTTTGGGGTGGACTGATGCCATATCCAGCCACCCTGTCCTGTCAGCCTCAAACCATTTCCTCCATCTTCTGGCAGCTGGGTTTGAAGGAATCTTGCTTCAGAGCCTTGCAGGGCACAGGCCCCATTTCTGGGATGCTGCCTTCATGGGGTGCACGCCCTCCCCCACCCAGGCTTGCCCCCGATCCTCCTTTGTGCAAGCCCCGTTTCTTCCCCCCGCCCGGGGGTGGGGGATGGGCCTCTGGACTCTGTAAAGCCACCGCTGGAGGTGTAGGGAAAGGTGTGGGTCTGGAACAGCCTCGTCCTGTGGTTAGCACTGGTCGCAGAGCCACGGAGGTGTTTTCTTTCTAATCTGTCCCGCCCTCTTCCGTCTTCTGCCAGGAACTCATTCCCCTTGAGGATCCTGAAAATAAAAGACTTGCCTAGGGTTGCGTGGTGAGGGGCCACGGGCGGGTAGGACCCGCGCCTGCCAAAAGGGACAAGTGTGAACGGCTAACCCCATTCCTGGTGTGAACACCAGCCCTGACCTCACTCTCCTGGCCTCCGGTGGAGCTCAGGCCGATGTGATTCCAGTGCTCCTGCTCTCCCAACGCTGCTCGGCTTCCTCAGACTCCGGCTCTCTGCCACCAAGACTTCTGTTCCAGTGCCTTCGCCACAGGGCGGGGCATTGAACCCTACAGGGGCTCAGGGCTACGAGGGAGCAGTGGTGAGGAAGGGGCGCTCCTAGAGCCTAGAGCTGACAGTGTGGGAAGCTTCCCTTCCGAAGGCTTCCGGGAGTCCTGACTGTTGTGTCCTGACCTTCCATGCCTTCTCTGTAAAAGTTCAGCCCACCCAGGACCTCACTCCTCTGGTCAGCGTTTCTCAAACTTTAGCCCGCATCAGCACACCTGGAGGGCTTGTTGAAGCACAGGGCTGGGCTCGACCCCCAGAGTTTCTGGTTCAGTACATCCGGGGTGACCCTGAGAACTTAGAGATCTAACAAGTTCCTGGGTGATGCTAAATGCTCCTGGTCAGGACGACGGTGCCTTCAAGGATTAACTCAGGAGGTCCGGGTGGTCCAAACCTGGCCCATTCCAGAGAAAGTTTTGGTCCTCGCCCGGCTCCTGGGAGATCACCCCTAAGCCCTTGGAATATCCTGCCTGATAAGAGTGTCTTTGCTTACCTGGGGGCCGTGGGCCTTGTGGTATCAGATTAGCCTCTGGAGGGGCTGGAGACTGAGTAGCTAAGGCCAGGCAAGTGGGTCAGCCAGGCTTACATGAACAATTTCCAGTAGAAACATTGGACACCAAGGCTCAGGTAAGCTTTGTGGTTGGCAATTCTTCGTGCATGTTGTCACACATGGAAGAATTAAGTGTTGTCCCCGTGACTCCACTGGGAGAGGATACTGGAAACTTGCACCTGGTCTCTCCTGGACTCTGCCTTATGTGCCATTAGCCTTTGCTGATTTTTTGTTTTTGTTTTTTTCCTAGAGAGGAGGAGAGAGAGCACGGCGGGGGGTGGGGGGGGGGAGGAAGGGAGTGAAAGAGAGAGAGAATCCTAAGGAGGCTTCACACCCAGTGCAGAGCCTGACACAGAGCTCGATTCAACAACCCTGAGATCATGACCTGAGTGGAAATCAAGAGTTGGATGCTTAACCAACTGAGCCACCCAGGCACCCCTCCTTTGCTGATTTTAATTCATATCCTTTTACTGTAATAAATTTTAACCGTGAGTGTAACAGCTTTTCTGAGTTCTGTGTGTCTCTCTAGCAAATCATTGAACCTAAGTGTAGTCTTGAGGACCCCCAATGAGAACCACACTTTGAGAACCACTACTCTATGCTGTGGGACTAACCTCGCTAAGATTTCTTTGCTTTAGGCTTTAGGGCCCCCTCACCAATGAGATGCCTTAGAACCCGGCCTGTGGGTCCCCTTTATGGAGTGCTTTGGCCTGGACCCCAGATGTCCCCTCTCCATAGTTCAGGGGTCAGGAGGTTGTGACCCCTGGGTGTTGCTTTGTAGGGTAACCCTGAATAGTCCTCCTGGGTCACTGGGCCTTAATCTCCCCATCTGTAAACGGGGCCTTGGAGCAGTTCTGCTCTCCCCGGGTCTAACAGGGCCCCAGAGCAGCCACATATGACAAAGCCGATAGAGAATATGCTGGGCTATGGGCACGGGCAATTCATTTCATCTGGCCTCCCTCCTGCCCATGAGAGCCCTACTCACCTGAGCCGGGGACCCTGGAGTGCTGGGGCCCACAGGTTTCAGGAGATCCAGCCACTCAGTGCTGCCCCTCCCGGGACCAGGCTCAGGGAAGTGGCCCGCGTTCCACAGTACTTGAGCCCTCCCATCCCATTCTGCCCTGGCCTAAGACCAGGCCCGGGATCCAACACAGGGAAAGAAGGCCCCAGAGCGCCCGCTAGTCATGTGGTTTTATTCACAGACTCAGCACTTGCTGAGGATAGAAGGAAAGAACATTTGGGGCCAGGCTGGGCCTGGACATAAGGGCGGCTGGGAGGCCATGCATGGGTTGGACGGGGAGCTCACAGGAGAGGACCCTTCGGCTGGGCCAGGCCTGTGTGGGGCAGGCTGGAGGCAGGCAGCATGCGGGAGGCCTGGCTAGGCCTGCACGGAGCAGATCTATCCAGGTGGTGGCCGTGAGCCAGGGAGGGAGGGAGGGACTGAGGGCTTCTCTGGGGCAGAGGGTATAGGTGTGGGGCCGGAGAGCAGGCAGCCCTGCCCCTCATTCCCAGGGAAACTACATAGTGGGACAGTCAGAACGCCTGGCGCCTGGTCCTGCTGCTGCCTTGGGGACTTGGTGTGTGACTGGCCTAGCTGGTCTCTTCTGGTGGCATTGTCCTGCTGATGCTTGGACATCTGCCTTGGGGACACTCTGGGGACATTTGTAGGGAGGCTGGACAACCCTGGAGAGTGTGCCTACGGCCCGGGGGTGGTGGGGGCTGTGCCTGCAGAGGGAGGGGATGCCCAGTCAGGGGGTGCTCCCTTGGAGCCAAGAGATCCGGGCCAGCCCCTGGGCCAGGGATGACTGAAATGTGAACCTTCTTTCTCCTGGCCCGGCCCGTTGCTGGTTCCCCACAGATTTCCTGCCTGAAGGCAAACAAGGGATCCAGAGCTTGGATCCGTCTCCCCGGCCTTCTTCCTGGTGAGGAGCCCATTCCCACCCAGCAGGGAGGGGAAAAACCAGTTCCCCAGGTTGGGTTTGTTCCCTGCCTGGGAAGAGCAAAGTTTGGCTGTCCAGGAAGGTGACCTAGGGGGCCCCCCCTCCTCCCCTGCCCCCCTCCCCCGGAAGCCTGGTGAAGACAGAGCAGGGCCCTGGGTCTGAGGTCACAGCCCCTGCCCGCGTCCTACCCGGCTCTCCCGGGGACTGGGGCGGCGGGATGCAGGTGAGCGGCCATCAGCATTGGCGGGAGGGGGTGCGGTGCACAGAGCCGGGGCGCTTGGGGATCTTGCGCCAGCGACGCTTGTCCCAGCGGCAAAGCAGTAACAGGCGGAAGGTGTCCCGGAAGGCTTTGTTGCAGAGAGCGTAGCACATGGGGTTGATGGTGCTGTTGACGTAGCACAGCCAGTAGCCCAGCTCCCACAGGGTCTCGGGGACACAGTTCTTGCAGAAAGTGGACACCAGCACCATGATGTTGTATGGCGTCCAGGTGAGGATGAAGGCCAGCAGAATGGCACTCAGGGTCCGCGCCGCCTTCTTCTCCTTGACCAGCGAGAAGGTCTTCCGCTTGGCCAGCTGATCCTTCCCTCGGGGCTTCTGGCCCTTGCCCGCTCGCTCACGCCCTTTCCGGGTTGGCCTCTTGACCGTGTTGGGGGAGCTCCGGGGGGGCTGCTTGGCGGGGGCCTGCGCCTCGGGGTCCACCATGGGCATCTTGATCACCACCTCGGAGCCAGGCTCCTCACCCTCCGAGGACGTGAGGGACTCCATGGAGCCTTCGTCCTCTTCCTCGTCTTCCTTCCAGCTGTAGGCCTGCAGCAGCCTGGGCGCCCGGCAGCAGCGGCAGCAGCGGCCCGGAGGGGTCTCCGGGGAGCCCTCAGTCCCCCGCTGGGACCGCTCGGAGCTGCTGCTGCTGCCGCCCCCCTTACCGGGTGTCTCGGAGCCCTGCAGGGCCGCCAGCTCCCGGGCCCGGTTCTCCGTCTCCCGGTAGATGCGCCAGTAGAGTGTGCACATGACCGTGACGGGGAGGTAGAAGGCGGCCATGGCCGTGCCGAAGGTGATGATGGGCTGGGACAGGAACTGGATGTAGCACTGGCCGGCCGGGACCGTCCGCTTCCCTACCAGGTACTGCCAGAAGAGGATGGCTGGGGCCCACAGGATGAAGGAGACCAGCCAGGCTAGGCCGATCATCAGCGCCGCCCGGCGGGGTGTGCGCTTGGCTCGATAACTCAGGGGCCGGGTCACGGAGAAGTAGCGGTCGAAACTGATGAGCAGCAGGTTCATGACGGAGGCGTTGCTCGCCACGTAGTCCAGCGCCAGCCAGAGGTCGCAGGCCAGTGTGCCCAGAGCCCAGTGGCCCATGAGCAGGTACGTGGTATAGAGGTTCATGGAGAAGGTACCGATGATGAGGTCAGCGCAGGCCAGGCTGAGCAGGAAGTAGTTGTTGACTGTCTTGAGCTCAGTGTTGACCTTGAAGGAGATGAGTACCAGCAGGTTGCCTGTCACCGTGGCCAGGGACAGGAGGCCTGTGGTGATCCCAATGAAGGCCACTTGCCAGGGCCCCTTTCCCGGGGCCAGGACGGTGATGTTGGGGCTGACGGCGGGTGGGGCCGAGGTATTCATGGTGGCGGGGTTGGGGGGGGCCGGCGGGGGCAGCCCCTTCCTCTAGTCACACTACAGGGCTTCCTCACGGGGGGGTCATCACCTGAAAAGAGAGGACATGGGCTTTGGCTGGGCCGCTGGTAGTCTATGATAGCTTGGGGTGCAAGGTGCTGGGGACACAGCCTCTGCCTTCTCAGGGCTTTAGGCCAGAGGCCACCCCTTCTCACCTGTGGCCACACACAGTCATCCAGAAGGCACTCTCCCAACCGTGACTGGATGTGCCAGCAGAACCGGGGGGAGGGGTTTGGAATCCAGAGATGGAGTCCTCCTTCCAGCTTCACCATTCAGACTCTGAGCCTCAATTTTCTCATTGGGAAATTGCTACTAATTCCTGTCTTGCTTAACTCATGTGGCAGGAGTCGGGAGACTCGCTTTGTATACAGTACTGCCAAATTTTCAAAGCACTTCACTCAATTTTATTAAAGCTCTCATTTACTAGGTAGTTACTACATGCCAGACACAGCCCTAAGCCCTTAATTGAATTATCTAATTTAACTGTCGTACATCTCTAAGAGAGAGGTCTCTTATGCTCCCCATTTCCCCGAGGCAGCCGTGACTCCAAACAACCACAAGACCCGGCGACAGAGGAAGTGGGTATGATTAGAACCCACATCTCTCTTTTACTTGGAGCATGTGGAGCAGGATTCTTCCATCAGATAAGGAGAGATGGGAAGGCCTGGGGAGGGCTCTAGAGAAGATAAGGGGGAGGTGTGTGTTGGTGTGTCCGCATGTTTCCCCGAGGGGGTATGCGTGAGTGCGTGTGCATGTGTGTGTGTGTGTTTGGGTGTGACACAGAGAGAAAGAGAGAGAGAATGAGAGAGGAGGTGGGCAGTGTTTGGAGCTGGATCAGACCCTCTAGGAGGGCAGCAGGGTAAGTTGCTCTGGGCCTGAATGCTTGCCTGGTGGTAGAAAGTCTGGGGTGATTGATGCCTGGCTGGCTCAGTTGGTTGAGTGTCTGCCTTCGGCTCAGGTCATGATCCCAGGGTCCTTGGATCGAGTCCAGCATTGGGCTCCCTGCTCAGTGGGGAACCTGCTTCTCCCTCTGCCTGCCACTCCCCCTACTCGTGCTCTCTCTCTCTCTGACAAATAAATAAATAAAATCTTAAAAAAGAAAAACAATTCTGGAGTGAAAGCAGGCAGCGGGGGTCTGGCCCCAGCTGAGGTGTGAGGGCCCCCTTCTGTCTCCCCACCCTGTTCCTGGGTCCAAGCTGAGTGGGGGCAGCATGGGGACAGGGAAGATTCCCCCACATTTTTCTCCAAACTGGAGTCCAGCCTAGGCGCTAAAGGTGGGTAAAGGGAAAAGCCGGGTCTCTTAGCCCCTACGGGCTGGGCAGGAGACCCCCACTGCTCAAAGCCACCGCTTTGCTCTTGTACCTTTCAACCGGTCCCTTCCTGTTCTGGGCCTCAGGCATCCATCTGTCCCTGGAAGAGCTGGGGTCTCCTCCCACCTGCTGCTATGGGTTTCAGGGGCTGCATCACTGGAAAAATTCCAAGGGAGAGACATTGGGCAAGGGCCCACCAGGCTCTGGTGTTCCTCAGGACCCGGTCTGTGACAGAGAGACTAGCGTGCTGTGTGCCTGTGAGGAGGTCGACATGACAGGGGGCCTCGGGGTGCATGGCTGTGACAGTCTGTGACCGAGGGTGTGTGGCTGAGGTCGTCTCTGCCGGTCATGGTGTCGGTGTGTGAGAGGGACCCTTAGGATGGCAGTCTGGAGTGTGACAGTGAAGGACCGTGGCTGTCAGCACATGCTTGTGTGTCTCGGGCGGTTTGCTCCTCAGGGGGACAGGGAACATCACGGTGGAAGGACCTGGATAGTCTGGGCCAGACTGGTTCCATCTGAATCCAGGCTGTACCCTTTACTGGCTATGTGATCCTTGCTGGTGGCGTAATTGCCATGTGCTTCAGTTTCCTCAGCTGAAAAACAAGAATGACACTAGTCCCGGGTGAATAAATCAAGGAATTGTTGTGTCTATATCCATGGGTCCATGGATATAGAGTGCCTGGGACAGGCCTGGCACCACACGGTGAGCGCTACGTTCCCGTTGATTCTTGGCATGTGTACCAGTGAGGGCTGCCTCCTGCAAGGGTCTGCTCCTTTTTCTTCCTTTCTTTCTTCTTTTTTTAAAAAAGATTTTATTTATTTACTTGCCAGAGAGAGAGCAAGAGAGAGAGCACAAGCAGGCGGATCGGTAGGCAGAGGGAGAAGCAGACTCCCTGCTGAGCAAAGAGCCCAATGAGGGGCTCGATCCCAAGATCCTGGGATCATGACCTGAGCTGAAGGCAGACGCTTAACTGACTGAGCCACCCAGGTGTCCCTTTTTTTTTTTTTTTTTAAGATTTGTTTATTTGAGACAGAGAGAGAGAGAGAGCGGAGGAGGGGGAGAAGGGGCAGAGGGAGAGGGAGAGAGAGAGAATCCCAGGCAGACCCCCCCGCCCCCCGTGAGTGCAGAGCCCAATGCAGGGCTCGATCCCAGGACCCTGAGGTCATGACCTGAGCTGAACTCAAGAGTCAGACGCTTAACCGACTGAGCCACACAGGCGCCCCAAGTGTCTGCTCATTTGATTAAAAAAATTTCTTGGGGCACCTGGCTGGCTCAGTTGGTGGGGCATGTGACTCTTGATCTTGGGGTCATGAGTTCAAGTCGTTGGGTGTAGAGATTACTTAAATAAATACTTAAAAGAAATTTCGAATACTATGACAATAGCAACTACTAATGATAGTGATCATTGTTATTCAGGGCTCCCTGAGTGACAGTCGCTGCTCAAAGTGCTCATGCGCACCTATTGCATTTAATCTTAACAGGGAAACCCGTTCGCTCTTCTCTCCATTTCACAGGTGAAAAACTGAGGTTGAGAAGAGCAAGAGAATTGGCACAAGATCACCCAGGTTAAGGTAGGAACCAAGATCTGAGAGCAAGCAGTTTGTTCCAATGAAACTTTATTTATAAAAACTGATGGCTGGCCTGGAGGCCATAGTTGGCCAATTTGAATTTTAGTTCTTAAATTGTATTTGTTTATTTGTATTTATTTTTTTAGTAATCTCTACAGCCAACGTGGGGCTTGAACTCACGACCCCGAGATCAAGAGTCGCGTGCTCTTCTGACTAAGCCAGCCCAGCACCCCGCCAATTTGAATTTTAAAAATACCATGCTAAAACATTATTTGTCTTGCTTACTGAGTTTTGTTGCATCCTCTTCCCATAGCCAAAGTCAGGTGCTAGGCTGGAGGCTGGCATCGGACTGGGCCCGCTGGGGCTTTCCCTGGGGAGGCACTGGTGGGTGCCGCCTCCCAAGACAGGGTTGCCCTGCACAACTCCCTTCCCTCTGATCTGAGCTCAGTGCTGTTTAGTGCCATTGCACAGACAGAACAACTGAGGCCCAGAGAAAAGGGGGGGAAGAAGGCATGGTGTACCCCCAAAGTCTCCTGGCTCCTCGCTCGGGTGCTGGCTCCCTTTCCCAACCCCTCAACTTCTGGTGCTTTGGGGCAGCTCTGTAGCCTCCAGTGGTTCCCTGGGCCAAGATGGGAAAAGACTGAGTCAAGAGACAGACAAGATGAGCTTGCTGACTTCAGAGGCCGCACCCTCGGCAGCTGCTGGGGCGTCCTGTCCGCCTGGGCGTGGTGCAGCGGTCAACGCTGGGCCAAGGTCCCCACTGTCAGATCTGGTCCCACATCACAGCTGGACTAGGCCTGGGCGGGGGGGCTGGGCGGGGTGAGGGAGACAGTTTTGCCTTGGGTGTAAAATCAGAGGTGCCCCCAAACTCAGGGTTCAAGAAAATGGATATTTTAATGCAATATTTAAAAAGTGGAAATTGATGGGGTGCCTGGCTGGCTCAGTCGAAGGACACGTGACTCTTGATCTTGGGGTCATGAGTTCGAGCCCCACGTTGGGTGTAGAGATTACTTAAAAAAAAAAAAAGGAAATTGATGCACAACCATCCATCATGAACAAAATTTTAAACAAAGGCAGGGTCCAACTCTGCACTTGCACAAACAATCCTATCACCCATGACTCACCCTGATCCTGGCCCTGGTTCCAATGAAACTTTATTTACAAAAACAGACGGCCCGCCTGTGGGCTGTCTAGTTTGCTGTTTGATTTTTTTTTTTTTGGCTAGTTGATTTTTTAAAATGTTACATTACAATATTATTTATCTTGAGTTTTTTGTGTGTCCTCCCTCAAAACTGTCTCTTTCTAGCGGTGTGATCATCAGCAATCATTTAACTTGTCCTTCCCTGGGCACCCTGTATCCGCCAGCTGATGGGGCTCACGGCATCCAAAGAGCCTCTCTGGACTTATTTCTGGGTCCTCAGTCCCATCCATAGCCCAGCCCCCTCTTGCTGTCCAGACCCCAGCACAGCCCCTCTCTGGGTTCCAGATTCCTCATTTGTTTTTTTTTAAGATTTTATTTATTTATTTAATTGACAGAGAGAGAGAGAGACAGCTAGAGAGGGAACACAAGCAGGGGGAGCGGGAGAGGGAGAAGCAGGCTTCCCGCCAAGCAGGGAGCCCGATGCGGGGCTCCATCCCAGCGCCCTGGGATCATGACCTGAGCCGAAGGCAGTCGCTTAACCAACTGAGCCACCCAGGTGCCTTTCTTTTTCTTTTCTTTTAAAAAATGTGTTTTTATTTATTATTATTATTATATATATATTTAAAGATTATTTATTTATTTGAGAGAGAGGGAGAGAACAAGTGGGGGGAGGAGCAGAGGGAGAGGGAGAAGCAGGCTCCCCACTGAGCAGGGAGCCTGATGTGGGGCTCGATCCCAGGACCCCAAGATCATGACCTGAGCCGAATACAGACGCTTAACCAACCGACTGAGCCACCCAGGTGCCCCAGCTTTGATGAGTTTTAAAAAGGCTTTCAGAATGGGGGGGGGCCTATGAGAAGTGATCCTTGGAGGTGAGGAGGCTGGCAGTCTTAATGGCTGGAAATCCCTCCCACTCACTCATTTTAATAGCCACACTGATAGCCACCATAATTAATTACCTCCTGCATGCCAGACTCTTGATGTATGATATCATTTCCTTTAATCCATAGGGCACCCCAATGGGGGTTCTTATCTCTATTTCACAGATGAAGACTGTTACACTGAAGTTCAACTTGCTGATGGTATCATGGGAAGTGGTGGGGCTGGGATTCTGCCCTGGGCCTGCGAGGTCCGAGACCTGTGTTCTTTCCACTTGGCAGACTCCTCTATACCCCACCTAGGAGCTGTAGGGGCTAAGGCCTCCTATCTGGGACAAAGGTGGGGAAAGAGAAGGGTAGTGGTTCTGGGGAACTGGTCCCCGATTCTTGCCACTCCCTGGATCATCTGAGCTCTTGGGATGCAGTCCAAGAACAGAGCCGTCAATAACTCTGCCTTTCCTCCCCAGTCAAAAGGAGGGGTCTTCCTCCAAACCTCTTTCAGACAGTGATTTGCTCAGGAGAACGTTCCTGGGGGCCTGCGCTGGTCCCTGCCGTGTGACCTTGGGCAAGTCACTGTCCCAACCTGGTAATTCTGTAGGATGATTGTGTGTGAGGGTATGTGCATTGCTGAGTGAGAATAAGAAATGGTGGGGGTGAGTCTGTAGCTTTGTGGAGATGGGGTGGGATGCATCCTCTGAGGGCGTCATGTCTGGGGTACCGGAAGGAGGCAAGGAGTCAGGGAGGTGCTTTTCTGCTCAGGACTGTGGCCTCCTGATGAAGGTTGTTGGGAGCTTTTAGTAATATTATTAAAATTATCATAGCAACTGGCATTTACTGACTGCTTACCATATACCAGACACGGCTCTAAGCATTCTATTCATGATTTAATTGACCTGTTACAACTCCTTGTGAAGCAGGTTTTATTATCCTCAATCTGCAAAAGGGGCAACTGAGGTTTTGAGACCTTAAGGACCTTAAATCCTTAATGCAGCCAGGATTTAGACCTCTCGGACCCCTGTCTACTCTAAACTCCTCTTGTGGGAATGGTGGGCCCCACAGGCTCCTCGCCCACCTTGACTGTCTTGGCCAACCCATAGTTTGAGGTTTGAGTCAGTGAGGAATCAGTCCTTCCTTTAGAATCTGGCCTCTGTGTGTGTGTGTGTGTATGTGTGTGTGACAGGGTCTGTTGTCGATCTGTGTGATGTATGATGACAGCACTGTGGAAGGGGGAGGTCTAGCCGCAGCTCTCTGAGAAGCAGGGTAGGGGCTGTGTCTGCCTCATTCGCTGCTTTATCCCAGTGCTTGGCACACGTAGTTGCTCAATAAATATTTGTGGAAGAAATACGTGAATATGTACATGGGGTCCTCCTGTTTGACTTCCGGTTCAGGGGCATGAGGTTGAATCCACAGGGGTCAGGCTCCAGAGCATGTGTCCACCCCCCCCCCCCCCCCCGTCTGACTCCTTGCAGTTCTTGCATCCCCTCACTTGCCAGGTCCCTGTCTCCTGGGTGAGGCCCTGTCTGACTTGAGAGCACAGGAGAAAAATGGCCAAGGCATCCTCACCTGTTAAATGGGCCAAGGAGCCCCTGACTCACCTGCCTCAGGGAAGCTGAATGAGGTGATAGGACAGGCACGGGTGTGGGATGGGGCCTGTCAGTGCTGGGGGAGGAAAAAGTCAGCCTGGGCTTAAAGAGTTAAGGGATGAGGTCAGAGCCTCTAGAACAGCAAGCCAGACTGTTGACCGCCAGAGCCTTGGACCAATCCCCAGGGGCTGGGGATCTGGCCGGCAAGAGGAAGGGGGAGGCTAGGAGCGATTGCTGGGGAGAGGGATTCCTGAACACTTGGGCTTCCTGAATCTTACCACTGGCCAAGTTGTGGAGAAGGGGAGACAGAGAATGAGGAGGTGCAGGGGAAGAGATTCAGGAGGGAGGAGCGAAGCCATCTTGTGATTCTGGGCCTGGAAGCTGGCAGAGCCCCGACTGGAAAGAAGGAGCAATACTGGGGAGAGGGAGATACGAGGTAGGGTCTGTGGGGCTGGGCTTCCGGGACTTCACATGTGCAGAGAGGAGGGCGTTCCTCTGGCCCGGTCTTCTGTCTGGTCCCTTCTGCTGGAGCCTTAATCCAGAAGCCAGCCTGTCAGAGGCAGCTCTCTCCCCCGGGTTAACTTTTCTCTAAAAGGAGCTCTTGACCCATTAAAGGTGCACAAAACTCCTACCTCCGATGCCTGGCCTTGGGAATGAGGGGGTAAACACGTGCAATTTTTCATATTTTCAGGCCCCACAGTCACGATGGGGAGAGCCGAGTGGCCCTGGGGAGAGCAGCAGCCTTCAGTTAAATGCTCATAAATGTGCTGCCGAGCCGGAAGAGGAGCGTCAGCCCTAGAACCACTGCCAAATGCACTCACGGCTGATGGACTTTAACCAGTTGCCCGAGTTCAGCTGAACCATGCCTGAGCCAGGTGGTCAGCAGGCTGGGCCCTAGACCTCACTCGGCCAGGTGGTATCAGCAGTGCCTTGCCCCTCATCCACCTCTCCACTTGCCCCCTGTTCTTCCATCCTTGAGTTCTCCTCCCCATTTCCTTTCTTCTCCCTCCCTCCCTCCCCCATCCTTCTAGGCATCACCATGGCATCACAGCGGAGCAGAAACCCAGCGAGATATTCACCCACCTCTCCCCGCCCGCCCTCCCCCTCCCCTCCAGAGCCCAAGCTCCCTGCTGCTCCCCCACCCCGACATCTTGCTCAAGGAGGTGGGAGTGCAATGCTGCCCTGAGGCTGAGGGGAACGGGGTCCTAGCCCAGGAGGACCCCTCCATGTCCCTTCTGGGACCACGAGCACATCCCTTCACCTTTCTCAGCCTCCGTCTCTCCAACCGGTCAATGGGCTGACGTGACCTCAGCCTAACCCCTTCTTGGCACTCTGGACTCCTCTTTGCACTTGGGGATCAGTTTTCAGACCTCTAGGCCTCAGCCTGGGAGACAAGAGTCGCATCTTCCGCAGCCCCGTTTCGCCATCCCCTCCCCTGCCTTCTGTATCACAGGAGCGATCATGGCGTGCCCAGTGGCTGAGGTCAGGGGGCAGAGAACTAACTCTTATCTGACAGCTCAGTGAGCAGCTGATTACTCAGGGATAGGAGACTGTCCAGCTGTAGGAGACAGTCTGACTCCTTCTGGCCACTTGGGAGGGGTGGTGGGTGGGTCGTGGTGGTTGGGCCAGCCTGGATGGAGCTGTGTAGGTATGTTTTGTGGCAAGCAGTGAACCCCTCTCGCTAGCACCGATAACCCCTAAACAGCACTTGTCTGAATGACCCAGTGAGAGCTGACCACCCCCTTCCCAGCTGGCGAGTCTGCAGGAATCAGAGCTGGTGGCCTCCAGCCCATCCCTACCTACACTGTGGAGTCTGGGGGGTACTGGGATGGGTAACCCGCGTGGGTGCCCATTAGTACCCATGCATTACCAGGACACAGGACTGAGACCTGCTCTGTGGGAGCCCAAGACACCGTGGACATAGGGAGGGCCCTCTGGGCCCTTGCACACATCAGGGCCACGTTCCCTGGCTGGTGTGGCCTCCCATGTGCCCATTTGTTCCCGGAGAGCCCTGGGGCTCTTGGCCTGGTCTCCTGCTGGCTTCTGGTCTAACACCCACCTTGGCATCCAGCTTGTCCGTCTGGCCAGCAACCTGGTTCAGTCCATCTTGGGGGGCCTGAAGGTGGATGGGGGTGGTGGGAGTCAGGGTTCCCTGAGGGAGAAGAGGAGGAGGTTCTGGGACTGGCACCCCAATGTCGGGGGGGCAACCTCCCACGGGATGCTGGTGGCCAAGGCTGCCCTCTGGCCCCCTGTCCTTTGCACTCTGTCCCTGGGATTCTGGGTCCTCTGCCTGCTACGTGGCGGCTTAATCCCTCTGGGCTCCAGGTCCAGTTTCATGAGGGGGGGTCTCCATCTCCTCTGCCAGCTGAACCCCAGAAAAACATCAGGTGTATCTGCTCAAAGCCACGAGACTGGGTGTTTGGAGCAGCCACTGTCCAATGCTACAGAGCCCCCCTGGCCTCCAGACCCCTCCTTGGCCCCCTCCTCTCTCTGGAGTTCGTCCCCATTTCCTGCTAGTCCTGGTCTCTGCTTTGCTCCCAGGACCCTGCTTTTCCCGCCCCCACCTTGATGGAGCCCCTCCCAAGCCCACCCAAATGTACTCACCATGGGACTGGAGAAGGGTCTGTAGGGTCCTCAGCCCCACTGCCTCCCCGGGGGCCGGCGCCGTCTCCAGGGACCCAAACACCTGGCTCCCGGGGGGAGCTGCGCCCTGTGCTGGCAGCCGGAGAGGCACAACCACTGATTGGCATGTCCCACCCCCTGGCACGCCAGCCTGGGGGGGGGGGAGGGAGGAGAGGAAAGAGAGGGAGGGAGGAAAGGGAGAAAAGGAAGGGAGGGGGAGCTGGAGGGAAGCCTCAGGCAGCGGCTGGGGTCGGACTAGGTCCTGGAGCATGCCCCCCTCCTCCACTAGGGCACCTAATTCGAGCCCCGAGAGGGAGGAGGTAGGACATGGGGAAAACGAGCCCAGGAAGGCTAAAAGTCCGGAACGGGAGAGAAGGCGGATACAGGGAGACAAACACTCACACCCACTGCACACAGACTCAGCGGCACACACACACACACACACACCCCCTCACAAAGGCACACTGTTTCCCGGGGCTCCTTCCCCCACCCAACCTTAGAGCCCCCAATCTGTGCACACCATGCCCCAACACACGCACCCCGGCGTTCACATGCCTGTTTCCCTCATACACGCCCTGCCCCTGCACACGCCCACGCGCCCACCCACCCACCCAGCCCCACACCCTGCTCTTCCTCCCTGCTGCGAAGGAGCTAGATTCCTTCTGTTTGGAAATGACACATTGGGCCTCACGTGAGAGGCGCCAACTTGGAACAGACCCAGAGGGCTGGCGCACCCGCCCCAGGGGCTGGGCAGACGTGCCCGCGTGCTGGGCTGCGTGCTCTTGCGTCCCTCCATGCTGCAGAGCCCGGGTGTGAGGCTATATGGGGGTCTGGTTGGAAGGGAGGAGTGGAGGGGGCGTGTGCCCACTACACGTGCTGCTGAGTGCCCCCCCCACGTGAATGTCCCCGAATACCATGCAACCTGTGTAAATGCAGGTGTTACCCTGTTGGTCTGGAACCAGGACGTGTGTGTACACGTGTATCTGTATTCGGTGTGTGTCTGAGTGTTGCCCAACTGTGGAACTTGCTAATTCTGACAAGTGAGGCAGCCTCTACCTCCCCGCCTGCTCCACCCCCAGCTTCCACTTGGAAGACAGACAGACAGGCAGACAGACAGCTCTCCTCCCAGCTTGTCAAACTCTGTCTCCCCTGACTCCCACTCAGGGCTCACAGGTGTGTACCTGGGAAGTGACAACCTTGCCCTTCCTCCCCACCTCCCTTAGCCCGACTGCTTGGTCAGTACCCTCCCTCCCCCCTCTTTTGGATTTCTGTGTTGAGTTTCCTCAGAGATAGAACCCCTGGGGGCCCTTTGCCATAGAGACCAGGGTTCTGCACCACCCTCACCTGGCCCTAGAGACCTCCCAGGGAGCTGACCACGGAGGGGAGCTGGGGAGCTGGCTGCTGGGCTGCTGTGTCCTCTGCCCCACGGGGCCATGCTGAAGCTCTGGGGTGGAAGATAGGAAGGACAGGGATCATCTATTAGTCCCATTATGCAGATGAGAAAACTGAAGAGCAGAGGCGTGATTAATACGTGCGGCGCAAGTGTTTGGACTCAGGTCCCTTGGCTCTAAGGCAGGGGGGTCGGGACCTGCCCCACCACTTTCCCCCTGCCCATTTCCCCACCAAGCACCCCCTCTCAATCGCCTGAGGGTAACCCAGGGCTTCCTCAGGCTGGAGCCCAGTTGCCATTGGAGCCAGGTGGCACAGAAACTGGTGTCCCTGGGGCTTGGCCAGCAGCCATGGGATGCTAGGGGTGGGCACACGTGGCAGGTACATGTGGGGGATCTCTGCTTCTCAAAGCCAGCTGAGGGTAGAGCAAACATCCAGGCCACCTCCCTTCTGAAGTCGAGGAGACACTGCAGCTTGGAGAGGAATCTGAGCAGCCCCCTCCCACCCCGGGCCCGACCGGCGGGCCCGGGGTGGGGTCAGAACGCCACCAGTCCCTGTCCGTGGGCTCAGACTCGGGCTGCCCCCTGCTGGGCGGTCCTCGAGTTGCGGCTGCGGCTGGGGCGCGCGGTGGGGCTGCGTGTACTTGTGCGCGTACACGTGGCTGAGTGTGGGGGTGTTAGGCCTCCACGCTCAACATCCATTTCCGAGTCTGAATCAGGCTCTCTCCTTGCCCCCTCCCCCCAATCTCCTTGGTCTCCCTTTTCTCTTCTCCCACCGCCTCTGCACACGTCCCTTTAGAAATAAAAACACTTATTTTGTAGGCGGGAGGGGAGGGTGTCCAGCTTTCCCTTGCCTCTTCTTGAGTGCCCCTCTCCGTCCCAGGCGGTTTCCTCCTTAAGTCCGCGAAGCCGCGGAGGCAGGGGGATGATGCCCTCCCCCGCCCCCCGGCCCCCCGGCCCATATGACTCCTCTCCACCCGGACTTGGCTAGCTCCCCTTACCAGATGGGGAAACTGAGGCAGGCAGGGAGGGAGGACCAGGAGAAGCTCTCCCACCCGGCTCTCTCACCGCCCCCGCACCCGCGCCGGATTTAGCCGCAGGGAGGCTGGGAACATTGTCTTTATTTTAAGCCGCCGAGTGAGGCACGAACGCTGCTGCTCGCGACAAAGGGCTTGGCTAAGCAGCGGCAGGCGGCGCACGTGGGGGTCCAGCCCCACCCCCGCTCGACCCCTCCCAGCCGCCCGGGAGCCGCCGGCCTGACCTCAACCACTTCTCGCTTCTCTCTGGCCGGTTGGGTCGACCGCTGGCGCAGGACACCTGGGTCTCGGCTCCTGCGGGTTGCTATTTTTGGTCCCTCGGCTGAAGAGTCACTCCTCCGGGCCACCGAGGGAACGCGGGGCTCTCCGCGCGGGGCCCGGCCCCTCTCTCAGCCTCCGCACGGGGAGGAGGAGAGAAGCGGCCCTGGGTGCGAATCCAACTCTACCTCTTCCCAGCTGAACCGCTCTGAGCAAGTTAGTGCCCCTCCCTAGGTCTGTTTCTTTATCGCCGTCGTGGGGTTAGAGATACCTCCCCAACAGGGCGGTTTGACCTTGAGTTGCAGGTTAAACGTGGCACTGCCGTTCGCTACCGGTGAAAGCCATTATCGTCGTTGTTTATAACCGTATTGAGCACTTACTACGTGCCCGGCGCTGCTAAACGCTCTACATTCATTAACTGGTTTGTTTCTCACAACAGCTCCCCGAGGGAGCTTCTATTATTATTCCCATTTTACAGATGAGTAGGTTTTCAAGCTGCGCGCAAGCCCAGGGCTCCGTGGTAGGTGCGCTCAGCGTGTCTGGGGCCATCCTGGGGCTGGGGTCGGGGTGGGAGTGCGCCGGCTGCAGCTCCAGGAACGACAGAGACCTGTTGTGCGACCGCATGTTTTAGAGGCAGGGCTCCTGGCTCAGGGCTGCCAGGGGGTGGGGACAGGAAGTGAGCGTGCGCTGGGAGTGTGCTGGTGCTCTGAGCTGGTAGCCCCTTCGTTTAAACCCTCCCCCTCGGCTTGGACCCACGTCAGAAGCTCAAAGCCAGATACGTTTGCCACTTGTCAGTGTTGCTTCTTTCTCTGTCCTGGGAAGAGGCCGGGGTCGGCGATCCTTTTCGTTCCCACCGGACCTATGAAGTCGGCCTGGTTGGGCCTCAGTGCCCTGAGGAATGGGCGTGGGTTGGAGGTCTCACCCGCTGTGGGAGGTGACCTCGATTCTGAGCCCGGGGGGTTGGGGGTTGGGGGGTGGATGCGGGGGAAGGCAGCTGGTCGTCCTGCCGGCATCCCTCCTTGCCCACCCCCACCGCTACTTTAGGCCCTCAGCCTCTTTACACCCCTTCCCTCCCCTCCCCAACGGCGGGGACGTCGGGAGAGACTAATTCCCAGACAAAAGAAGAAACTAATATCCAGGGCGGGGCCGAAGATAAATCAGGGCTAGTAACGGGCCCCCAGAGTCCCTGACAATCGGGGCCGGGGAGAAAGTGGCCGCAACAAAAAGCATTATCTTGGAACACGAAATCTAGGTTTTCCGATCCCGTTCCGCAGTTAAGGCCTCTGAGAAACAATCTCCCTCCACGTACCGGGCGCTTCACCTCCGGGACAGGGCTCTGTGCAGGTACTCTCGGGGCAGGGGCAGGGTCCCGGGCAGCTCAGCTCTACCTGCCCCGAAGCCTCGAGGTCGGCTTCCGGAGAATGGATGGGTTGCGGGCGGCCCAGGCCCTGGTTCCTTGCACAGCCTGGACCTGGGCAGAGCGCCCCCTGGTCCTTCCGGCGGCTGGAGCGACAGGGGTCGCGCGGGGGCGTTGAATGCTGGGAGCAGAGGTGACGCATTTTGGACGAGTCTGTGAATCTCGGTTGCACGGGGTTGCACGGGGCTCCGGGGAGGAGCAGGGTTCCCGTTGGGCGTCCCTAAGCGCTCTCTGTCCCGCCTATGTGGACAGGACCTCGGAGCCCAGGTCACTTGCTGCCGCCTAGGAGTTGGACGCACGGTGGACGTGGGGCCCAGACGGAGGGAAGGGGCGCTTTCCCCAGCGCTATGGAGGCCCGTGCTTCCCACTCAAATCTGTATGGTAAAAAATGGCTTGAGAAATCTGATTAACGGCGTCAATTTTGCTTTGCCTGGTCAGTGGACACCGGGTCCCCAAGTTTTCCGCCACCTGGTATATGCGCCCTGGCCCTGGACTTGACCAGATGTGAGACGTTTGGAGAGAAGTGGTGCAGAACTTTGGGCGGGCGCTTCGGGCCGGATCCCCAAGGCTTCTCTCCAGCCTCCATAGCTGAGTCCACGCGCCCGGCGAGTGACCCGGGTGAGGCAGGACCGATTTCAGGGTCCCCTATCCCCAGCCGGGCTAAGTTGGCTTCCTTGCCTCGTAGCACCCGACCCCCGACCCCCGTGAGCGTGTACGCCTTGTCCTCGAGTCTCCACCCAGACGGAGACCAAAGCTCGAAGCCCACGGTAGCGAGGAGTGGGAGCAGGGCGAGTGGAGCCTAAGCCCGCGCTCTCTCCTGCCCACCTCTCCGCGAGACCCTCGCCCCGGGCGCGGGCGCAGGAAGTACGTCGGTGGGCAGGGGGCTGCCCACTCTCCCGGCCTGCGGCGTGGTGACCCTGGAGCCCCCGCCTCGGCGCCCTCTGCCCTGCGCGCTCGGGCGGTACCCACCGCCCTCCGCACCTCTGCGGCGCCCTCTAGCGGCCGGGCTCTCGGCCCGGCGGGGCGGGGTTGTGCCTGCGCAGGGAGAGGAGTAACAGCGCAAAGGCCTCTTTCTTGCCCCATAGCGCAGGCCCTTCGTTGGCAGGGGTGGGTAAGGGATGGTGCAGATCCAACTCTCTGAAGTTCCCTTCACTGCAGCACTTATCCCTGGCTAACGCATTCATGAGCGCTTTACGTGCACTTGTCTTATGTAAACCTCATAACATCCCCATGGTGTAGGTGCTGTGATGATTTCCATTTTACAGATAGAAAACTGAGGTTAGGTTAGGTTAATTTAGTCGGCCCTCTGGACTCCCTCACCGTTTGTAGATCTTGGGCCCAGCTTCTCACTAGTTGAGAACTCTTCTGGGCCATTTATAAGAAGGAGGGGTATCCCGGGAATTTGCTAAGCCAGTGTCTCTCCCAGCTCTTCATTCTGCTGCCCCATTTATTTAACAAACATATAGCTACATGTTTTTATTATTTTTTATTTTTTAAAGATTTTATTTATTTATTTGACAGAGAGATAGGGAAAGAGGGAACACAAGCGGGGGGAGTGGGAAAGGGAGAAACAAGCTTCCCGCTGAGCAAGGAGCCCGATGTGGGGCTTGATCCCAGGACCCTGGGATCATGACCTGAGCCGAAGGCAGACGCTTAACGACTGAGCCACTCAGGCTCCGCTATATGTTTTTTTTTTTTAAGATTTTATTTATTTATTTGTGTGAGAGAGCAAGAGCGAGAGAGTGCATGAGCAGGGGGAGAAGTAGGCTCCCCGCTGAGCAGGAAGCCCTATGTAGGGCTCAATCCCAGGACCCTGAGATCATGACCTGAGCCGAAGGTTGACCCTTAACCGACTGAGTCACCCAGGCGCCCCTCAATGTTTTACATGTTTTAACCAATTTAATTTTTGTAAATAACCCAACGAAGTAGGTAGAATTATTATACCCATTTCACAGATAAGGAAACTGAGGTACTGAGAGGTTCAGTAATCTGTTTAAGGTCGCTCGGCTAGTAGGTGCCAGAGCTAGGCCAGTAGACTCCCGATCATTGCCTTTGCCTCTATCCTAAAGGGCCCCCAAATGTCAATATCAATGCATCTAGGCCCAGTCTAGAATCGCCTTCCCCTTCTCCCCACACCCCCCCAATCCCTGACTGTGGCCCATCACTCTTTCTGCTCAGGGTCTAGTACCTACCCCCCCCCCCCGGCCCTCGACGCCTCCTGCCAGCCTCAGCCGCTGAAGGCCTGACCAGGGCAGGGATTGATGACTTTGGGCGACCTCGGAGGCCGCCTGTTTACTCCGCCGGTCCGCACACGCCGTGATTAACAGTGCACAATCGAGTTAAGGCCGGAGCTCCGCGGCTGAGGCTTGGGGAGGGGGAGGGGCCTCCCGGCTAGAGCCGCCCCTCCTTGGGGCGCATTAGGGGTTTGCGTGAAGGTGGAGCCCCGAGAAGGCCGAGAGGCTGCCGCGCCCGGCCCGCGGGGCTAGGGAGCATGTGGCCCTCAGGGGCTGGGGACAAACCTTCACTGCCTTTCTTGTCCTTCTTGCCCTATCCACTGAGGGCGGGAGGCTCAGAAAAGGAGGGGCTGGGTGCCTACTGGAGGAAGGAAAACCTTTCTAGCAAAATGGCGGCAATACTGGGAGGGAGGGATGGAGGGAGGGAGCCAGGCTGGCTCTGCGTTGTGGAACGTGGGAAGCAGCCCTGCCGGGGCCTCAAGTTGCTTAGTTCTGGGGTGGCTATGTTGTCCTCCTAGGCCTGTGGTCCTCTTCCTTGAGCACAGGTCTAGCCTGCTCTAACTTTCCTGTCATCACCCACCAAGGGGGTGAGTCTGCAAGCCCCCTGGGGTGTGGGAAGACAGGGATAAAAACCCAGGCCCAGGGCAGCCATTCTCATGGCGATCCTTTGCTCCCTTGCCCTACATTCCAGGGGTAGGCTTCCAGAGTTTTTTGTTTGGTTATTTATTTAAGATTTTATTTATTTATTTGTCAGAGAGAGAGAGAGAGCACAAGCAGGGGGGAGCGGCCGGCAGAGGGAGAAGCAGGGAGCCCAACGTGGGGCTCGATCCCAGGACCCTGGGATCATGACCTGAGCCTAAGGCAGACGCTTAACCGACTGAGCCACCCAGGCGCCCCTGGCTTCCAGAGTTTTAAACCAGTAGTCGCTGTTTAAAAATGACGTATGCAGCCTAGAGTATGTCCTACTTTCTCCAGGTTGGTAATGCGACCCCATCCTAAGGCAACAGTCTGGAGTCTATGCCCAGCACTGTGCTGAACATGAGGAAGTGAACAGGAGAAATCAAAGCCCAGAAGCCATGGGGTTGATGAGCTATTTGAGGAGATAAGATGATCTTGGGGAAGGTACCAGGGCAGATCAGAGCCCACGAACTTCCTGGGAATAGGAAGAAAGGTGAAGAAAAGTACAGGAATGGTCAGTGGGAGCTGGCTCCAACAGGGACAGTATAGGGGAGCCTGGGGAGGATGATCTGGTTCCCAAGCTTCTGTAGGATGTCAGGGCACCGGACTGTTTGAATCAGGTTGGGGGCCCAGTCTAGAATCTTGTGGGAGGGAAAGAGTCATGGCCTCTCTCCCAGCCTCAGTTTACCCATCTATAAATGGGATTGGGATAGAGGTGAAGATGGACTAGATGGTCCCAAAGGACTCTCCCAGCTCTGATGTTCTTTGCAGATGGGACACCTGGGGTTTGACTCAGTTCTGCCTCTCCTGGCCCTGAGACCTTCAGCAGATCACTCCCCTTCTCTGAGCTTTGGTTTCCCAGAAGTGAAACAGGAGGTTAGGCTAGCCTAGTATTCCTCAAAGTCTATTTTGCAAGACATTAGTAGGTGTAAATGATAAGAAAAAAGGCCTCCATGGGAAAACGGGAAATTAATTAGGCTTTCTTTACTGTAAGAACCTATCAGAACCTTTAAATTGCAAATATGCACTAAGATTCTCTGAGAGGCAGAGAAAACATGCAGATTCCCAAACTTATTTCACTACAGATTTTTTTTTAAAGATTTTATTTATTTATTTGAGAGAGAGAGTGAGTGCACAAGTGGAGAGGGGCAAAGAGAAAGAATCTGAAGCAGACTCCACACTGAGTGCAGAGCCGAATGCGGGGCTCAATCCCATGACCGCGAGATCGTGACCTGAGCTGAAACCAAAAGTCAAGACGCTTAACCGACTGAGCCGCCCAGGTGCCCTGACAGAAATTAGTTTTTACGTGAGCTTCTCTTAGGACTGGCATCTGAGGAAGATTCTTGAGTCACAGGGCACTAGTTTATGTAGAAACCCTCCAGCTCCCACATGTGATAATTCTAGGCCTTCCCTCCACCCTTCAGGCCTGGACCCCTGTCTCCATCAAGGGCTCCTTTCCCTGGCTCCAATCTTTTTTGGACACTCCTCACCCCAGGTCCCCTTGCTCTACTTTCCTTAGTGTGTCCTTTGTGTCTGGCTTCCCGTGAATTTCCCTGACTCAGCCCTAGAGGGCTCAAACTCAGTCCATTGCCTGCCCCTTCCCAGATCCTTTCTGATCAGAGGATCTGAAGGGTGCCATCTGGGCTCTTCTGGCAGGGGTCAGTGTGATGGATGTGGTTTCCTGGTTCCTAATCCCAGGTCCCAGCCCCAAGCCCCAAGCTTCTCTGGCCCAGCCTCCAGCCTCCAGTCCTCAGTCAATAGACCTCATTCCCTAGCCTACTAGGAGGTCTCTGGCCCCAAGTCTCCTGGCTCCCAGCTCCAGACCCCTGCACCTTGAACCTCATCTCCAAGCCCTGGTCCCACTTCCCACTCATGGCTCTCAGCCTTCCTCTCCAAAGCTGTTTCTGAAATTTGGTTAACAGGTCACACCTTCCCTGTCCCCAGCTGCATCTGCAACCCACTTGGTCTTTGGGCCCGAGCCCGAGTCAAAGGAGAGCCAGGGTGGTGGGAGAGTGATTACACATATTGGCAGCATGAGGGGTGCACTGCACAGTGTTTACATTAAAATCACCCTCCCCCAACACAAGCCTGGTCCAGGGTGAGGGAACCCTTTGGAGGCAAAAATATAGATTATGAACTAGAACATTCTAGTCAGGTAAGTGGTGGGAGGTGGGAAGTAGAGGCAAGGGCAGAGGCCAGGAGAAGATGGGGGGTGGGTAGAGTCATAAACCTGACTCAGCAGGTGGTCCTGGGATGAGGCTGGGGACAAGGGCCAGTCACAGGGTGAAAGGAGCCATTTTACAGTTGTAGAAGCTGAGGCTCTGTGACTTGCCGAGGGCTACACGGACACCCAAACTGTCTCCTTGTATTATGATCTCAGTTGACAGTTTTCAAAGTGCTTTCTCTTCATTACTCCCTCCTTCTAGAAATACTCTTTTTTTTTTTTAAGATTTATTTATTTATTTATTTTTTTGAGAGAGAGAGAGATGGGGGAGGGGAGGGGCAGAGGGAGAGGGAGAAGCAGACTCCCTGCTGAGCGGGGAGCTGGATACAGGCTTGACCCCAGGACCCTGGGATCATGACATGAGCTGAAGGCAGATGCTCAACCAACTGAACCACCCAGGCATCCCTAGAAATACTTTCTGTGCTTAGTCTCTGGGGACACCCCCTCCCGGTTCTCCTCCTCTCTCCCTGGTTGTTGTTCCTCCATTGCCTTTGCTGATGTTCCTCATCTTCCCACTTTCCAAACTTTGGAGTGTCTGGGCTCAGTCCTTGGACCTTCACACCCACTCCCAGGTGAACTGATGCTACCCACGCACTGATGAGTCCCAAATTTATGTCTCCAGCCCAGCCTCTCTTCTGAAAACCCAATATTTTCTCATCTGTAAAATGGGGATGACAATAGCTCGACCTCGTCGGGCTCTCATGCAGATTAAATGAGTTCAGCTATATGAACTGTCGGGAAGGCGCCGGGCTCAGCTTCAACATGATGGCTGGAGCTAAGACTATTGCTCCATTGGAAATCTAGAATCATCTCAGACATGACTCATCTCAAACCCCAAACCTGATCTCTCTGGAGCCTTGCCCATCTCAGTTGATGGCAACTCTGTCCTTTGAGTAGCTCAGGCCCCAAATCCTGTAGTCATCCTTGATTCCATTCTTTCTCTCACATCCCAAACCAAATTTATTAGACAATCCCATTGTCTCTTCCTTACCTATATCCAGGGTGCGGCCACTGTGGTCTTGGCCAGTGCCATCTCTTACCTGGATTACTGCCTCCACACTGGTCAACCTCTGCTTCCCGCTCCACCTCACTTTCTACCACGGCCTCCTGCTCCTCGGCTCCAGCCATGCTGGCCTTGCTCTCTCTGGAACATGCCAAGCACTTTCCTGCCTCAAGGACTTGGCACCACTGTCACCTTGGCCTAGGTAATGATAAACACACCATCAGGTTTCTACAAGATAAAGATGATGATTGTACAGAGGCCTGGGGCTTGGGGCAGTGGGCAAAAAATTAAAAAAAATATGTAATATTTTTATTTATTTTTTATTTTTATTTATTATTATTTTTAAATATTTTATTTATTTGTTTGAGAGAGAGATAGAGACAGACATAGGGAGAGAGAGCAAGAGCAGAGGGGAGAGGGAGAAGCAGAATCTCCCGGCTGAGCAGGGAGCCCGACGACGTGGGGCTTGATCTCAGGACCCCGGGATCATGACCTGAGCCAAAGGCAGATGCTTTAACTGACTGAGCCACCCAGGGGCCCCTATTTTTTAATTTTTATTTTATTTTTAAAAAAAGATTTTATTTATTTATTTATTTGCGAGAGAGAGACAGAGAGAGAGAGAGCAGGAGAGCACAAGCAGGGGGAGCAGCAGAGGAAAAAGGAGAATCAGACTCCCCACTTAGCAGGGAGCCCAACAAGAGGCTGGATCCCAGGAACCTGAGATCATGACCTGAGCCAAAGGCAGATGCTTAACCGACTGAGCCACCCAGTCTTTGCCATTTTTTTTTTATTTTTTATTAAAGATTTTATTTTTGAGTAATCTCTGCACCCAACATGGGGCTCAAACTCACAACCCCAAGATCAACCCTGAGTTGCACACTCCATGGACTGAATCAGCCAGGTGCCCACGATATGTCATATTTTAATGCAGTATTTAAAAAAATAAAAAATAATGCAAAAACAAACCAACCAACCCCACAATGAACAAAAGATCAAACTTTTTAAAAAAGATCTTATTTATTTGACACAGAGAGAGAGACAGCTAAAGAGCGAACATAAGCAGGGGGAGTGGGAGAGGAAGAAGCAGGCTTCCCGCGGAGGAGGGAGCCTGGCGCGGGGCTCGATCCCATGACCCTGGGATCATGACCTGAGTCAAAGGCAGACGTTTAACAACTGAGCCACCCAGGCACCCC
This sequence comes from Leptonychotes weddellii, assembly GCF_054177405.1. Lineage (NCBI taxonomy): Eukaryota > Metazoa > Chordata > Mammalia > Carnivora > Phocidae > Leptonychotes > Leptonychotes weddellii. Next base: position 7,897,133 of record NC_138379.1, on the reverse strand, counting down.
CAAAATATCAAACTTTTAAGTCAAGACAGGATCAGACAGGGCTGGGATTAGGGTGGGGCAAGAGAGGCAAGTCCAACTGCCCTTCACCCTAGTCCCAGACCTGGACTGCGACTCAAAATCTTTCTGGGCGGTGGGAGGTGGGGCGGGACAGACCCACTTGGATGGCCCAGGGAGAGCAACAGGCGCAGAGCCCACCCCAGGGTAGTGGCAGTGGGCTGGACAGGACACTGCTGGCCTGTAAAATGGGGGTCGTGGGTCTTGTCTTAGAGGAACTCGGGAAGATTAGTGAGACAATGGACACAAACCCTGTCTCGGTGGTGGTGCGGGCTGGGCTGGGAGGCGGGAAAGCCGGGAGAGGGGCGGGGCATGGGGCATGGGGGCCCGACTGCCTGGGGCAGGGGGCACTCACGTGGCTCCCCCAGGTGAGGATGGTCCCAAACCAGTCGTCCGACCAGCAGGGGAGGGTGAAGCAAGTGGAGAATCTGAAGGACATGGCCGGGTAGGTACGGACGATCCCAGCAGAGGTGGGACCAGGTGATGGGGCCTTAGGATCAAACCTGGTACAGGGCGGAGAGGCGGAGCCAGGGTGGGAGAAGCCCTGGGCTCGGAAGGCGAGGCTGGTAGGATCAAGGGGCGGGGTCAGAAGTCGGAAGGCAGGAGGAAGGCCAAGGGGCAAGTCGCGGCCGGGCAATAGGGCGGATCTAGAAACAGACCTTTGGCTCAGTGGGATTAGGAGTCCTGTGTATCTTCCCCGCCCCTGCAGAGCTGGGTGCGGATTATGCCCTCCTCCCTCCCTTTTTCAGGGCTGGGCCAATGTGTGCTTGTTTTCGGAGGCACCTGGAGCTGGGCTCCTTGGGCCAGGGTAGAGAGAGCCCCATTAGCCCAGGAAGGGGCCAGAGCAGGCCTTGGGATGACAGATGCTCCTTCCGGGCCGGGCTGCTCCAGCTCGTATCCACCTGCTCCCGCCTCTCTGCAGCCACTGCCAGAGCTCCTCATGGCCCGCAACCCCCAGGCTCAGAACTGGTACCAGGACTGGGAATCCTCAGTGCTGGTCTGGACCGCAGATCAGGCCAGCCTCCTTCCCTCTTTCGCCGGGTCCCCAGTGCCATCAGTGCTGGGGTTCTGGCCAGCCCAGGAGAGGCAGGCAGGGGCTGAGCGGGAGAGAGGGCCCCAGGGTGGGAAGGACGAGACCAGATCTCAGTGACCCCTTGCGCTATTTTGCCTTGCCAGGCCTCCTCCCTGCCAGCTCAGGGCTCGCCGGAGGCGGATCACAGAGGAGCTGAGGAGTCTGGCGGTGAAGCTTAGGTTAGCTGGACTTCCTGAACAAGAGCCCAGGTACGACGTGGTGCCCTGCTCCTGCAGCCAGGGCCTGGCCGGGAGAGCAGAGACTTGCCTCCGCATTCATCTCCCGCTTCCTCTTTTCTCCTTTGTTTCCAGATGTTTGCACCTGTCTCAGAGGGAAAGAGTTTCAGAGCCTCCTGATTGGCTCCCGTCACTGTAGTCCCTTCTCGACTTCCAGGGAAGACTGATGGAGGGGTGCAAGTGTGTGTGTGTGTGTGTGGGGTGAGCCAGATGCATATGGTTTTTCACTGTAACTCTAAGAACAGCCTCGCAGGGAGCAGAGAGAAGTGGAGAGGAAGGTGGGCGCATGGTGTGTGTGTGTGTGTGTGTGTGTGTGTACATGCATGAATTCTTGGGACAAGTCAACTATCTGGGTTCAAGTGTAGGCTCTATTACTTCTCAGCTGTGTCTTACCTTCCTCAAGGATAATAATAATCCTTCCTAAGGATAATAATAATACTTACCTTATGGATTACTGATCATTTTGATACATTATAGTATCATACAGAATAGTTTTCCTGCCTTACACATCCCCTGTGTTCTACCTATTCAACCCTCCTTGCTCCCTCCAAACCTCTGGCAACCACTGATCTTTTAACTTTCTCCATGTATTTCATGTTTTTTGATGCCACTGTAAATGATACTGTTTTTTAAATCTCAATTTCCAGTTGTTTATTGCTAGTGTATAGAAGTGCAATTCTTTCTTTCTTTTTTTTTTTTTTAAGATTTTATTTATTTGAGAGAGAGAGCGAGAGAGCGAGAGAGAGCATGAGTGGGGTGGGGGGGAGGCGGGCGGGAGCAGGGAGCCCTACTCTGGGCTTGATCCTAGGACCCTGGGATCATGACCTGAGCTGAAGGCAGATCATGGGACCCTGGGATCATGACCTGAGCCACCCAGGCGCCCCCAGAAGTGCAATTCTTTAACTGTATTGATTTATACCCCACAACCTTGCTAAGCTCATGTTTTAGTTGTAGCATTTGTGTAGATTCTATTGGATTTCCTGCATAGATGATCACTGCATGATTGTTTGGAACCGACGATGGTTGGCTGATGTGGAGTGGCCACTGTGGGTGGACCAGAGAGGGACAGTGGGAGAAGTTGGGCATAGTTTCTTAAAAAAAATTATTTATTTAATCGATAGAGACAGAGAGAGCATGCGCAAGGGCTTGTATGTCCATGAGAGCAGGGGGACAGGCAGAGGGAGAGGGAGAAGGAGAGAAGCAGACTCCCTGTTGAGCGTGGAGCCCATTGCAGGGCTGGATCCCAGGTCCCTGAGATCATGACCTGAGCCGAAACCAAGAGTGGACTGCTTAACTGACTGAGCTGCCAAGGTACCCCTGGGCATAGTTACCTTTTAATGAAATGGGCTTAGGTGGGTCTGGCTAGGAGGAGGGATCCCAGGGGAGGTGTTTCTCTGGAACCACAAGTCCAGGAGAGGTCCCTCCTGTCCTCCCCTGGCTGTCATTTCTCCAGCCCTCCTCTTGGTGTCCATATCCATGAGATTCAGGGGCTCCTTCTTCTGCTTTCTGCCCCTTCTCAGTCCTCCGGAGGCCTGGAGTGAGACCATTTGCCTCTCCTGCTGCTTCTACCCCAATTTCCCTTTTTACCTATGGGGAAAGGAGAAGCAGCATTCAGGAGTAGCACCGGGGGATTCTTTTTGAGTGTTTGTGCTCAGCTGTCCCACCTTATGTCCAAACCACCCACTGTTTCCAAGACCCGAGAGTCCCAGGAAGGATTCCAGGGGACTCTGCCTGTGAGAACAGGACCCAGGAGGCTCCACAGGCAAGAGTCCAGTTGAATGATCCCAGGTGATCTCACCCTGGAGTCTGGACTTTTTGTGGTCAAACAGGTCTGGATCAAGGAGCTATGAGTCTCCTGTGGGTCTGAGGGTGGGGAGGCTAGGGGAGGGTACAGCCACCTTCTCCCCAGGTCCTGTACTGTGTAGGGCAGTGGCTGGCCCAGAGTCTCTGGCAGGAGGACAGTGGTGGGGCAGGCAGCCACAGGGACCACTCCGTAGACAAGGAGAGGCAAGGAGGGGTAGAACTCAGCAGCCAGGCTCACCGGCGGGCTCGGGATCCTGCCTATGTCCTGCTCAGACCGCTCTGCCTGTGGGGAGAAGGAGCACCTTGGTGGGGCCACTGGGGCTTTCGGGTGCCCTAACTCTGCCTGCTAGCGGTGCTCCCTCTTTTCTCATTCCCTACAGGGCCAGATGCTTGCTCCGACCTTGGCTGAAAGGAAAGTGGGAAGCAAATGGTTTTGGAACCAGGGAGCCTGGGTTCTGGTCCCAATTTGCATCTGCTGTGTGACTGTACAACTTCCCAGCCCATCTTTCTCCTGAGTACCAGACTAGATGTCCAGCTTCCTCTTCAAAATCTCCATTTGGCTGTCTAAAAGGCCCTTCAGATTTCATTTATTTATTTATTTTTTAGATTTTACTTATTTATTTGACACACAGAGAGAGAGAGAGCACAAGTAAGGGAAGCAGCAGAGGGAGAAGGAGAAGCAGGGAGCAGGGAGCCCGATGCGGGGCTCGATCCCAGGACCCTGAGATCATGACCTGAGCCGAAGGCAGACGCTTAACGACTGAGCCACCCAGGTGCCCAAGGCCCTTCAAATGTTAGACGATCAAGGAACTCTTCATCTCTGTCTCCAAGTCTGCTCCTCTCCCGGATTTCTCCATCCTGGCACATGGCGCTTGGAACTACCCAGTTGCTCCAGTTCAAGTGTCTGAATGCCTCCTGTTACCTTATTTCCCTACATCCAGAATATGAATTTGGATGCTCTTTGAAACGCATCCAAAGTCAGGCTCTCTCTGCATCTCCACAACCACTCCAGGCTCTTTCCATCTTTGCTGGTACCATTGCAGTAGCTTCTAGCCTAGTCTTCCCATTTGTGCTCTTGGCCCTGGCCCTCTGTCCCTGGCCTGTTCTCCACGAGGAAGCCGAAGTGATCTTTAATTTTTAAAATTATTTAAAAATATATATATATATTTTTAAATTTTATTTATTTATTTGACAGAGAGATAGAGAGAGAGCACAAGTAGGCAGAGTGGCAGGCAGAGGGAGAGGGAGAAGCAGGCTCTCCGCTGAGCAGGGAGCCGGACGTGGGGCTCGATCCCAAGACCCCAGGATCATGACCTGAGCCGAAGGCAGCTGCTTAACTGACTGAGCCACCCAGGCGCCCCTAAAAATATTTTTAATTCCAGTCAGCATACAGTGTTCTGTTAGTTTCGGGTATACGATATAGTGACTGAACGCTTCCATACATTGCCCGGTGCTCATCACAACAAGTGCCCTCCGTCATCCCCTCTTAGTTCCCCCATTCCCCCTGCCACAAAGTGATCTTTTATTTATTTTTAAAATTTTTTAATTTTTAAAAAAGATTTATTTATTTATGAGAGAGAGATAGAGATAGAGAGAGCGCAAGCACACGGAGAGGCAGAGGCAGAAGGAGAAGCTGGCTGCCCGCTGAGCAGGCGTCCGATGCGGGGCTGGATCCTAGGACCCTGGGAACATGAGCTGGGGCTGAAGGCAGACGCTTAACCAACTGAGCCACCCAGGTGCCCCCACATTATGTCACTTAAAGAAGAGTGTGGGATCTCTCTCCATTTACTAAGATAATCTTCGTGATCTTAAAAGAGTTTCAAAAATTCTCTCCATGGAAGTCTCGGGTGTCCTATGTCAATTCCCTAGTGATTACCTAGCTTTTGGCATTATTCAGAATGGTATCTTAATTTTCAAAGATTTTCTAGATTATTTCTCTAGATTATTGCTATTGATCTTCTGGTAATTTGATTTTGTATCCAGCATCTTTGCTGAACTCTCTTATCAGTTTTAATTGTTTGTTGATTTTATTGGTTTATTTAGGTAAATGATCATATTCTCTATAAATAATGGCATTTTAAACACTTCTCTTTTAAATTTTTTTTTTTAAAAGATTTTATTTATTTATTTGACAGAGAGATAGCGAGAGCAGGAACACAAGCAGGGGGAGTGGGAGAGGGAGAAGCGGGCTTCCTGCCGAGCAGAGAGCCCGATGTGGGACTCGATCCCAGGACCCTGGGATCATGACCTGAGCCGAAGGCAGACGCTTAATGACTGAGCCACCCAGGCGCCCTCTCTTTTAAATTTCTTATTTCTCTTTCTTTTCTAGTAGATCAGTGTTGGCTAGGACCCCCAGTACTGTGTTACACAGTTGATTCCGAGGTCAAAGAGAACGCCCACAACTTTCCCCATTCTGTATAGTATTTGCCTTGATGCTTATCTCTCTGGGTTCCTGATTTCCCTTAGATGGTTGGCCTAGTTTTCCTTTAATCTTATTCCAGCCCTTTGGTGTTTTTAAGGATATTTTAAAATACTTTATACTTTTTTTGGACTTATTTTCAGTGTTTTTTTGTCATTTTAATGGAAATAGAAATCCTTTTTCTAATTGATTTCCAGAAGTTTGTTATAAATGCTGGATACAAATCCTTGCAAATACCTTCTTTTACTCTTTTCACATTATTTATAGTGAAACAGATGGCCAGAATTGAAAAAAAAACTCAAAGCAGAAAAATTTATCAATGTTCCTGTTTTGGTTAGCCCTTTTTATGTCTTAAGAAATCCTTTCCTCTTCGGAAGGAATTAATTTTTGTTTAAGATTGAAATATGAATTACATTTTATTTATTTCGCATATGGGTGAGTAGATGTCCTGATACTATTTATTGAATGGTCCATGTTTTATCCAGTCATCTGCAATGCTTCCTCTGCAGCTTTCTCCTGTGTGTGGGTCTGTTTCTGGGCTTGCTATTCTTTCCCACTGGGCAATTTATTTTTTCCTGCTCCATCATCCACTGTCTTAATTACTACATTTTTATAAGAGTTTATAATATGCCTTGATTTCTGGTAGGACAAATCCTTCTACTTCATTCTTTTTATTTATTTATTTTTAAAGATTTTATTTATTTATTTGACAGAGAGAGACACAGCAAGAGAGGGAACACAAGCAGGGGGAGTGGGAGAGGGAGAAGCAGAGAGGGAACACAAGCAGGGGGAGTGGGAGAGGGAGAAGCAGGCTTCCCGCTGAGCAGGGAGCCCGATGCAGGGCTTGATCCCAGGACCCTGGGCTCATGACCTGAGCCAAAGGCAGACGCTTAACGACTGAGCCACCCAGGCACCCCTATTTCATTCTTTTTAAAAAACTACCTTAGGGGTGCCTGGGTGGCTCAGTCTGTTAAGTGTTGACTCTTGATCTCAGCTCAGGTCTGATCTCAGGGTCATGAGTTCAAGCCCCCTCGATGTGCAGCGTACTAAAAAAAAAATTGGGGCACCTGGGTGGCTCAGTCGGTTGAGTGTCTGACTTTGGCTCTGGTCATGATCTTGGGGTCCTGGGACTGAGTCCTATGTTGGGCTCCTTGCTAAAAGAGGAGTCTACTTGTCCCTCTCCTTCTTCCTCTACCCCTCCCCCTGCTCATGCTCTCCTCTCTCTCCCTGAAATAAAGTCTTAAAGAAAAAAAAAAAGAACTATCTTAGTTATATGTGGCCTATTGCACTTTTATATACATTTTACCATTTGCTTTTTACAGTTTTTGGAAAATATCCATTATAATTTTTAAAAAGATTTTATTTATTTATTTGAGAGAGAGAGAGAGAGAGAGCATGAGTGGGGGGAGGGGCAGAGGGAGAAGGAGAAGCAGACTCCCCACTGAGCAGGGAACCCAAGGGGGATGGGGTGGGGTAAGTGGGGCTCAATCCCAGGACCCTGAGATCATGACCTGAGCTGAAGGCAGATACTTAACTGACTGAGCAACTCAGGTGCCCCTGGAATTTTTTTTTTAAATTAAATTAAATTAAAAAAAAATTTTTTTTAAGTACGCTCCAAGTCCAGGGGCTTAAACTCACAACCCTGAGATCAAGACCCGAGCTGAGATCAAGAATCAGACGCTTAACTGACTGAGCCACCCAGGTGTCCCTGGAATTTTTTTTTTTTAAGATTTTATTTTCTTTAAGTAATCTCCACACCCAATCTGGGACTCGAACTCACAACCCTGAGATCAAGAGTCACACGCTCTGCAACACTACATCAAAAACTAATGATGTAATGTATGGTGACTAACATAACATAAAAAAAAAAAAAAAAGAGTCACACGCTCTACCAACTGAGCCAGCCAGGTTCCCCTCCACTGGAATTTTTTTTTTTTAAAGATTTTATTTATTTATCTGATAGAGAGAGAGAGAGAGACAGGAGAGAGGGAACACAAGCAGGGGGAGTGGGAGAGGGAGAAGCAGGCTTCCGGCCGAGCAGGGAGCCCGATGAGGTGCTCGATCCCAGGACCCTGGGATCATGACCTGAGCCGAAGGCAGCCGCTTAACCGACTGAGCCACCCAGGCACCCCTCCACTGGAATTTTGATCAGATTTGCACTGAATTTATAAATAAGTATTGGAATGACTGACATTTTTATATTATCTTATGTCAATTATGAGTTGACATGAGATTTCTGATCCATGTACATAATATATTTATTTAAGTTTTTAAAATACCTTTCAGTATAGTTTAAAAATTTTCTCAATATAGGAATTAAAAAAATTAAACTTTCCAACTACTTTTTTTTTTTTAAGATTTTTATTTATTTGGCAGAGAGAGACACAGTGGGAGAGGGAACACAAGCAGGGGGAGTGGGAGAAGGAGAAGCAGGCTTCCCACGGAGCAGGGAGCCTGACGCAGAGCTTGATCCTAGGACCCTGGGATCATGACCTGAGCCAAAGGCAGATGCTTAACGACTGAGCCACCCAGGCACCCCACTTTCTAACTACTTTTTACCAGAGTGGAGAATGCAATTGATTTTTTATGTGTTGACCTTGTATCCAGCCACCTTGCCAAACTTTACTATTTCTAATAATTTCAGACTTTTGTATTGGCAATTATATCTTCTGTAAATAGTAACAGTATTGATTTTTCCTTTCCAGTCCTAGTTCTGTTATTTGTTATTCTTATCCTGAGCACTGATCACACTATCCAGGATTATACTGATTAGAGGAAGAGACAGCAGGCACCTTGGTCTTGTTCCCAAGTTTAAAGGGGATGCTTCTAATGTTTCACCGTTAAGTATAATCTTTGCTGTGGATTTTGGGTAGATGTTCTACATCAAGTTAAATTTCTTTCTATTATTTGCTTTACTAAGAATTTTTAATATATGTTAATTTTTATTAAAGATTTTTCTACTTTTATTAGGGTTATAATCTATTAATATGGTGATATTAATATATTGTCTCAGGTTAAACTACCCTTGATTCCTGAGATTGACATTCCATGGTCATAATGTATTATTTTTTTATATATATCACTGGATTCATTTTTCTAACATTTTATTTAGGATTTTGTATCTGTTTATGAGTGATATTGGTCTGTAGTCTTTACTTCACAGCAATACTCCTTCGGGTTCAGTATCAAATGCCTTCAGAGAATGAATCTGAGATAATTTCATCTTTTTCTCTTTTGGGGGGAAGCATTGGTATAATATTGGAAGATTGTTTTTTTTATTTTTTTATTTTTATTTTTTAAAGATTTTATTTATTTATTTGACAGACAGAGACACAGCGAGAGAAGGAACACAAGCAGGGGGAGTGGGAGAGGGAGAAGCAGGCTTCCCGCGGAGCAGGGAGCCCAATTGGGGCCTCGATCCCAGGACCCTGGGATCATGACCTGAGCCGAAGGCAGACGCTTAACGACTGAGCCACCCAGGCACCCCGGAAGATTTTTTTTTTTAAGTGTGGTGGAACTCACCTGTGTTATTATTTGGGCCTGGTGTCTTCTTTGAGACAAGATTTTAAGATTTCCTATTTAGATTTTCAATTTATTCTAGAATTAGTTTTCCTACATTATCTTTTTCTTCAGGATTTTGTCAATTTCATGTAAACTTTAAATTTATCAGCATAGACTTGTTCATAAATACTTTTTGTCTTTGTAAGTACTCTAGGTCTATAGTTCAGTTTCTTTTTTTCCAGATTTTATTGATTTATTTGAGAGAGGGAACACAAGCAGGGGGAGTGGGAGAGGGAGAAGCCGGCGTCCCGTTGAGCAGGGAGCCTGATTCAGGGCTCAATCCCAGGACCCTGGGATCATGATCTGAGCTGAAGGCAGATGCTTAACAGCTGAGCCACCCAGGCGCCCTGGTTTCTTTTTTATTCTTAATATTTGTTCATGTCTTCAGTCTTTTATTTTTTGATTATTGTTGCCAAAGATTTGTTCATTTCATTGATATTTTCAAAGATCAATTTTTTTGTTTTGTTGGCTCTCTTTTATATCCTTGTTTTCTATTTATTTCTGGTACTATTATTATTGTGTGTGTTTTTTTGTTTTGTTTTTTTTTTTAAAAGATTTTATTTGACAGAGAGAGAGAGACAGCGAGAGAGGGAACACAAGCAGGGGGAGTGGGAGAGTGAGAAGTAGGCTTCCTGCAGAGTAGGGAGCCTGATGTGGGGCTCCATCCCAGGACCCTGGGATCATGACCCGAGCCGAAGGCAGACGCTTAACAACTGAGCCACCCAGGTGCCTCATGTGTGTTTTTATAAGTAAGATAACTGAGCATTTGGACTAGTTACTTTATATACTGGAGCCATATTCTTTTTTTTTTTAAAGATTTGTTTATTTATTTGAGAGGGGGAGGGGCAGAGGGAGAGAGAGAATCCTGAAGCAGACTCCTCTTGAGCGTGGAGCCCAGTGCAGGGCTCGATTGGGAGCCCCTGAGATCATGACCTAAGCCTAAATTAAGAGTCCGACGCTTAACCAGCTGAGTCACCCAGGCACCCCCAGAGACATATTCTTAACCATTGTACTTTCTTTGGTCTTAAAGTGTATTTTGACTCTTATCAGCAAAGCTACCTAACTTCTGGTCAATATTTGCTTGGTATATATTTTTCCGTTTCTTTCTTTTTAAAAAGATTTTATTTATTTATTTGACAGAGAGAGAGACAGAGAGAGAGGGAACACAAGCAGGAGGAGTGGGAGAGGGAGAAGCAGGCTTGCCGCTGAGTAGGGAGCCTGATGTGGGGCTCGATCCCAGGACCCTGGGATCATGACCTGAGCCGAAGGCAGACGCTTAACAACTGAGCTACCCAGGTACCCCTTTCTGTTTCTTTATATGTAACATTTTCATCTGCTAACATTTTAGATGGGTCCTTAAACTGCATGGAGTGGTAAATAAAATTAACTTGGAATGTCTCTGCCTCTTAACTGGTAGGTTTAACCTATTTACATTTATTTTGGTGACTGATATATTTGGAATCATTGATACATCTTACTTTTTGTCTTTAATTTGTCTTAATTTTTATATGTTTTTGTCCTCCTTTTTGCCTTAAAAAAAATGATTGATTGACCTTTGTGCTTTTTCTGACTGGAAAAGCTTCTGGCTCTGGGGCCTGATTGTCCCCTCCCGGATGCTTACTTCACACCCACTCACTGCGTTCCTGTGGGATACTGCTCCCCTGTGTACATGAGGATGCAGTTCATGGAGCTAGTCACACAGCCCTTTCCTAATGCAGCTATTGTGACATGGAGGAGTAAGTGGCTTAGAAGGAAATGAAGGTGATGACAGGGTGCTGGGAGAAGTTTGGAGGAGTCTTGGGCCTTTACTACCCTTTTAGGTAGCTGGCTCTGGCCAGGTTAGGGGCTGGGTCTGGGAAGGGACCAGGACAGGAGCAGGAATGGGGGACGTGCTCATCCAGGGGTGTCATCACACAGGCCAGAGTGCAGATCCCTGACAGCAACAAGAAGATCATTGCGTAGGCCTGTGGCCCAGCCGTTTGGTGGCCAAAAAGCCCAGGAGGGGTGTCTGGGTGGCTCAGTCGTTAAAGCTTTCCCAGGGTCCTGGGATCGAGTCCCACATCAGGCTTCCTACTCAGTGGGGAGTCTGCTTCTCCTTCCTCTGCCCCTCCTCCCACTCATGCTCTCTCTTTCAAATAAATAAAAAAATTCTCAAAAAAAAAAAACGCTCAGGAAATAAAACGGTAGGTTCACAGTTGCAAAGAGCACCTGGAACAGAGAGATGTTGATCCCAAAACTTTGCAGACTCATGACTATACCATAGAAACTGAACAAGATTGTGGACCTAGGGCAAAAGCAGAGGGGATGTGCTTTGGGGAATGGCCATGCCACATCTACATAACAACTGCAGCTAACAAACTGCTCTCACATCTGCTCTTGGTTTAGGGCTGTCAGTCGTGTGAGTGGGCTTTTTATCTTTTGGATATAGGTAAGGATGTCTTTTCTTAACTATAAGAGATGATTATCTAGGGGCGCCTGGGTGGCTCAGTTGGTTAAGCGACTGCCTTCGGCTCAGGTCATGATCCTGGAGTCCCGGGATCGAGTCCCGCATCGGGCTCCCTGCTCGGCAGGGAGTCTGCTTCTCCCTCTGACCCTCCTCCCTCTCATGCTCTCTGTCTCTCATTCTCTCTCTCTCTCAAATAAATAAATAAAATCTTTAAAAAAA
>NC_138379.1:7838014-7884823 GCF_054177405.1 Leptonychotes weddellii | reverse complement strand
TTTTTTTTTAAGATTTTATTTGACAGAGACACAGCAAAAGAGGGAATACAAGCAGTGGGAGTGGGAGAGGGAGAAGCAGGCTTCCCGCCAAGCAGGGAGCCCGACGCGGGGCTCGATCCCAGGACCTGGAATCATGACCTGAGCCGAAGGCAGCCGCTTAACGACTGAGCCACCCAGGCGCCCCATCCATAATTTCTTTATTCATTCATCAATTGGTGGACATTTGGGCTCTTTCCATAATTTGGCTATTGTTGATAATGCTGCTATAAACATGGAGGTGCATGTGCCCCTTCAAATCAGTATTTTTATATTCTTCGGGTAAATTTCTAGTAGTGCAATTGCTGGATCATAGGCTTTAACTTTAAATAATCAACGTAATTCATCATGTTAATGGACTAAAAAACCATGTGTGATCATTTCAATAGATACAGAAAGAGCATTTGACAAAATTCAACATCCACAGCATCTACGAAAAATGTCTCAGCAAACTAGGAATAAAAAGGACCTTCTTCAAACTGATAAGGGACATCTATGGAGAAACTATAGCTAACATCATACTTAATTGTGAAAGACTAAATGCTTTCCTTCCAAGTTCACTCTCACCACTTTTGTTCAACATTGTATTGGAATGTAATAATGTCAGTAAAATAAATGAAAGAATTCCAGAAAGGAAAGAAGATGGAAATCTGCCTTTATTTGCAGACAATATGATTGTTTGTACAGAAAATCTCAAGGAATCTGCAAAAGAAGTTACCAGAACTAATAAGTGATTTTAGCAAATTTTCAGGATGCAAGGTCAGTATACTAAAATCAAGTGTATTTCTATGTAATAGCAATGGACAATTAGCAATTGAAATAAAAATATCTTTAATAATTGCATAAACTATGAAATGCTTAGGGATAAATTTGATAGAATATGTGCCAGACCTATACATTGAAAATTATAAAACATTGTTGAGAGAAATTAAAGAATATCTCAATAAATGGAGAACTGTATCATGGATTGGAGCACTTAATATTAAGATGTCAATTATTTCCAATAAGATCTATAGGTTTTTTTGTAATACAAATCAAAACCACAGCAGTTTTTTGGGGTCAGTTTACAAGTTGGTTTAAAATAATTTATTTAGTTATTTATTTGAGAGAGAGAACATGAAGGGGGGGGACAGAGGGAGAGGGAGAGGTAGAATCTTAAGCAGGCTCCACACCCAGTGGGGAGCCTGATGCAGGGCTTGGTCTCATGACCCTGACATCATGATCTGAACCAAAATCATCGGTTGGCTGCTTAACCGAATGAGCCGCCCAGCTGCCCCTGATTTTAAAATTTATATGGAAATGCAAAGGCTCTAGATTAGCCAAGACAGCTTTGGAAAAGCTAAACAGGATTAAAGAATCTACACTGTCTGTGTTCAAGACTAATTATAAAGTTACAATAATAAGACACTGTGGTATTCATGCGAAGACAAATAAATAGATCAGTGCCACAGGATGGAAAGTCCAAAAATAGAGATACACAAGGGACATTTGATCTTTGACCAAGATGTCTAGACAATTAATTAATGAAAAAAATCTTTGAACAAATGGTGTTGGTACAGTTGGATATCCATATGCAAAAGGCAGTGCATCACAACCCTCTTTCCTCACATTATTTACAAAGATACCTCAAAAATAGAACACAGACCTAAATGTAAGAGTTAAAACTATAACATTTATATAAGAAAACTTAAGAGAAAATTTTAGTGTCCTTTGGTTTGGCAAAGATTTTTAAAATAAGACACAGGGTGCCTGGGTGGCTCAGTTGGTTGAACTTTGGACTCTTGGTTTTGGCTCATGTTGTGATCTCATGGGTTGTGGGGTGGAACCCTGACCTGTGTCTGGCTCCCCACTCAGTGAGGGGTGTGTCTGAGATTCTTTCTCTCCCTCTCCTTTTGCCTCTCCCCCCACTCATGTGCGTACGTACACTCTCTCTTTAAGAAAAAATAAAATAAAATAAGACACAAAAACATGAACTACAAAAGAAGAAGCCAGTAAGTTGGTCTTCATCAAAATTTTTAAACTTTTGCTATTCAATGACTTTTTTTAAAGATTATTTATTTTTATTATTTATTTGAGAGAGAGCGAGCACAAGCAGGGAGGAGGGGCAGAGGGAGAGGAAGAAGCAGACTCCCTGCTGAGCAGGGAGTTCGATGTGGGGCTCCATCCCAGGACCCCAGGATCATGACCAGAGCTGAAGGCAGGCTCTTAAGCACCTGAGTCACCCATGCGCCCCTAAACTTTTGCTATTCAAAAGTCACTGTTATAAAAATGAAAAAGCGAGCTATAAACTTGGGGAAAATATTTGCAAAACACATATCTGGCAAAGGATTTGTCTCTAGAATACACTAAAAAAAACATTTCAACTCAATCATAAGAAATCAAACAATTAAATTAAAAATGTGCAAAATTTTTGAACAGGTATTTTACCAAAGAAGAGATCTAAATGGAAATAAGCACATGAAGAGTTGCTTAACATCATTAGTCATTAAGGAAGTGCAAATTAAAACTATAATAATGGGGCGCCTGGGTGGCTCAGTTGGTTAAGTGACTGCCTTCGGCTCAGGTCATGATCCTGGAGTCCGGGATCGAGTCCCGCATCGGGCTCCCTGCTCGGCAGGGAGTCTGCTGCTCCCTCTGACCCTCCTCCCTCTCATGCTCTCTGTCTCTCATTCTCTCGCTCTCAAATAAATAAATAAAATCTTTAAAAAAAAATAAAAAAAAAATAAAACTATAATAATGTACTACTACACATTCACTACATTGGCTAAAATTTAAAATATGGATCATACCAAGTGTTGACAAAGATGTGGAGCAACTGGAACTCTCCTATATACTGCTGGTGGGAATGTGAAATGTTATAACCACTTTGGAAAATTGGCTGTTCTTAAAAAGTTAAGCAAATACCTTATATACTGCCTAACCATTCCATTCCTTGGTATTTGTTCAAGAGAAATGGAAGCCTATGTCCACACAAAGAAGGGGCATGAGGACACTTTTGGTGGTGATGGATATGTTCATTATCTTGATTGTGCTGATAGTTTCACGGGTGTGTGTATCTGTTATACTCATCAAATTGTACACTGTAAGTATGAACAACTAATTGTCTCTTATATTTCTTTTTTTTAAAGATTATTTATTTATTTATTTATTTATTTATTTATTTATTTATTTGACAGAGAGAGAGAGAGAGCACAAGCAGGTGGAGTAGCAGGTAGAGGGAGAGGGAGAAGCAGACTCCCTGCTGAGCAAGGAGCCCAATGGGGGACTCTATCCCAGGACCCTGAGATCATGACCCAAGCCAAAGGCAGTTGCTTAACCAACTGAGCCACCCAAGCACCCCTGTCTCTTACATTTTAATAAAGCTGTAAAAAATATATTAGTTAAGATGTCTTTAACTTCAGATCACAGAAAAATAACTCACAATAGCTTAAAGAGGAAGGAGGATTTAAGTTGAAATTCCCATGCTTAACAATTAGAGTAGATGTAGGTGGCTTCAGGATTGCTTAAATCAGTGGCTCAGTGACATAATCAAACCTCAGTTCCATCTTTCCACTATGTCACTCTCAGTTGTTGCCTTAATCCTTGCTCTGGTTTCCCTGTTGGGTCACAAGATGGCTGCCACAGTTCCGGACATCCCATCCAGACTAAACATTGTTTATCACCTAAATCTAAACCCTGACCAATTCAGGCACTAACAGGCTGTTTGGTTTCTTCTATGGGTGTGGCTCACGGAATTGCTTCTCAGTGTAGGCTTCTCTTAGGGGAAAAGTTTAGAAGTAGCAGGAACAGACCTCACTAGAGCTGGTCAGGGAAATTGAGGCTCAATTTCATCTAGCTTATGACTCCAGCTTTTTGCAGTAGAGTCAGTAAGTGTTCTATGACTACAACATGAGCCACGTGGAGACAGTCACATCTCAGAGAACATCATTAGATGGTTTTTTTGGAAGAGGAGGAACAATGGGGGCAATGGGGTCCATACAGAGCTTTTCTTCTGCTTCTGATCACACAGTTTTTAATACATACGAAGGTAAGTTGGGGGTTTAATAGAGCATAGTCTAGGAGTTCCAAACTTAATGGCTGTAAGAACCATAAGGTAACACAGATGTGTGAATCTGATCAGATATAAGACAATAAGGAGTGGTGAGGCCTATGGCGATCTAGACAGTAAAACACTATCCCCACCAAAAAATAGAGCATGGGGAAACAAAACCCCTATGGGCCGGTTTGACATCCCTAGAGGAGTTTGAGAACAAGGGATGTACATTAGTTTCCAACTGCTGTTGCATCAAATTGTCACAGACTTAGTGGCTTAAAACAGCACAAATCAATTTTCTTATAGTTCTAGAGGTCAGAAGTCTAAAATCAATGTGTTGGCAGGGCTTTGTTTCTTCCGGAGCCTTCAGAGGTGAAGCCATTTCCTTGCCTTTTTCAGCTTGCATTTCTTGGCTTGTTGTCCCTTCTTGTATCACTCCAAACTCTGGTTTCTGTTGTCACGTCTCCTATTACCTACTCTGGTCTTCTGCTTCTCTCCTATATTCACATGAGGCCAACTCAGATTATCCAGGATAATCTTCCCATCTCAAGATCCCTAGCTTAATCACATCTGCAAAGTCCCTTTTACCATGTAAGGTAACATATTCATGGGTTCCAGGTATTAGAATGTGGACATCTTTGGAGGTCCATTATTCAGCCCCCATGTGATATGAAAGCTGAACTGATTGGACATCTATTCTCTAAGGGGCCATGAAAACTCTTGGGAAAGGAGAGAAGAGCCTAGTGAAGGGGCTTGGTGTGGACTAAAGCCTGGGTTGTAGAGGTGGGTCCCGGGATACAAGGGTAGAGCCCAGGAAGGAAGGTGGCTTCTGGTGAGCACTCTACCAGGGCCAGGCAGTGGAGAAACCTCCTGAGTGTGCCATTCTGGGCAGGATGTGCTCAGAGCTGCAGGCAGAGAATCTGAGGGTGGCCACAAAGGCCCTACCAATCCTGGCCGAGGATAGGACTTTGTGGTCAAAACTGGGTATAGCATCTGAGACCACTGAGGTGAGGCACAACAGTATCAAAACTCAGGCTCAGGGCCAATGTGAGAGGATGGAATGCGAGCCAGAATTCTGCAGATGACTCCTTGGGGAGACAGGTCAGAAGTCACTTGCTGGTGACTTAAAAATGGGAGGAAGGTAGGGTTCCCCTTTGGTCAAGGGTATGGGCTGAGCGTAGGAAGTCCCTGGCCAGGAGCTGGGGAAATGGGATCTGTGCAGACGGTGTGAGCTGTCTGAGTCAACACCAGCAGTTGGGCCAGTTGAGGGCGTGTGAAGTGGGGGCAGGCCAGAGGCTGTCTCTGCTTGAGGCGGATGCAGATACCAGGTGATCTAAGCCCAGAGATGAGAGAGCCACAGGAGTCAGAGCATGTCAGAGTTGCTGGCAGGGTTTTGAGGCAGGGATAGGGCAAATCACTGGTCCCAAGACCTCCAGATCTACAGAAACAGGGCTAGATGCAGGTGGCCTGCCTCCCAGTCCTAGTCCGGTCTCCCCGCTTAAGGCTGGTGAACATGTCATCCTAGGTGCCCCTTGTCAGCCATGACTCAGTGCTGCCTGAGAAATAGCAGCAGAGGGAGGGCTGGTGGCCCTTGAGCATCTACTGGATCCTACAGTGGCCCAGAAATTCTTGGGGAGCATGGGGCATATCTGCACACGGGGAACACCAAGTCCCCAGATGTTCCTAGGAGGTGGAGTGAGTTATCATAATTTTAGCTCTGTCCACTTTGTCCTGGAATTCCTGCTGTCTGAGCTGCTGTGAGCTGTCCCAGGGCTTTGTGGCTTTTTCAGGGGAGCTCTGGGCTACCTACCCTCTCCAGGTTGCCCTGATTCAGCTAAAGCCCCAGGATCCCACCTGGAAGACAATGTGCACAGCCTCAGAGGTGTGGACTTTCCCCGAGGGATGAGGGGCTGGGGGGCTGAGTCAGCCGCAGGGGAAAGAGTAACGGGCAGTGTACCAGGAGACAAGCGTGACCAAGCAAGCACATTTACAGCAGGGCATGGCTGGTGCCCTGACTCCTGCCACTTGTGGATGCTTATAGGGCTGTCTTTTCCATGCTCCCGAGGCTTCCTTGAAATGAGCTCCCTTGCTGACGCAGTGATCAGATATCCTTGTCTCTTCCTGACTGTGACCTGAACTGCCTTTCATCTCTCCTTTCACATGGTTCCTACCAGGATTCTCCGCCTCCCCCCCCCCCCCATCTTAGCCTTCTCTCTCTCTTTTCAGGCCAGGAAGGAGAAGTCAGGCCCTGGGGGTGCAAGAGGCCAAAGTCTCAGTGCCTTACAACTCTGGGCAGAGGGGTCAGGTCCATGCATTCCAGAGCCGGATTGTCTGCATTCTAATCCTGACTCCACAATTTACTAACCGTGTGAATTTGGGCAAGTGACTTAGCCGCTCTGTGCTTTGATTTTCTCAGGTGTAAGATGGGGGATAACAATAGTACTTATCTCTAGAAAGTTACTGGGAGGATTAAATGAGTCAGTGTATGCAAAGTGCTTAGGACAGTGCCTGGCACCAAAGTGGCACTCAGTGATGGCGCTCTCTGGTTGGTTTCTACCCTCCCCTCTCCCTCCTCCCTTGTCTCCACTGCCCCCGCCCCCCCCCCCCCCGCCACCGCCGGGGCCTGCAGGAGGCAGAACAGCAAAGAATATCCATGAAGGGTGGTGGGAAGGTTAGGGTAGCTAGTGGGCAGAACCTCCAGTCGCAGAGCTGGAAGTGGCAAACTGGTTTTGAGTTTGGACCCTGGTGTAATCTAGAGGAGCAGGGGCCAGCCTCCTGACATCACAGCCTCTGTGGTCGTTTCTCGCCGGCCTTGGCTGCCGGAGGTTCCCATTGGCCCTCACAGAGGGGGAGGAGCCTGAAACAAAGCCTCTGATTGGCTGCTTTCATTTAGTCCCTTGTCAATTTCCAGTCTGATAGGGAGGGGGAGGAGCGTAAGATATTTAAAACTCGCAGAAATATTTGAATAAGGTAGAGAAGGAAGGAGGGGAGAGGGTGGAAAGAGGGGCAGGGGAGGGGGTCCAGGGAAGAGATTCTTCTCCAATTCTCTGGGATGGTTTATAAAGTCCTGGGGTTGAGGGCAGGGGACTGGACTGTATGGACTTTTGGGCCACCGGCTGATGTGGAGCGGCTGTTACATTTGAGACAAGAGAGATAAAAGGAAATGCTTCACACAAACCTTTTAATGACGCGGTCTTGGTGGAATCTGTTCAGGGCAGGATACCCCTGGGAGGTGCTTTCCTGAACCACAGCCTGGACCCTTGGGCCGCCATTTCCCCTTTCCCTTCCCGGAGGGGATGGCTCAGGACCTGTAGTACCCTCACTCCCTTTGGGGCTCTGTGAGGCCCCTTCCCAGTGCTCAGAGTACATTCTCTCGTGCTGCGGCCTGGAGCGGGACCATCTTCTTCCGTTGCTCTTGCTCCTGCCGCCTTGGCTTTCCTCTCCTCCTGGGGGCAGGAGAGCGGTGTCCTGGGTATGCAGCCTCCAGACCAGGGCTAGGAGCTGGGGGCTTCCCGGGAGTCTCCGCTCAGCCGCGCCCAGCTACCATCTCTCTGCCCCATCTACTGCTCCCTGGAGCCAGGAGCCCAGGAAGGACTCTAGACCCCCAGCCAACTGGGGAAGTGGACAAAGAGCCCTGGCCTGAACAGGGAGGCCTGGGTTTGAGTCTCGGTGCCACCCCAGCCTGGGCGTGTGACCCGGGTTAAGTCCCTACTCCCACCTGCTTTCCATGTCCTGCACGGTGTCTGGCAGTGGCTGGCCCAGGGTCTCTGGCAGGAGGGCAGTGACAGCGCTGGCGGCCACGGGGACCGCGCCGTAGATGAAGAGAGGCACGGAGGGGTAGAGCTCAGCAGTCATGCCCACCAGTGGGCTCACGATGCTGCCCACACGGGCCATGGTGCTGCCCATTCCCATGCCTGTCTGCCTGTAGGGCTCAAGGTGGGGTGCTGTCACTCACTGTTCTAGCGTGAATGCTGAGGTGCTGGCTGAATTTGGGGTCAGGGCAGCTCAGGCTGAAGCCCCCTGGTCCCTCCTCTATTCCCCCTTTGATTAGCAAACCAATTTGGCATTTGTTTTGGAGATTAAAACAAAACAAAACAACAGGGTGGGAAGGGCTCTGGCCAGAGAATCAGGAGGCTGAATTTTGCCTCTGCCCTTAACTTGCCATGTGACCCGAGGAAGAGTCCCTTTTCCTCTCCGGGCCTCAGTTTCCTGAGCTGTCAAATGAGACAGTTAAGTTAGGCCAATCATTCTCAGATCTCCTGGGGGATTTTGAGTTCTAGTTGCCCCAGCCCACACAGTCTTATTGGGTTAGAATCCCCAGGGGAGAGGACCTGGAAGCTGCATGTTAAGACTATGTTAAGAACATTCTCTGAGAGAGCAGAGGTTAAAAACCTTGACTTAGGAGACAAACCGCTTGGGTTCAAATCCACGCTTCCTCACTTATAAGCTGTGTGACGTGGGGCCAAGTCACTCAACCTTTCTGTGGCTCAGTTTTCTCATTGGTAAAATGGGCTTGTCATGAGGATTCAATGAGTTGATATTTATAAAAATTTTAAGAAGATGCCTGGTGCATAGTAAGTGATTTATACTGTTGCTCTTTTCTCTGAAATTCTGTGAGGGCGCAGGACAGCAACCATGACCCTGCTCATTCCCAGCAGCTTAGGGAAGCCTGGCCTTTCTTTGACATCTCATGTGAATTTTTCGTCCCATTCTTAAAATAGACATGTGTTTCTTTTTTCTCAATGCAAAAATGCCCTCCCCCCCGTTTTGGCTCTCAAAAAGCAGTGCTGTGTTTATCCATACAGCTACCAAGCACCAGCATTATTAAATGTGGCTCTTGTGATAAGAAATTACTTTCCTGTTTGGTCTTTGGTTTCAGACGTACCACTTGGTTTATAGATGAAATTTAGATTTGATGGCAGCTTCTAACTTGGGCTTTGGAGATCAAGGTGGAGTGGGGGAGGGGGAACTTCGATGAATTGCCTCTGAGATGTGTTTTCTTGGCTCTCAACCCTGCCCCAGATGGTGTCTCCTTTTGCGATCTTTTCCTTGGATCAGGTAAGGGCTTAGTGGGCAGGTGCATCTGTGTTAGCCACGAAGTATATACTGAGCAGCTGATACACACCTTGCAGGAGTGGATGCTGGGAGGGGGCCTTGGGCTACGGCACGCTGGACGGTGCTCTGGGGTCTGACCTCTGTGTGGGGGGGATGTCTTGTCCCAAGACCCCTCCCACTAGGCTCCACTCACCGGATCACTGTGGGGTACAGCTCCCCAGTATAGAGGAAGATGCAGTTGAAGGAGGCAGCCAGGCAGCCTTTCCCCAGCACAGCAAGAGAGGTTCGGACAATGGACTGATCTAGAGATAGAAAGGAGGGGGTCAGTGGGAGCTCGGGAGTGGGGGTTGAGAATCTGGGGATAGGGCTAAGGGTGAAGGACCAAGGTACTCGTGGGTGCTCACCCTGGGGTACCACCCCGTTGACCAGGATGCAGATGCCTGCCAGCAGCAGTGAGGCCATCTGGGCAGGCCGGCGGCCCAGAGAGTTGATGACAAGGAAGCCCACAAGCTTGGCAGGCAGGTCCACGGCACCAAAAATCACCTGGATTAGGTAGATGCTGACCCCAAAGCCCTGCAGGTCCATGACCAGCCCATAGTAGGCAAAACTAGTGGCAAACCTAGTGGGGAGGGATGAAGGATATGGAGTTGGTTAGGAAGGCTTAAGTGGGGGGGCTGCTCATTCAAAATAGGGGTGAGCTACACTATGACCCTGCTTCAGAAGCTGGAATCTGCCTTGGCTAATCTTTCTTCAGACATTTAGTATGCATTTAGTCTAAGTGTGGGGTAGTCCTCCAATACCCCAAATTTCTCAATCTTCTGATAACTAAGATCCCCGGTGTATTAGGGGATTTTCACTTAGTTGTCATGTAAGATTTATATAGTTTTAATCTTTATCTTATCTGTTGATACTTTAGCTTATCTACTGATACTGGGCTGAGGGCAGGTGGATTTTCAAGCCACATCTTTAGGGTCAAGGTGTTAGGAAAGGCCAGAGCTTTGCAGACCTGTGCACGGTTCTGGGATGGTTGTGCTTCTTAACATGTCAGGAGCCCACAGAATGAAGCTCAGGTTATTGGATAAGACCCACAACCTGGAGTAAATCCCAAATTGGAATGAAAAAATTCACTGGTAGAATTGTTGACCATGCTTCACCTAACTGTCATGGGGTTACTCTGGTGATGGGCTCAGGAGGGGAGCATATCAGAAGGGTAATGGGGAATGTTGCAACCGGAAAGGACATTTTTGGCTGATACCAGGCCAACGTGTACTTCTGGAGATGAGTTTTAGTCATCTTATTGCCCATGCTTGTGTTTCTGGCAGGCCCTGCAAGGCCAGTAAAGTCTCCCAAATGTTTTGCAAGCCAGACTGGTCTCTGCCTTCAAGATGTAATTCTATTGACTCTGGGGCTCATCAATCCTGATGAGGTGTTTTCATATTGGAACAGAGTTAATAAAAGGAGAAGAAGATGGAAAGATTGGTGCCCAGTATGGGGACTGGAAGCAAACTGAGGGGAGGTCATCTGGTTCTTCAAGACTGTCCCTGGTGGAGGATTACTGCCTCTCATGGGAGGTCTGCTGACTTTTCCTCCCTTTGTTCTGGTTTCCTCCACCCATTGCATCCACTCTTTCCCCAGCCAGCCTTTTGTCTCTTGGTCTGTCTGTGTCTCTATGGCTCCGTCTGTCTGGGCCTACCACAGCGTGGAGAGGCAGAAGAAGAGGTGGCGAAGGGCGGGGCAGCGCAGCAACTCCAAGGCGGAAGCCTGGCCTTTGCCCATGGTCAGCTCCTTCTGCAGACTGGCCCGGAGCACCTGCCAGGATGGGCAGGGCTCAGGGCCTGGACTCCTCCAGAAGCTCCTCCCAGCCTAACCCCTTACTCAGGGAAGCCCTCTGAGACCTGGGTTCAGGGTTTGAGGGTAGAATCCTCGTGGGGTGTCATGGGAGGTCTTGGGGTGGGTCTCACCTCCATACTTAGCTTGGTCCCCTCTTCCCGCTTCCCATTGATCCAGGCCACTCTCTGTAGGGCCCTCAGGGTGAGATCTAGCCTCCCAGAGGAGGAGTACCAGCGGGCCGACTCGATGAAGAACCTGGGAGCGGGGGTGGGTGGGGAGGTGGTGGGGGGTAGGTGTCAACATGGCTTCAGTTCCAGTAGGCTCGGCTGGGGGCAGGGGTGGGCTTCCCAGGGGACTGCAGTGGGATTTCATTTCAGACTGGGAACCCAGGGGTTTTGCCAGATCCATCTCTCTAGGACCACAAAGCAGCATCCAGCTTGGGTGATGACCCATTCCCCAACCCAGGAGCTCAGCGTTGAGGTGTCGGGTAAGGGCAGTAGCGCAGGCAGGGTGGAGAGCCGGTGGTGGGGGCGGAGCTGAAGAACAGGATCCCTGGGGCGGGAGGCAGATCCTTCCTCCCACAACCTCAGTTCTCCCATCTGTCATACGGAGACACTGGCCTGGGTCTGACCTTCTGGTCTTGACCTTCTCTGATTCTGTGGTGGAGTGTGCAGTGGGATTTGGGGGATGTCTTGTCCCTTGCCGCCCTCTGGGCAGCCCTCGGGCACCCCTGCCCACCCTGGGCCCCACACACCAGGAGTAGATGAAGAAGGCGAAAAAAGGCACGGAGACCAGGAGCTGCAGGTGGCGCCAGTGGGGCACGGCCAAGGCCACCCCGGCCAGGAGAAACTGGCCCAGGCTGTAGACATAGCCAGTCAGGGTGCCCACACAAGCCCGCGTGTGGATGGGCATCCACTCCACATCTGGAAAGAGGGTGAGAACAGAGGGGTGCCGCTGACTGGGCTGCCGGGTGGGTGGAGACCCCTGGGCCAGACAAAGACCCCTCTCTCCACCCAAACTTTGATCCGTCCTGGAGCTCAGTGGAAGACACATCAAATGAAGATGGGTGCCATGATGGGGGAAGTAGGGGACTTTTGGTGGAGGAAGGAATGGGAAGACGGGTTTGGAATCCCTAGGAATTGTCCCTTCCACTCCCCTGCTGTGTCTTGCTGCTCCCCAACTACTGTCCTGGCCAAGGCCCCCTTTCCCTTCAAAGTGTCTCTGACCACTCAGTGCTGGCTTCCCTCAGCCTGGGCCAATTCAGTGGCCAGAGCAGCTTGGAAGAGACAGTGGTTTTCCTCCATCCAGGAGAGTCAAGGTGGGAGTGGGACCACCTTTCCGCTGTGGTCTGAAGAGGCCCAGCTTTGTTCCTTGTGGGCTCCTGATTCGGCTGCTGGGGCAATGACTTGGACATGTAGACTGGGTTTTGGGGCTGAATTCTCTAGGTGTGTTGCCCTGGCCCTGGCCCCATCCCGGTTCATTCCTGTAGTCCAGAGAACCCCCAATCCATAGATTCCCTTCTGGGTTTGAGGGATGACCTTGGGTAGATTCTTGCCCTTCTCCCCAGTCTCAGGTTCCTCCTTTGAGAACCAGGGGGAAGGGGGTGATTTATCAGAGGATGCCCATTGATGGTTCATGGACAGACCATGCTCAGACCATAAATGTGTTTGGTCTACATGATGCTGGCTTGCCCTATGTTAAAAATATTAGAATTAATTTCCAACATTACAAAACTGGGGTATTTTACATTAATAAAGAGGAGGCGGTAAGATCTGACAACCCTGACCCTTCTGGCTGGAGCAGCTGAGTGGCTGTGGCCCCTCTGGATGGGGCTGTGACCCTCCTTTGTCTACAGTCCTCACCACTCCCTAATGCCTCTTGTACCCAGTCGGCTTCAGTCATTTATGGGAACCGCCTGGCCCTTAAAATGGAGTTTGCAATCGTGTCTAAATGAGGGGTCAGGATGGTATGAGTCCGGGAGAAAGGCTGTTATGTTGGCCGCCCAAAAGTGGGCAGGCAGGACTCAGGAGGGGTTGGCTGGGAGAGGAAGCCGAAAAGGGGCTGCTGGGTTGGGGGGTCAGAGAGGAGTGGGTAGGGACCTGCCCTGCCCTCCCGGCATCCCTCACTCAGTGTCATGCAGTTGAGGGAGATGCCAGCCAGCGACATGCCGGAGAGGAGCCGGAAGGCACAGTAGACAGGGAAGGTGGGAGCGAAGGCGGCACAGGTTCCTGACACGGCCGTCTGCAGGTAGTTCAAGATCAGCAACTTGCGGCGGCCCAGCCTGTGGGGGGAGGGGAGAACAGCAGCAGGGATCCTGAGGGCTGACCGTGCCAGGCCGGGTAGGGAGAGGAGTGCCTGCCCTGGGGGAGGCTCTGGGCTGGGGGTCTTTTGAGGACCTGTGCCGTGTCCTGAGGCTGGCCCTGTAGGTCCTCAGACCAGCCCCAGTGGTCAGGCCAACTTCCCACCTGGTTCCCATGAACCCAGCTGAGGCCCGGGCCCAGCCCGGCCCGGTGGCTCTACACAGGACTGACCTGTCTGCCAGGTAGCCGAACACCATGGCTCCGAGAAGCACCCCTACCATGTACAAGGACTGCGCCAGCTGGCGTAAGGCCCTGTTAGAACACACGAGGTCCCACTGTGGGGAGAGGAGGCAAGGGTCAGGCAGAGATGAGCCTGGGCCACCGGGCTCCCCTTCCCCTCCCTTGGGCTGGCCCTCTGAGGCCTACGTCACCCTCTTCCCCTGACATTTCCCTTTGCTGTTTGCTTCCCCAGTCCCGGTCGCTGAGAGACTTTTCTTGACTCTGACGTTCCCCTTTTCTGTAAAGACCCCCATCTTGAACCCCTCTCTTCATCTTCCCATCTTGGTGTCTGGAGAATCTGAGACTGTCTGTGTGTGTGTGCATGCGTGTGTGTATGCCTCTGTCTGTCTGTCTCAGAGGGGAAGGCAAGTCTGTTTGGCCTCTGGAGCAGGGGGCCCAGGTATCCTCACCTCAGTCACGATGGTGGAAGGGAAGGTGCTGTTGTCATAGATCCAGCCGTTGGTGCAGGGCTCTGTGGCCCCCGTGCCGTTGGGAAAAGGCGGTCCCTGTTGGGGGATGGTGAAGAGGAGGCAGGACTCCGGCTGCCCCTGCCTGTCCCGGGGCAGCCAGGCCTCCAGCTCCCCGTCCTTGCTGAGGTTGGCGTCGGCAGGCGGGCGGCAGTGGTGGGTGGGGATGGCAGCGGTGAAGTTCTGCAGGGTGTTGTGGGAGGCCATCAGGAGCAGGGGGAGGACCACCAGAGTGACCTGGATCTGCTGGAAGCGGCCGACACCCCCCACCTGCTGCAGGAGGTCGTTGAAGGCCATGGGGCCAGGCCCGGCCAAGCGGCTGGGGGCTGAGGACTTCTGTCTGTGTGTCCGTGCGCCTGCCGTCCTTAGCTAGAGGAGAGAAGCCGCTGTTGCTTCTGCAGCTGAGCTGTTCCTAGAGCTGACTCGGAGCTGGCTCTGTGGGGGGACAGGAGCCTGGCTAGCTGCCCCTCCTTCCTTTGCTCTCTCCGTCTTCTGTCCCTCCCTTTCCCTTGAGCCTCCCCTCACTTGGGGGTGGGGTACTCAGCTTTCAGGGTCTGTGGTAGCCCTGACCCCTACATGGGCAGGATTTAATCCTTGGCCTGGAGGGAATGAGTTAAAGTGTGACTTGGTATCAGAAGGATTAACCCTCTGAGTATCCTTGTGTCAGTGGAAATTCTCCAAGTGGGTATAAAGGGCAGGAGAGTGGACTGGAGTGGGGGTGGTGAGACGGGATGTACTGGGAGGGCGTGTCTGGGCATCTGGGGGCCCGAGGGGGTCAGGTGGAACCTTACTGTCTTCCTTTTAGTGAGAAGACAGGTCTCTGGGAAGTGTGGTGGCCTCTTAAGGGACTTCTGTCCTTTTTAGTGGACAGGATCCAAGCAGTCTGTCTTTGGGAAGGGTTGCCAGAGAAAATACAGAACTCCCAGTATCGGATCAACAAATACATTTTATTGTAGTGTAAATATATCTCTAATATTACATGGGACATACTTATACTAAAAAAATATTCATTGATCTGTAATTGAGATTTAACTGGGCATCCTGTATTCTTATTTGCTAAAATTGGCAGCCCCAGTCTCTGGTCTCCTGGGGACAACTCAGATCTTATGGGACCACAGTTTTGTTCAGTCAGAAGAAACTAAAGAGGTCAGAGGCTACTTTTGAAGGACTGGGACTTAAGACCAACATCATACATGATGTAGATCGATTCTTCCAGTGTCTCAGCTTTTACCTTCTGGCTTATTCTGATTCAAAATTTTCCCTTTGTCTCGTTGTCTCTGTCCATAATTTTTTGTTTTTGTTTTCATTTTTTCAGTTGAGCATGAACTTATTTTATTTGTAGCCACAACTCTAAGACAATCACTTGATTTCCTCCAACGGTTTGGCTTCTGAGCCCTGATCACTCAAGATCAGGGTAGTGCCAAGTTCTAATTGGATGGGCTTCTATGAGCTCTGATTGGTTGGATCATGGGTTGGGAATGTCAATAGAGTGAGTTGCAACTTCTTGCTTTTATTGAATTGAAAAAAAAAATTTTTTTTTTAAGTAGGCTCCACACCCAGTGCAGAGCCCAGTGTGGGGCTTGAACTCATGGCCCTGAGATCAAGACCTGAGCTGAAATCAAGATGCTTCATTGACTGAGCCACCCAGACACCCCAACAACTTCTTGCTTTTAATTTGCATAGTGCATAGTATATAAAACATGGACTCTGGAGTCAGTTTACTTGGATCTAAATCCTCATTCCACATTTGCTGGTTGTGTAGTGAGTGCAAGTTGCTAAAATCCTATATTTCTCAGTATTCTTGTTTGTAAGATGGGTATAATAATCGTGTCTGCCTTGTTGGGTTATTGAGGGTTAAATGAGTGAATCCTTTAAGTAAAGATCTTAAAGTAGCCACTGCCCTAGAGCTCAGTGAGTATGAGCTGTTCTTATTATTTGTTTCTGGTAAAAAGGTGAGACAATCATATGGATTTTGGAGAGAAAATAGGCCTAAGCACATCTTACCCTAAGAACAGTGATTCTCGGGCGCCTGGGTGGCTCAGTTGGTTAAGCGACTGCCTTCGGCTCAGGTCACGATCCTGGAGTCCCGGGATCGAGTCCCACATCGGGCTCCCTGCTCAGCGGGGAGTCTGCTTCTCCCTCTGACCCTCCTCCCTCTCATGCTCTCTGTCTCTCATTCTCTCTCTCGCAAATAAATAAAATCTTAAAAAAAAAAATAAATAAAGTTAAAAAAAAAAAAAAGAACAGTGATTCTCTACTGGAGGTGATTCCCCCCAACTCCCTCCCTCTCCAGGAGACATTTGGCAATGTCTGGAGACATTTTTGGTTGGATTTAGATTCAAGTAAACAGACTCCAGAGTCCATGTTTTATATACTATGCACTGTGCAAATTAAAAGCAAGAAGTTGTTGGGGTGCCTGTGTGGCTCAGTCGATGAAACATCTTGATTTCAGTTCAGGTCTTGATCTCAGGGTTGTGAGTTCAAGCCCCGCACTGAGCTCTGCGTTGGGTGTGGAGCTTACTTAAAAAAAAAAAAATCAATAAAAGCAAGAAGTTGCGACATGCTCTATTGGCATTCCCAACCCATGATCCAGCCAATCAGAGCTCATCAGATCACTGGGGTGGTTAGCAATCCTGGCGTACAGTGGGTAGAGTCCAGGGATGCTGCTGAACATCCTACAATGCACAGGACAGCTTCCCATAATCAAGAATTTTCTGGACCCCAAATGTCAATAGTGCTAAGTTTGGGAAACCCTACCCTAAGAGATGTCTCAGACTTATTTTGAATAGTGATCAATCCCATACCTGCTTGGCCAAGGATATTCCAGGCATACAGATGACTCCTACCAGAATATTTCTAAGAATGCCCATGCTCTTATTGAATTAGGGAAAATGTTTGCAAGGTGAGGAGGAGAACTCCTCCTCCACGTTCTGCTGGAGTACAGTAGAGTAGCCTGGACTCTGAAGCATGGTGGCCCTTCCTTTCCTAGGCATTTCGTCACTGGAGGAGTCAAATCAGGACCCCAACCTTCCTGGGTCCAGGCCAACATTCTTCTCCACCATGTTCTAACTCGATTGTTGGTTTGAGGGTTCATGCCAGATTATTCTTTGTGGTGTGTTTCCATTTGGGGTCTCTGGCTGTCCCTCCCTGTTACCTGTCTTGTACGGACTGTCCATCCACCTCACTTCATCAGATACTTTGGCATATATCCGAACAGCATGGATGGTTAGGGTTCTGAGTTTTATGGGAGGTAGCCAGGCCCCGTATGAATTAGCTGATGCAAAGGGCCATGAAGGGAGGGGGAGTTTCTCAGTTCTTCCAGGCATAAATCTCCAAGTCATATTGTTGAGGGGAAGCAGTTGTATTCCCAACTTCTCCTGTAAGGACTTAAGATGCCTGCTATTCTTGTGCAGTTTACCCAAACTACACTTTTGTATTAAGTTGGGAGGGTGTTTACCATCTGTTGAGGCGCTGGGATACATGAAGTCTTAGACTGTTTCGGACCTAGTCTGTCTAACTTCAAAGCCAGATTGTTTCCTGCTGATTTAGAGGTGTGTGCTGCCCAGCTAAAGAGGCCTTAGGACTCATCCAGTCTCATTATGTACAGAAGAGAATAAGGAAGCTCAGAGAGGGATGTAACTCAGCCCAGCTTCCCCCTCCCCTCCCCCCGAATGTTGGTTCTGGGCTGGGACCCAGTGGGTGTCCAGATGCCTGACAACATTCTCTAGGCCAAGGTATATAAGAGCCTTGCGGCCTGGGGATGTGAGGACAGCTGGACAAACAGCTGGGGCCTCTGGGGCCAATCTCCTGCCAGGACTTGGTGCCCTGATGGGGGCGTGGGAGGAGTGTTGAGGGCAGTGGGGGAGATGGCCTCTACAAGCACCCTCCCTTTCTGAGCGTGAGCCCAGCTTTGCCTTTGAGAAGAGCCCCCTCCCTAGGGCCTGACTAGCTCCAAGCCAGGCTGAGCCTGGAAAAGGCTCAACTGGACACTCCAGGGACTAAATTGTGGTTGGCTCCTGGGATCATCTGGCTAGCAAGGAGACTTCCCACCAGCCTCCCAGCTCATGGAGGGTTTCTGGATGGAAATGCTACCATAGCGAATGATTGGCAGAATGAGAACTATCCTTTAGGGACATTCTGGGTCATTAAATACTCAGAGTTGGACTCCCTGGACCGACTGGAATGTGAACTTCAATTCTGGCCATGCTCACCAAGAAGGGGTCAAATCCAGGACTTCTGATTGGCCAAGAGCTACAGAACCACATACGATCAGAGATGAATGCTGTCACTCACATGAAAACTTCTCATGGTACAGATAAGGAGACCAAGGCCCAGAGTAGGCAATGGATTTGTCCTTGGTCACACAGAAAACCCATCTAGAACTCGGTCCTCTTGATTCCCAACTGAGATGTGCTATTAGGGTACAATGCACACCAGATTCTGAAGACTTATGATGAATTAAAGGCTGTAAAATATCTTTATCGGTAACCTTTATGTTTATTACATGTTGAAATGGTAATATATGGGTATTTTGGGTTAAATAAAATATATTATCATATATATATACTTAAAATTAATTTTACCTCTTTTTAAGAACTAGCTACTAGGAATTTTAAATTACATAAGTGGCTTGGTTCCACTGGACAGTGCTGGTAAAGAATATTTGAGGAAGGGGTCTTAGGAAAGAACTCTGGGGAAGGTCAGTGTTCAGGAGACGATACAGGGAGAGGAGCTGCTTTTGGAATTGTTTGGTTTGGAAACCCTTGAGTTTAGCTTAAACAAAACAAAAGCTATTCAGAGAATTCAGGATATTTTCTTGAGCTCAGTGTCAGAAAATATATCCAGGGCTGAGGAGGACCTGGAATCCATTAAGAATCCATGTGAATAGTCTCACTGAGTCTTTTTATCTGGGCCCCTGTGTCTCTGGTTCTCCCTTTCTCTGTGCCCTTTGCTTTTTTTTTTTCTCTGCAACCGGCTTTCTCTGACCCACTGGCATCAGGGCCAGCCCACCCTCATGCTAACTTGCCTTCCCAGGACAAGGGCCAAGGCATGGACTAGAACCTCTGTGACTCAGATCCCCAGCCCAGGAGGGAATACATGATGAACGAAACTTGGATCAGAAGGGCCCTCTTGTCCAGTCAGTCATGACCAGACCTGGAGGTCATGTAACTATTCAGTTGGCAGGTTCAGGGGATGTTGACCTTTGAGGAAGGGGTGGGGCAGGACGGGCAAAGCAGAGTTTTGTAGCATTTACAGGAAACCCTCCAGGAGACGCTGAAGGAGCAGCTGCAGTATGGGAGGGAGCTTCATGCCCTTGGCATCTCAGAAACTGGGAAAGGGGGACGAGGCCAATAGGACCGAAATCGGCTGAGAGGCCAAGTTAACACAAGTTGATAATGACCTGTGGATTCAGCACTGGGGGTGCCGAGTGCTGTATGTGACAGCTCTCTTGGGGAGGGGGGAGAGCCAGAGTGCTGTTTGAAGATGTACGAGGTTAGAAGGTACAAGGCAGGGAGGCACCCAGCTCCTTTATAAAGTTTAGTTGTGAAGGGGAGAAATTTCGAGACAGTGTGGCCCCTGCCGGGAGATACGACTCCAAGGGGAACTGGTTGGTTTGGTTGGTTTTCATTAAGATAGGAGAGGCGGGAGCTTATCTGACTGGTGATGAGAAATGAGCCAGGAAAGAGCTAATAGGTGGAGGAGACCTGAGGGGGAAGACATCCGAAGGCTGCCTTCCGGAGGGGCTGGATGCAGAGCCCCATTGGGAGGACGGACTTTCTGCTGGGACTGAAGGGAACTCGGGGCACATGGGGTGACATTGGTGGCCTTTGACTATGGCTGCGGTTTTCTCACTTCAATCGGACACAGAGCTGTCTGGTGTCATGGGCCTGGGACGTCATTGGAGACCTGGGGCAAGCAGGTGGATCAGATCGGGACTGGAGCAGCACAGGCTTCCGTCTGCAGCAGCTCTGGGCTTGTCTCGTCCTCTGCTCACGCGCACGCTGGGACACGTACGTGCACACACGGCGTCGTGCACACAGTGTATTTCCAAGCACAGGACTTGCTATGGGCTATTGCGTCCTCACCCAATTTGTATGTTGATGCTCTAACTTCCAGTGTGATGGCAATTTGAGGTGGGGCCTTTGGAAGGTAACTGGGGATAGAAGAGGTCATGAGGGTGGGGCGTCATGGTGGGATTAGTGTCCTCCCAAGAAGAGATGGCAGAAACCTTGCTTTTCTCGCGCACTCCCTGCCAAGTGAGGACAGACTGAGAAGGTCGCTGTCTGCAAGGCAGGAGGAGGGCTCCCACCGGAAACAGTCTGCTAGCACCTTGATCTTGAACTTCCCAGCGTCCAGAACCGGGAGGAAGAAGCACTTGCTGTTTAAGTGGTCTGTCTGTGGCATGTTGCTATCACAGCCTGAGCAGGCTTGGTGTATACGCAGCTCTGCGTGCTCACACATGCACACACAGGTTCCCATCAGCCCAGCCTCTACGTACCCGTGTGCCCATCCCTGCGTGCAACACACAAGTCCCGGTGATGGTTGTGTAGCGCACACATCCGTGTGGTGGCCTGCCCCCTTCTCCCTGCCACCCCCATTCCTGAGCAGTGTGGCTTGAGTTCATTGCCGTTTATTGAACCCTCCCATCGAAGAAAGGGGTGGGGAGCAAGAAAGGGAAGCTGTCTTTGTTTAGGATTGAGCCAGGGAGCCCAAGGGGACCTCAGGGAAAGGAGGCTGGAACAATGGGGGAAGGTGGCAAGTGGGAAAGGGCTGGACAGAAGAATGGCAAGACCTGGGCTGAGGGAGGATGAGGACAAGGGTGGGGCATGGGAAGGCCTGTGGCCAAAGCTTTGGGCTGGAGCATGGAACTGCTCAGGGCCCCCTCAAGGTGCCCTCAAGAGCCCAGAAGCAGGCGAAGACCTGGCTAAGATTCGCTTCTGGAGGGCAGGGGAAGGGGGCTCTGTTGTCCTCAGCTGGGGTCCAGGCCCGGTCCAGAAGACTGCAGAGGGATCCTCTGGGATGCTTTTTCTGCTTCTGGTTCCTGCTTTGGTTTCTTTGCCCGCCAGGACCTAGGGAAAGAGATCTCAGGAAAAGCCCTGGGTCTGGACCTGCTTCCCCAGTGAGGAGTTCCAGTGGGACCAGAGGCAAGGGACTGACCAGGTTTCCACGTCTTGGATAGTCTCTGGCAAGGGCCGATTGAGGGTCTCAGGCAGGAAGTAGGCGGCACTGCCTCCAAGGAGGGTAATGGTCCCAAATATAATACTGGGGATGAAGGGCTGCAACTCCCCTGTGATTTTCACCAGCGGGGCTGACATGCTTCCTGCACGGGTCCACAGGTTGCTTACACCCATACCTGTTTGCCTTGGGAGAGTCCAGAGCAGGGATTGGCAGCCTGTGCGTGGTTCTTCTTTTTTTTATTTTATTTTTTTAAATTTTTTAAAAGATTTTATTTATTTATTTGAGAGAGAGAATGAGAGAAAGAGAGCACATGAGAGGAGGGAGGATCAGAGGGAGAAGCAGACCCCCTGCTAGGCAAGGAGCCCGATATGCGACTCGATCCCGGGACTCCAGGATCATGACCTGAGCCGAAGGCAGTCGCTTAACCAACTGAGCCACCCAGGCGCCCCTGTGCGTGGTTCTTAAAGGACAGGTCTGGGACCCCTGGGCGGGGCAGGAGGATGTCACAATCCCACCTGACCCCGTATCCTTTGGCTGGGCCAGCCCCTAGCCCAGCACCTACCGGATGACTGTGGGGTATAGCTCGGTCGTGTAGAGGAAGAGGCAGCTGAAGGAGCCGGACAGGCAGCCCTTCCCAAACACAGCCAGGACTGTCCTCAGGGTTGGCAAGTCTGCAGCGGGAAGAAAAGGCGAGGGACCTCGGGCTCAGGAGCACCTGAGTGTTCTTCCTCCTCAGCGGACTTTGTCTCCCTTTTTGCTTTGGCTGCTGGAAAGCTCAGATATAAATTTAAAGCTGAGTAATAGTCCCTCTGCTATTTCTAGTGCTTTGCAGGCTGTCCTGCTGCATTTGTGCTTTTCCCTGGCTCTCATTCCCTACTCCCATATTTTGTTGTATATATGCTTGTCCTAAAATAGCTCAAGTTCCTTTGGAAGGATATGGGTGTATCTGTCAACACACAAACATCTATATAAAAGTGGCTTTTCCAAGGTCGTGGTGGGAGTAGGTTGTGGGGTCTTCCCTGAGCACTGAGTGCTGTGGCTTTTCCATGCCAGCTCGTCTTCTGTAGCGATGTCACCAGGCCATGCCCGATCCCTGAGCAATCCCTCACACTGGCCAGATACCACCATACTTTGCCCAGGCTGAGTCAGATCTGGAAAGGAGCTTTGATATCATCTAGCCCAACTGAGTCATTTTCTAGATGGGAGACGTGAGCCCCAGAGAGCGCAGGGACCTGCTCAAGGTAACACAGAGAATTAGGGGCAGGGCCAGCGGAATTGGGGTCCTACGCACCCCACTTCCCAGCCTGTGGCAGCCTGTGATGCCCACGGGCATGTTAGGTTCTGGCTTCTCACCTGAGGGCACAAAGATGATAGCCAAGATGGACCCTCCTGCCAGGAGTAGACAACTGGCCTGGGTGATGTGTCGGCCTAGATAGTTTATAGAGAGGACAGTGATGAACTTGGCTGGGATGTCGACCCCACCAAAGATGAGCTGGAGGATGTAGAGGTTGACTCCAAATTCTTCCACACCCATAGCCAGACTGTAGTAGCCAAAACCGGTGGAAAACCTGAGGGGAAGAGAGTGATTGATTGGCACCTGCAGCCAGACCGGGGTCTCTCCCCAAACTGGTCATTGGGTCATAGGGATGATGAAAATTTCATTTCTTATCCCAGCTGGAGCTGATCAGTACGGGCTGCTGGAGAGCTGTTTTGAGCTCTCTGAGATTGTGTCTGGGCTCAGTGCTGGGATGGATTGGTTCTGTCTGACATGGGTATGGTCTAGGGTGTGGTGGCAAAGATCCACATAATTGACTCCAGAGAATATCAGGACTGGCAGGAGTCTGGGAGAATCCAAGGAGGTAGTAAATGATCTCTCTTGGTTGGGTAATAGTTTAATGTCTAGAATGGGAGAGGTGAGAGTCAAGTTGTGCACCTGGGTCAGATGCCTCCCCTTTCCCTCTCAGAATCCTGGGATCCCTTCTGAAGTCCCTGGACATATTGGACCCTATTCACGTAGGGATAAAGAAGGGTCTCAGAACCAGGTGACAGATGGGCTTTGCAGGAGCTGTGGAATGTCAGACAGAAGAGAAGACTCGGAGAAGCATGAGGGCCAGCCTCGTTCTGTGGGGTCCCAGAGGGCAGAGCTGGGCCAGTGGGGGCAGTGACAGAGAGGCATAGAATGGGGAAATTGCCATGGCAGGGATGTGAGCTGGGAGCTGGGAAGGGGTTTGGAGCATTTGCCTTATGGGTGGGGTGGGCGTGACCTGACGAGGAAGCGGACCCCGATGGCTGGAACTAGGTGTGTGGCAGGTACACAGGAGATTTATTTCCAGGGTTGGGGCTGGGCTGGGGCAGCCCAGGGAGGGAATCTCTTGACTCCTCTTGCAGGTGCCCTAGACCTTCCCCTTAGGGGAAACTGCCAGAAGCCTTGTTCATCACCTCTGTTCTGTAGAGGTGCCAGGGTGTGGGCAGCGAGGGGTGGTGGGTTACCAGGCCAGAGAAAGACAACAGGTCACACGGCGCAGGTTGGGTGTCTGGAACAGGTCAGCTATGCTGTACTTGGCCTTGGCCAAGGAGATCTCCTTCTGCATGATCAATTTGAGCTCCTTGGGGAAGAGGAAAGAGAGGGTTGCCATTAGTGATCAGCTGTTGGGCAGGAGGAAGAAGGGAAGGAGGTGCAGGCGTCTCTAGAGGACTTTGCTTGGGGCATTGGATGTGATGTTGGCTTGTGAGCAGGGAAACAGAGGTGAGAGGAGGGTTCCTGCTCCAGACTACAGTCCCTCTCGGCTCCTACCTCCACGCTGAGTTTTTTTCCTTCTTCCTTCTTGCCATTGATGGCAGCCATCTGCCGGAGTATTTTCAGGGCCTTCGAGAATTTTCCAGAGAGGATCATCCAGCGTACAGACTCTGGTATCCACCTGGGTGCCAGAACCAAGTCACAGTGACTACCCTCATGCCAGAACCTTTTTTGAGGGACCAGAAGAATATCAACATCAACAGGGCCCAGGGGTAGGAGGTCCAGAAACCCGAGCTGTTTTACTGCAGATTTCACGGAATTTAAACTTGGCCAAGCTTTGCACCTGGACTGACTGCCGCCAGCACAAATTCTAGCTTTCTCTTCTTCCCCTTCCAGAAGAGCCTTCCCTCTGCCCCCTACCTGGGCTACTTGTTATTGTTGGGTATCTTCCTTAGCTAGGAGCCTTGGGCCTAGGCCAAGACAGGTGGATCCTGGGGAAGGGACGGCATGTTTAAGGCTAGATAGCTGGATGATCCTGTACATCCACCTCTCCAGCCTTCCTTGGGCCGCCCCTGGGGTGAAGAAGGAGCAGGGTTGCAGTCCTGGGGCAGCTTGAGAAGGTGGCTCAGGTTAGGATTATGACCTAGGGAATGGGTTTGGGGCAGAGGACCAATTCTGCTGTAATAGGAGCACAGCATGAGGTCCTGGGATTGGCAAGCAGGCAGCTAACCTCACCTTCCCCACCTCCAGGCTGTATTTTTGGGCTTGGTTCTCTCTGAGCAGACCCTAAGTGTCACTAGGCAAAGAGGAACAGAGGAGGAGGAGGTGTGGGGAGAAAGGAATGATATTTTTAAAAGTCCTTTCTGGGGCGGTGGTCAGCTGTGGCTGTGGCCTCCACAGGCACCCAGGGCCTGGACTCTGTCCTCTTCTCCCTGAGATTAGGAATAGTGGCTCCCAATCAGTGAGCCTTCCCTTGGACCAGGCACCCATGACCCTGGGTGACGGGCATTATTTTCATTTCGCCTAGGAAAATCTTGAGGCTCAGAGTAGGTGAGGCTTGTCCCAAGTCCCAGGGTGAAGGGGTTTGCACTCTCGACAGTTCCCCGCTGACCTTCTGCCCTTATTTTCTTCCCCACTTTCTGCTCCTTGTCTGCTCCCATCCCAGGTTGTGAACATTCCCTAGCTCTACCCTGGATCCTCTGACCACCTCTCTTTCTGCAAGATTGTCCAGACCCCTCTAGAAGATTCTATTCTCATTTTCAAATGGAGGCCCATCCCAGTTCTGTGTCTTTTTGTGTAACCTTGGGGGATGGCTTGACTTCTCTGAACCTCAGTTCCCTCATGGGTCAAGTGGGATAATGATGCCTCCTTCACACAGAGATGCCATGAGGACTGGAATGATTTAGGTGGATGCCTAGAACAGGGCCTTGCACAGAGTAAGTGCTCAGCAAAGGGTCACTCCGAGTCAGTTTATGCATCCGACTCTTGATCTCAGCTCAAATCTTGATCTCAAGGTGGTGAGTTCAAGCTCTGCACTGGGCTCCACGCCCAGCATGGAGCCTACTTAAAAAACAAAAAAACAAAAAAAACAAATTACATTTTGGAGATTCAGTTCCTGTTTTCAGTGTGTCCTTAGGTTTGATGTGATGATAGTGAGCTCTTTACCTATTTGGGGTCTCTGACCCAGAAACCTCGATTCTCCCAGGTCCCCAGGTTTGGGCTTTCCTTTCCTTTATACCTCATATCTAGAAGTCCCCAAACCCTGTGGATTTGTCCTTCAAAATGCCTCTCAGACTTGTCCCCGAGGCTCCTCCTGCCCACACAGTCACGTCCCTTCTCTCTCTCATCCCCACCTCCTTGGGTCTGTCCTGTGCCACCAACAGAAGCTTGGTCAGGCCTTTCCACACTGCAGACACGTTCGGAGACATTCTCTGTCCCTCCACATGAAGCTGAGGCTCCTTGGCTTTCTGTGCTCTCCACAGTCTGGCCCCATGCCCTGCCTCTCAACTTAGCCCCTTCCTCCCCTGAGTGCCCCCCAGACATCTGCTCCAACAGCACATCTTTGTGTACTAACTCCTCCTCCTTGGAATGCCCTTCCCGACTCTGGGACAGAGGTGTCTTGACTGGTCAGACGCGGGCTCCCCCTGTTTGGCCCCAGCGGGCACGTAAGGAGGGAGATGAAGAGGAGAGGGCCACATACCAGGACAACAGGAAGAAGGCGAAGAAGGGAATGGACACGGTTAACTGTAGCCAGCGCCACTGGGGGATGGCATAGGCCAGGCCAGGCAGAATGAACTGGCCACAGGTATAGAAGTAACCCATTAAAGTTGACATGATGGCCCGCATCTGGATGGACAGGCACTCGACATCTGCAGGAGGAGCCCAAGGACCAGATTAAGATCGTGCTGGGCCCTGGGCCACCTCCCCATGAAGGGGCACCAGCTCCTGCCCACCCCCCATCAGCTACTTGATCTGACCCTGATCCTAAGGGTTCATCACTCCCGTTTTACGGATGCTGTGACTAAGGCTCAAGAAGGTAGGACTCAAACTTAGGTCTGTCTGACTTCCAAGCCCACACTTTTTTTTTTAAGATTTTTAAAAAAATTATTTTTAAGTAATCTCTAGACCCAACATGGGGCTCGAACTCACAACCCTGAGATCGAGTCACATGCTCTATCAATTGAGCCAGCCAGGCACCCCCCACCTCCAAGCCCACCCTCTTGACTGTCTTTCCAGAGGCAAATGACTACCCTTATTTTGCCTCAATGTCCTTGTCTGTAAAAATAGGACAACAGTGTCGCCTTGTTGTGTGTGTGGACTGAATGGGATTGTGTCCCCGGCAGAGTGTCAGGCCCGGGGAGGGGGTGGGGTCCTCGGTATTGATCGCTGTTTTCGTTATGTTCAGAGGGGGCCTCTGAGATCCTGAGAGGGGCAGCACCTTATGTGACCAAGATCACAGGGAACCTGTGTTGAGCCAGGCCCTTGGCTTCAGGCTGGGGTCCCTCAACTCCTGTTCCCTTGCCTCTTCCCCCTGTGGCTCACTCAAGATCGCGGTGCTCAGGACAATGCCTGAGATGCTCCAGCCACTCAGGAAGCGGAAGACCATGTAGATGGAGACGTTGGGGCTGAAGGCTGCCCCTGAACCACTGGCTGCCAATAGCAGGTAGCTGCAGGTCAGGATGGGCTTGCGGCCAAACCTGGAGCTCAAAGGAGAGGAAGGACCGATTAGCCACAGTGAGCTAGCTGAGACAGTGACTGCAGGTCTTGGGGCAAAGGGTCGGACCACCTCCCAAAGGGCTAGGTCGGGCATGCAATTCCCGCTTTAGACAGAGCCTGACTGGTAATTGCTATTTTGTTGACAGATTTGCAGTTACAGGTTCAAGTTAATGAGTGATCGGCCTCTATCCCCAGCTTAGCGGCCTGAGCAGAGGTCAAGGGACTTCCCATCTCTAAACAGTCCTTGCACCCCACCTCCATGGCCGCACAGGCCACTATGCTGTGTCTGAAAACCTCGAGGCTTTCCCCCAGGGTCTGAGGAGGTGGGAAGACTCAAGTTGGGAGGGCTTGGGGCAGGGAGAAGGCTGCGCCCCGAAAGGGACTGGGACTTGCCCAAAGCCACAGAACAGGGACAGTACTTCCTGCCTCCCTCAGCTCTTTGCCTTTTGGGGGGCGGTGCATAGGTGGTCAGAGTGAGGTGGGATGTCCCTATAGGTTGTGCGTCCCCTCCGGAGGCTCCCCGGTCTTACCTGTCTGACAGGTCTCCTAGCACGATCCCTCCAATCAGTGTACCCGCCATGAAGACAGACTGGGCCACCTCCTTCAGTATTCTGGAGTCACACACCAAGTCCCACTGCACAGGAGAAAGGTCGTGCCAGCCTGGCTCGGTCCAGACTGGCCCTCCCAGCCATGCTCAGCCTGAGCCCCACAGTGCCTGCCCGCTCCTGGAGCCGTCACCCGACTTCCCTGAGCCTGGACCCCACTCCCAAGCCCCGTTCTGCGTTCAATTGGGCCCGGGGCTCCTTGGGTCTGCCTGTGGCTCTTTGGGTCCCTGACCCGTGGTGTGTAATAACAGTTCCTCTCTAGCGTGCGGGGCCTGTCAGAGGCTTGTAGTGTCTGCCTAGCTGTCACTTCCAGGTCTGTTCTCAACTCCTGCCCTCGTCCCCTCCAAGCTTGCCTGTGCCCCGGGCAAGGTCAGGGCCGGTCTGCAGCCTAGGTCTCTCCCTCTCCTCCACGGGGACACTGCTCTATGGTTGACACCTCGCTCCATCCCACATCCTCTGTCTTTGTCTCTCAGATCTCTCCTTCTTGGAAACTCCTTCCGGTCCACATTCACTTTGTTTCTCCCTTCCCTTCAAAGCTGAATCTCTCGAATGAGAAGCTATACTTGCTGTCACCCTGGTCTCATCTCCCGCTCATTGCTCAAGTCTGCCCCTGCCACTCCACCGACACCGTGCTCTCCAGAGAGAGCTTTTCACTAAGCCCACTGGAACCTTCTGTAGCCTGCTCTGCCCTGACTTTCGGCAGCCCCTCACATTGCTGATGCTGACCTCTCCCTCCCCCTGGTCTTCCTCTCTCTATTTACCACTCCTCCTCTTCCTCCATGGGCTCCTTTCTTTCTATCCCTTAAAGATTCCCCAGGGCTCTTTCTGGATCTTCCTCTCTTTTTATCCACTTTCCTGAGGAAACGTCACCTGCTCCTATGGCTTCAATTTCTATTTTATGAGGAAGACTCCAATCCATATCTTCAACCCAACCTCTCTTCTGGCCTGGACACCAGTCGATTCAGCTGCCTTCTTGGAAATTCTACTTGGATGATGTCTCACGGTCACCTCAGAGTCAACAAGACTTGTCACCCACTTCTCAATCTCAGTGGCTGGGAGCCCTTCCTTTGCCTCATCCTTCTCCAGTGCACCACCATTCCACCCTCCAGTTTCTAACTTCTGAATATTTCTGGAATCTGGATTCTTCTATTTCCACTGCTATCTTAGTGCAAGGTTAATAGTAACGGCCGATTTTTATGGAGGGCTTACTATGCACCAGGCCCTGCTATAAGGGAGCATTTCCCAGGCTTTAACTTCTTCAGTCCCCACAACAACCTTATGCTGGGGCATGACTATCATCATCATCCACATGCTACAGATAAGGAGACTGAGGCCAGCTGATGATTATTGTGATGATCTTCAGACAGGTCTCCCAGCCTTCGATTTCAGTTCCTCTTATCTGTGCTTCCCCTGCTAACATGAATGGCTTTCTAAAACTCCACTCAGGTCAGGTTCCTGTCTTGCCTAAAGCACTCACTGGCTTCCTCCTGCCTTTTGGGTAAAGAGAAAGCGCTGTTAACACAGATTTATAAAGCCCTCATGCTCTGGCCCCTGCCTTACCTGTCTGGCCTAATCTCCTGCTAATCCCCAACACGCACCCTTTGTCTAGCTGTCCTGAACTACTTGTGTAATGAAGTGGAGAATTTTATTAACTAGAAATGCCTCACAAGAATGTTTTGGAAGTGAAACAGTGTGGGGGAAGAACCATACATCCCAGGGAGCTCTTTCCACGTCCTCTGCTGGAAGTGAGGGGGATGGGGTGGATGAAGACTCCAGGTGCTCCGGCTGCCTCCGGGTGGCCCAGCATGGCCAGCAAACCCAGTGAGCTCTTCTGGCTGAGAAGGGAGGCTGCCTGGTATGTGTGTGGCATGAGGGGAGGGTAAAGGGTGAAGGAGGAAGTGAGGGGGTGTGAGGAGGAGTACGCC
This sequence comes from Leptonychotes weddellii, assembly GCF_054177405.1. Taxonomy (NCBI): domain Eukaryota; kingdom Metazoa; phylum Chordata; class Mammalia; order Carnivora; family Phocidae; genus Leptonychotes; species Leptonychotes weddellii. Next base: position 7,855,161 of record NC_138379.1, on the reverse strand, counting down.
AGAGAGTGTCTAGAGAGACTTCTGGTACATTGTGGCATGCTGTGGAAAGCTCCTTTAGGAAAATCTAAAGTAAAGACCTCCTGTCCACCTAAATTCATTCACACCCCCTCCCCCTTCCACAGTAAACAGCACATTTCCCAAGTGACCCAGTAGCTGAGTGGGGTCATGTTGTTCTTGATGGTGCAATGTGAGCGGAAGAAATGCTTGTTACTTCCACATCATTTGATTAAGAGAGAAGCCTTGGTCTGGACTTGAATGCCTTCTCCCTTCCTGTTGATGGGAAGGGTGACAACTAGAACAACTCGGGAAGCCATGTGTTGAAGATGGCAAAGCTGCTGTCAGTCTGGGTCCCTGAATGACCCTATGGGGCAGAGTCACCCATCAACACGAAATTCCCACCTTAGAACTATTGCATGAGAAAGAGAACCACTTCTATGCCCCACAAGCCATTGAATTACCATTGACTCTTTTGTTATGGCAACATGGCCTATCCTGATACATTCCACAAGAAGTTGCAAATGGAAATTTGATTCCCCCCCTCACCAGCCTCCATGTTATTTAGTGCCTCAAGAAATCATTCTGCTTGGATCCTGAGAGGGTCAGTGTCAGACCCATTTGGATTAGTTTAAGACTGTTGCCCTTCTCCACTGAGACCAGATCTGCCAGGTCCTGGTTTCTACAAACTACTTGCGGTGAGGTACGCATTAGAATAACGGTCACAAGCCAGTTTCTACTTGAAATTTGAGCAATGTACAGGAAATACCATTTCTAGAATGGGCTTTGACTCATGTTTAAAACATGCCCAAATCCTTATAATGACCCATAAATTCCTGCAGAATGAGCAGATTTATTCCTGTTACCTCTCTGCTCTCATTTGTTATTACTATCTCCCCCATGGACTCCACTGTACTTGGTCTTCTTGCTGCTCCTTAAACATGTCAGGCACCTCAGAGTCTTGGCATATGGTATTTCCTTGGCCTGGAATGTTCTTCCCCCAGATAGCTGCTTGGCTTGCTCCTTCACCTCCTTGAGATCTTCTTAACAAGAACCTCCTTGACCACCCTATTTAAAATTGTAACTCCCAGCTGTCTACATTACTCCATCCCCCTTTATTTTCTTGATTGCAATTTTACCATGAGATATACTACATAGTTCCTTTTTGTGTGTTTGTTTCTCCCTCAGATTATCATCTTGATGAGGGTAGAGTGTTTCATCTGTTTTGTTCACAACTGTACTTCCATTGCTTAGAACAGAGCCTGGCACATAGTAGGCACTCAGTAAATATTTGTGGGATTGAAGGAATGAGCATTCCATAGAAAGAACAGAGAAATGGAGAACCTTAGTGGTTAAGATATGCTGATGTCTAAAGGAGAGGTCATAGGGTCCACATTCCAGATACTACATGGAGGACAGTTTTGCTTTGCCAGAATGAGCGTATGTCAGGTTGGAGAGTGTCTAGGCTATATTTGTAGACTCTATAACCACATGTTAGCAAGAAGGACTGGAAAAACTTTACAATCACACTGGAAAAACTTCTATGGCAAACTGTCTACTAGGGGATGGTAAAATGGGGGTTTAAATCTTGGAAGAAGCACTTTGTGGTTAGATATTTAAAAAATCTTGGATTTCAAATGCACTCTTAGTTGCTCCCAGAGATTTTATGGTTAATAAAACTCATTGAAGCTGATGATAAAACTGTGGCCAGGGTTGCCCTGCCGATTAACACAAATCCATGGGGCTCAGATCTGGGACATGCAACTGCTAGGGGTTGAATTGTGTCCCCTGAAAAGATAGGTTGAAGTCCTAACCGCTAGTACCTCAGCATGTGACCTTATTTGAAAATAGCAATGTGGCAGATACAATTAGTTAGGATGAGGTCATACAGGGGTAGGTCTGGGCCCTTCACCCAATATGACTGGTGCTCTTGTAAGAAGAGAAGATACAGACACATAGGGAGGACACCATGAGACATTGGAGGCAGAGACTGGAGGGATGCATGGATAAGCCAAGGGACGCCAAAGATCACAGACAACCACCAGAAATGGGAAGAGGCAAGAAAAGATTCCTCCCTAGAGCCTTGGGAGAGAGCATCCCTACACCTTGATTTTGGACTTCTAGTCTCCAGAACTGTGAGACAATAGATTTCTATTGTTTTAAGCCACCCTGTTTATGGTACTTTGTTATGGAAATTCTAGGAAACAGATACACTGTGTGATTCCTGTATGTTTGAAATACCTGTGGGTTTGGTAGGTGGTAATGGGAAGGGGATTGGGAAGGGGATTTCTCTCCACCTGGCCATGAGGGAACCAGACATAGAGAGAACTGGAGAGATTTTTTAAAGGCATCCTGGAATTCTGGGGGGAGGGAAAGATACCTAGAGACATTTTGGGCATGCTTTGGTGTGGTTAGCTGCAAAAACCCTTGAGAAGGCCTTGTTAAGAAAACCTATAACTGAAGGCTTGGTTGGTCTCAAAGGTGTTGAGAATGTGGTTTATGTTCCTTTGACTTGATGCACAGGCTGGGCCACATGGGGTCTGCACTATCGCTAGATTCAGTGACAACATCGTGCTGTGTGTTCCTCTCTGCTTTTACGCTTGTCATCGTGTCCTTGTTCTCATCATGGTGCCAGCCCTTCAGGCCCTGGAGACAGAACAGGAAAGCTCAAGGCCAGAGAAGAATTGCAGGGGCCTCGGGGGACCAGCCTGTGCATCCAAGCCCACTTGGACCCTCAGACTGAGCTGGGCACCCACAGAGCTGAGGTTCAGTGGTGTGGGAGCTATGGGCTACAGCTCCTCTCCAGGGAACCCAGAACCCACAATCCATGCTCCCCACACTTTCCAGACTTGAAAGAAAGGCCTTTGTTCCCTCTTAATTTCCTAGTAAAGCTCTTTCTGAAAAATTCCAACCTTATCTCTACTGAACTCAGAGAAAGGAATGTGTGGTCGCCTCTGCCAGGAAAGCTTAGGGGATCAGAGGGGGAGGGAGACTCTCTCCAATCCGGCTGGACCCTTAGCTGTGCTCACTCACATCACTGGCATGGTCCTCTCACCTGTGCCTCCTCCTTCGGAGGGAAGTTCCTTATTATCCTGTTCTACAGATGTGGGGACAGAAGTGGAGAGGAGGGCTGACACCCCAGGTCACTGACTGTTGGGATGGAGCTGGGACCTGCACCCAGGCTTGTCGTTTCCACGAGGGGAGGGCTAGGTGCAAGCCGTGGAGTATGGTAAAGCCATGGGGGCCCAGGTGAACTGGGAAGGGCCGTGACAGCTGATTCCCCTTTTCTTGGGGGTCCCCCTACTCTTCTGGTGGGGACAACCCCTCTAATCTCAGGACATGTCTATTAGCCATAATAGTGACAACAACAGCCCCAGCAGCTGCTGACATTAGCTGAATGCTCCGCAGGGACCCTGTGCCCATGCGGTCCTTGCATGGTCTCCTGTCGGGTTCACCCTTGCTCTCTTCCTCACTTTTACGGATGAGCAAACCAAGACTTCTGGCCTCATGACATTCCTAGTAAAGGGCAGAGTCAGGATATGAACTCTGCTGCTTGACCCTGGCTCACGATCACACGCTGTCCATCTTGGGGGTGGCCCCTGGCCTCTGCTAACCGAGCCAGTTGCCAGATGCCACGCACCTCTATTACCAACCTCTGCCCTGGGGCTGGCACATCCAGACCCTGCCCCCGCTCCAGCGACCCACCTCTAGGTAAGGCTGGGCCACTGTTTTACCCCAGCCTCATGGGGACCTGAACCCCGCTTGCCCCACCCCAAGCAGATGGAGCACAGATTTGTCCCCGATACAGCCAGAAACAGAAAAATTGCTGTGCTGGTAACCAGCACCTCACTGGCTCTGGCCACTGACACTTTCCTGGCTGGGCAGGGACCCCTCGCATGGGTCCTGACCCTCATGCCTGACCCAGGAAAGGGTACAGTACCCTGAGGACTGGTGAACCCCTGTGTTTGTTGGGATGCAGATCCCCCCCCACCCCAAGTGCTGGCATCATGTCTGGGAACCTGGATGGCACAGATGTGAACTGATGCTTGACCAAGTACAAGACCTGCAACCTCTGTTCTTGGCCAGGCTCCCTGGAGGGAAGCCACTTTCCAGCAGTCAGCAGGGTCTGAGTCCCGCCTGTCGGCCTCTGACGGGGACACAGCCTTCGTTCAGCATTAGCTGAGCACTTACTATGCACCTGGCCCAGGGATGAGAAAGATGGGTTGGAGGGGCGCCTGGGTGGCGCAGTCGGTTAAACGCCTAACTCTTGGTTTCGGCTCAGGTCATGATCTCAGGGTCGTGATCTCAGGGTGGTGAGATCGAGCCCTGTGTTGGGCTCTGCACTCAGCGCCAAGTGTGCTTGAGATTCTCTCTCCTTCTCCCTCTGCCCCTTCCAATCATTCTCTCTCTCTCAAGATAAATAAATCAATCTTAAAAAAAAAAAAAGGATGGGTTGGAGAGACACCTTCCCTGTGCTGGAGGAAGCCGCCAGCCTCCTGGGGCCACAGGGTGCTTGGTCAGAGGGATCCACTGTGGGTGGGCTTAGTCTTAAGGAGCCTCATTGCCCGGCTTTAACTCCAGCTCCACCTTTGATGAAACATGGTGGGGCCGTGGGCCAGGGGGCCAGGGACTTGTGCCTGCATTTCCTCCTCTGTACAAATGGGACAATTAAGGTGTCAACCTCTGGGTTGTTGTGAGGATTGAAGGCGTTAATAAGGGCCAGGTGCTTAGAGCCATCAGGCACGGGGCAAGCACACAGTAAGGGGTAGGGATGATGGTTACGTCACTGTTCCCTGCACCATTGTCGTCTCTCCGGCTAGCTTCCGTGTTTTCAGAGGACAGGGACGGTGGCTTTCACTCCTCCTCTCCGATTTCCCAGGGGCCAGGTGTACAGCAAGTCACTCATACATTTGGAAACTTTATAGGTATTGAGACATCTTTGACTCCCTCCCTGTCCCTCACCTGCATGTCCGTTGGGTCCCCAAGTCCCATGGATTCTGACTCCCTAAACTCTCTGGTAGCTATTCCCACTGTCCCTTCCACTCATCCTCCTTTCCCTGGATCCCAGTGGCAACCTGCTAACCGGTCTCCCTGCCCCTGGACTAGAACTCTCCACCAGCCACTCTCCACCCTGCAGTCAGAGGGACCATCCCTGGAGGGTGATCTGAACACACCACACTCCTGCTCAACACCCTTCGATGGCTCTCTATCGTCTTGGAACAGAGGCTACACGCTCCCCTTAGCTTCCAGGCCGGGCCCTCCTCTTCTCCGGCCCCATGTCTGGTGGCCTCCGCGCTCCATGGCTCGCCCCTCCAGGATTCCCCTGTCTCTCGCAGTCCTGACTGTTTTGTTCTCATCCTGTTCCCATAACCGTGCATTTGCCCCCTGCGCCCTCCAGCGCTGTTGCTTTGGCCTGGGGCACGCTTGCCCACTTCCACCTGCCTGCTTCCTGTCTCCCTTGTCACACCCGGTGCGGCGTTGCTGACTCCAACTGACCCTCCTGGGCCCCCCTCCAGGCTGGTTAGATGCCCCGACCCTGGGCTCCCAGAGCACTCTGACGGTATAAAGCTCCTATCCATTCACTCCGTAAATACTGATTTCGCGGTGCCTCCTCTGGGCCAGGCTCTGTTCTAGCTGCTGGGGATGCAGCAGAGCAGCTGCAGATCTCGGCCTCAGGAAGCATTGCGGCGCCAGCAGTCCTCGAGGGGTGGCTCTGTCTCTCACTAGAGGGGAGCTCCTGGAGGGCAGGCGGGGAGCAGGTAGACTATGACTCTTTGTCCTCAATAGTAGGCATGTAGTTGTTAGTAAGTGTTCGTTTGCTGCATTTCGGGCACTGAGCTTGGCACGAGGAGGAGAAGCAACTATAATATAATCCAGGGGTATGAGAGTCAGCGAGTGTCATAGTTCAGAGCATGACTCTAGGGCTAGATGCCTCTGCTCAGATCCTGAATCTGCCCCTTTGCTCGTGGTGCGAACTTGTACGAGCTCCTTAACCTCCATGCTTCGGTTCTCCGGTCCCATCTGAAAAAATGAGCTTATAATACTAACTACCTTACAGTGTTGTCAGCAAAGTTAAAAGTGTTAATATTTCTAAAGCGCTTAGAACAAGGGCCTGGCACGTAGTACCTGCTTTATGTATAAATAAATATTCATGAAACACATGAAAAACAGTTATACAGACTAGGAACACAGAGAGTCTTGGGTTCAAATTCCACCTCTGCCGGGTCCTAAGCGTAGGAAATCCTGGGAAAGTTGTGGAACCAGGCTCCGCGTGCTGTCGCCTGGGATTCCAAGAGCCCTCACCCTCAGCACGGCCCAGTGCAGCCCTGGGGCAGGGTAAACACTTGGAAATGCAGCTCTCCTAATGGGGCAGAAGCAACATCCCGAGGGGCTCATGGTCCCTGAGGGGAGAATGAAGACAGTGGCCTCTCTGTTCCCAGCTCAGATGCCACGCCTCCTCCGGGAAGCCTCCCTAGAATCCTGTGGTTCGTCCCTCTTTCCTCCTTCCAACTGCTGTAAACATCTATCCCTCTCTGTGCCTCTTAGGGGTGTTCACCTTAAATCCCAGTTCCAAAACTGACCAGCTGTGTGATACTGGACCCTCACTTGCCTTCTCTGAGTTTTGCTCTTTTTGATCTGTAAAAGGAGCTAAAATCACGTTCGACGGGATATCGCTGTGAGAATCACAACGTCTGCAAAGCACCAAAATGTGCCTGGCAGTTTGCAGATCCTCCCTAAATGCCCGTTCCTGGTTCTTCCTCCTCCTCCTCTCCCCCATCACCGTGGTCTCCTGACTGGCCTGTCAGTTCATCCGAGGGTCAGATTTACTTCTGTCGGTCCCAGGGATGGCAGGTGGAAGAATCAGGAAATAAGTAAAGGGCCAAACACATGGCAGGTGAACCCGTGAGTAACTCTGGGGGCTTGGGGGATGCGCTGGTCCCTCCTCCACACACCCTCCCTTCTTGGGACCTTCCCACAAGATGGAATTTCCTTCCTTTTCCTTGTTGCCTGGCGAACTATCTCGAAGTTCGAACTATCTCAGCTCGAGCGAGGGCCACTTCTTCAGGGAACTTGCCTCCCGGGCCTGACCCCGCCCCCCGCCGGCCCCCACACCCGGTCCTAAGTGGCCCTAGTCTAAGGTCACAGTCCTAAGTACTTTGAAGTTGTAATTTTACATTTCTTTATGTGGTAGTTCCGTCCCGCAGGGCTGTGGACCCCGTGGTATTTGGGACAGTGCACTTTTGTGTCCTCAGAGCTTAGCATCGTGCCTGTCACGGAATGGGCTGCGTGTTGCGGGAGCGCTGACAACCTAAACGCGATGCAACTGAACTTGCTGGTTCGTTTGCATCTGCACCCAGGTGCTTCCTCTCTGCCCGCCCAGCGCCCTGTCCTCCGGTCCCAGTCCCGGGGAGACTAGAGCTTAGCCTGTTCTCCCGTCCCTGAGTGCGGCAGGGTGTGGGCTGCGTGCTGTGAGTCGAGGAAGAAGGGCCGCCTCTGGGCATACCTCAGTCACAATGGAGGCCGCGGTGCTGAGGTCATAGGCCCAGCCGTCCAGGCACGGCTCGGTGGCCCCCTGGGTGTCGTTGGGCAGGCTGGCGTTGGGTGGATAGATGAAGCGGAGGCACGTCTCAGCCTTCCCATTCAGGCCCTTGGGGAGCACCCAGGGCCCTGTGGAGGCGTTGGGGGGCGGGCGACAGTGGTGGATTGGCGTGGTAGCTGTGAAGATCTGCAGCAGGTAGTGGTTGGCCAGGCAGAGGATTGGGAGGCTGAGCAAGACCGTGTTCAGGAACTGGAAGGGGCCCTTGCTGCCCACTCGGCCCATGAGCTCAGAGAAGGCCATGGCGCAGTTCAGGATGAGCCAGAGCTGCAGGCAAAGCACCGCCAGGGAGAGGTAAGTATGCATGTGGTTCTGTGCCGGTAAGTGGGTAGGTGTGGAAACACCGTGGGAAGGTGGGCCGGGTGTACGCGTGAGCGCGGCGTGCGTATAGATGTGTACAGATGTGGGGCTCGGGTGTGTGTGGCCACACGGGGATACAGGAGGACACACCCAGCGGCGTGTCGGGGCGTGGGGCCACAGGTGTGGTGTGTGCCCAGGTGTGTGTGCACAGGGGTGTCTGCGGTGATGTGTGTCTTTTTAGGCTGGAGTGTGAGGTGCAGCTGTGTGAGCTTGGGCGTGTGGGTGTGTGTGAGTGTGCCTGTGCTCTGTGAGGCTGCTCGCACATGCTGCGTGCATGGGGTGGTGCAGGCCCCACAGCCGGGACTCAGGGGCCTGGTTGTGGCCATTGGCAACGGGGGCCGGATGGTGGGGGGAGGTGGGGAGGCCCCTGCTCACCCTGGGCAGACACACAGGCTTAGCAGAGCCCAGGTTGCCTGCTGGGAAGATCTCCGGAAGCCCAGAGCCTCCTGGCTTTTGGCTGTCCTCTGGGGCTGGGTCCACCAGACTGCGGCAGCAGAAAGGGCCCAGGCAGGTCCCAAAGGGCATAAGGGACCCAGGCAGTCGCAGTAAGGAAACAAGGCCAGACCTTGGGGGCTTCTCAGGGGCCTATGGGGGCCGGGGCTTGGGCAGGGGTCCCTGTTCCTCCTCACCTGGTAGCTGGGCCCGGCTCCCTCCGCTGGGGCTGGCGGTGGAATGTGGCTGAGGCCCTTTGTCTGTCCCAGGGTCCGGCAGCAGCTGCTGTATTTGGGCAGCTCCGCTCCAACAAGCTATGTTTGTTCCTTCCCCAGGCGGACTTATATAAGGCATTAAGTTCCCCAGGCTAATGTTTGACTTTCTTTTGAGAATTAGTGGTGCCAGCGAGGGAGGGTGCCGTGGACCCACTGAGCCCCGCTTTCTTCAACGGGCTGCCTCAGCAAAGGCTGGGTGGTGGTGTGGCTGAGCCTAGCAGGGTTGCTGGCCAGACGGAGGGGTAGGTAGGCGGTCGGGACAGGCTGGCCTGAGGCAAGTCTGGGAGGGGGTCCGATCTGAGTCCTGAGGGCCCAGGGTCATCTCTGTGCGGATGGTCTGTGGGCCCGGAGCTCAGAATAGCTCTGAGAGGGGTGTTGTGTACGTGTGGGCAGAAGACATTCTTCCGGGCACCACTTCCCCTGCCTGGTGCCTCCCAAGAAGGGGCCTGGAGACTTGTCTCCTGGGAAATGGCAGGGCAGGTCCAGCAGAAAATATCATGAGTGTCTGTCCCTGAGGGCTCAGGACTATCATCCGCTGGGCTCCTGGGCAGCCAGGGCTTCCTGTCTGAGTCTCAGGCTCAGGGGAACAGCCACCTTCCATCTCCACTCTCCATGGACAGGCTCCTCTTCTGATCAGCTGTGTCCCTCTGGGGACAAATCATGGTCCCTCGTGTTTTGTTCTTTTCTCTGAATTCTTTTAATTCCATAGTAATGTTTTTCTTGCATAAAACATGGGGAACATAAATAGGCCAAAAAACCCCAAATATCCAGCCTCACCTGAGAGCCAACCCCGTGTGCTTTCTGATGTATGTTCTTCCAGACCTTTCCTCCTCAGGGACTGTGGTCTAATAACCCTCATTCTTTAGCAGTCAACAGGAGACTCAGGTAACCTCACGGCAGCCCCGTTACTATTCTAAACTTTGTAAATTAGGAGACTAAGGAACAGAGAGGTTAAGTAACTTGCTCACGGTCTCCCAGCCAGGGAAGGCAGGAGCAGTGTGGAGCCAAGGTCTTCTGCAGAGTCCAAGGGGCCACTGTGCTACACCGTCTCTCCCTTAGCAAGGTCACCTCAGCGGGCTTTCAGTGTCACTCCTGCCTGCCTTTACCTCTCTGGTTCTACCTGCAGGGACTCTGGGGAGCGGCCCCGTCCCATCTGCTTCAGGGGCTCGGGAGGGGCCCACCTAGGGCTCCCCTTCTTGGTTGGAGAGGGGGCTTCCCATTCTCCCGCTTGGCCCCCTTCTCCACCCAGGCAGCGTCCGGCTCCCTGGCTCAGGCTGGCCTCCGCCCCCTGATGTCTCTCCCAGCCCCTCACCACCACCCCCTCCCGGGCGGAGTCAGCCGCTGGGGCTCTGCTCCCCACCTGGGCCCAGCAGTAATTGATGTTCTCAGAGTGGCCTGAGGCAGGGCGAGATCCGGAGTCATCAAAGGAAGATTAAATTATGCTCCGATGCAGCCAAGGGGTTGTTTTAGGAAGGTTTTCGACTGTGAGGCTTGCAGAGAGCTGAGCCGCCGCTCGAGCCCCCCTGTTCTGGGCATTCGCCCCCTGTGAGATTTTCTGGTGCTTAATTGGGCATGGGTTATCCGTCTGTTCCTGCCCTAGTGGAATGCTGTTTAAAGGAGCCCGGTGACTTCCCGTGGAGGCCGATGGAGGTGAGCCAGAGTATAGATGTGCAAACCCGGCCAGGGGCAGCCCCAGCCCCCAGTGCATATGCTTGGATTCACGGTGTCTGGCCTGAGGAGTTCTCTTGGGCCCGCGGGGGTCGTGTCATGCACTTGTTGTATGACCTTGGGCAAATCACCTCCCTCTGGGCCTCTCATTTCTCTTCATTAGTTAAGTGGCTTACACACACACACACACACACACACGCTCCAGAAATCTTTTATTCAAACAGTATATTGGATTTGTAAGATCAATATATAAAGCAGATGCGAGAGGAGGTGGTCTGGCTAAAGTGTGAAAGAAGGTGGAGAGAAATCGGCCCCCTCGTCACCCCCGCCCACCCTCACTCACCCTCGCTCACCCTTTCCTTTGGCATCTTTTGCCCCCGGCCCGCCCTGCCAGAGGCATCTCCGTTATATTAGAGGATCCATCACTTCTGCCTTGTTGTGATACTAAATCGAATATGTGGAAATCAACTTTTTTTTTTAAAGAAATGTTGCATCTGGGAAATCTTACATGCTAAGTGCATTTTTAGCTTGGGATATGGAAATGTCGTTTTCTTCTTTTCCTCCTTCCTCCCTTCCTTCCCTCTCCCTTCTTTCCTTTTCTCTTTCGTCCCTTCATCTTTTGTCTGAACCCTTCCCGGTGTCCTTTGAGCTGCACTGGGCTCAGTCGGTGGCCCCCATCCCTGCTGGGCCCCAGCACAGGCATGTGTCTTCAGCTGGAAGGGTCCAAGGCTTCATCAAGTTCAAATCCAACGTCCTCACCTTACACGCAGGGAGACCAAGGTTCAGTGAAGGAAGGAACACACATCTGACCCTCGGCTTCCCGGGCTTCTCCGCACAGTGCTGTCTTTCTAAATCCTCAATTCGCTGAAGCAGAGGATGCACCATGACAAGTGAAATAGGCAAATCTTACTCTGTGGGAGCAGGGGGGAGTCTGGGTGTTCTGGCCAATTACGGGGACCACGCTGAACTCTCTGGGGGCCCATCCACTCTCCTACCCACTCACCTGTTCATTTGTTTGTTCATCTCTCCATCCGTCTGTCCATCTGTTCGTCCGTCCGTCTGTCTGTTCATCCACCCCTCCATCCTTCCAATGTGCCTCATGCCTTGTATGTAAGGCCCCATGCTAGGAGCTAGGGTGTCTGCTCTACCCTCCTGTCTGCTTGTCAGAGAAAATAGCAGCCCAGAAACAATTACAGCACCCAGGAGATTGGCCTCAACACCATGGGAGAAGTCCATGCAGTTCTAGTCCTTTCCAGAGAGGGAAAGAATGACTGGGTTTGATGGATCAGATTACAGTGGGTTGCCCAGAGAAGGTGGTATTTTTTACACTGGGTTGGACGATTGGGAGGTAGAATCGGGGAGGGACCAGCAGACCCAGGGGTGTGAGTGCAGGCACGTTTGGGGAAATGGGAGGTGAGTTGGATAAACAGTATGGACAGAACCTTTCTTCCCACCCTGGTGGGGGCCTTGGTCCCAGGGGCTGGAACACACATAGCTGTGATAGTATCAGAGGGGCTGACGATTCTCTGGGCTTCTCTGTCCCTGTGCAGGTGGAAGTGGGGAAGATCTCAAGGCTGTGGCCTACCAGTGGATTCATGCTCTGTGGTGCCTAAACTCACCGTGTGCAGTCTGGGTCTCTTGCCCCCATAAGGGTCCCATTCAGTTGGGGGGCCATTCGAGCCCTCCAGGCTGCCTGCCTGCCTCCTCACTACCCCATCATGGGTTCAAGTCAGAAGCCGCAGCATGTGTGGGGGTGTCCTGGGGCTCAGACTATGGCCCTAGGTGGGCGTGGAGAGATGTTCAGTGAATTCCCAAAGGCCAAGAGCTATTCCTAGGGCTTTATCACTGGCTTAGGGGCCCCAGATTCAGTCCCTGTCCTTGGGTGGCTCTTAACAGAATAGGTGGCCTGTATGGTCGAGAACAAGGGATTGTCCTCTGCCCTCAAGCCCTAACCAGCCCTTCCTTTCCTTTCATTTATTCTAAAATTTCCTTCACAGGAGCAAGGCCGTCCAAGGAAGAGGGTTCCTACATGCTTGAATTGGAATCTTGGTAGTTGTTTGGCCTTGGGCAGGTTGTGTTGCCTGGTTAAGCTTTAGTTTTCCCACTTGTAAAATGGGGATTAATACCTACCTTGTAGGATTGTTGCGATTTTAAATAAAGTATATAAAACCCTGAACACAGTGCCAAGCACGCAGTACTGAATTTGAGGGTCAGTCCCGAGGGAACGGGCTTCAGGAAGCCCGAGCAGTCCCAGAAGAAGAGGAGGAGGAGGAAAGGTTGCTAGGAGAAGGGAGCCCATGAGGGGTGCCCTTTGGCCCTGGGGGTTGCAGGTTGGAAGGTTTTCCAGGCGTCGGTGGAGGGGGCGCTCTTGGGGTTGTCCTTGGGCACCTGGAGTTTATCCTGGCCCAGCCAGTCACTGCCGAGCCCATCATGTTGCCAGGCAGGCTGGGGCGCAGCTGTCACCCCAAGTAGGAAAGGTCAGGGACACAGCTCCCAGGATGGCGGAGGGACTGTGCTCGAGCAACTGGAGTCCCCTGCCCAGGGCAGGCCCCAGTGGCGCTCCCTGCTGGTGCACATCAGGAACTGTATCTCTCACCTCTGGGGTGTGGCCTGGAGTTCCCAAGCCCACCCGCCACCTGAACCCAGCACAGAGAATGGATGTCTGTGGATCTGGAAACCCCCACACTGGACGACTGCTCCAAGAACCTGAGGGAGGGGACCCCCTGGCTACAGGCTGAAGCAGCAGATGTCTCAGTCGCCATGTCCCTGGCACTGCTTTCTGCTCATGAAATGTCTTAAACCAGGGCTGGCCGACGCAGGTGCCCACGGTGCCAGGTGATGTGAATGAGTGGGGTGGGCTAGGTGGGCTAGGTGGGCTAGGTGCTCGGAGAAGTGCAGAGCGCATGTCCAGTCTGAAGGGGGCAGCGGTGCTCAGCACCAGCTGGCGTTGCCATGGGAATATGCAGGCTTGGGGTTGCCAGAGCTTCAGATATTTTAAAAATAGCTTGAAATCTGGACTTTGTGAAATTTTCCAATTGTGTAGGCGACCCCTCCTCCCACCTTCTGGAATCCCTTTGTCTTTTCTGCTTCTACCACCCATTGGAGCCACAGACTCCATCAAGTGATTCCTTGTAGAACAAGGGAGGATTTCCTCGGGTTTGTCCTCACACGTACTCCCTGCTGGACCTAGGATTTGGTGAGCAGGGCCTTCCAGTGTTTGTTCATTCAGCAAACATCTATCTGGCACCTTCTTTGAGCTGGGCCTTGTGCAGAAAGGTGCTGAGGATGGGAGAGGTGAAAAAGACACAGAGCGTGGCTTTGAGGGGCCACAGAGCCCTGGAGGGAGAGTGGAGGGGACAGGCATCCGTGGAGCTGGTGCCAGGGGTCAGGCACCCTGAGGACACTGTCCCATGTGCTTTCCCGCCAAGGCCTCATATCAGAGCGTGGTTCCCTGTCTGAAATCAGCCATGTTGGGGGTGGGTGCGTTTGGCTTCACGCTGCACTCATGTTCTTTTATCTTTATACTCGCTGTTCCCAAGGCCGGCTCCTCCTCGGCTTCTCAGATGTCACCTCCTCAGAGAGGCCTTCCAGAACTAACTAGAGTAGTGCCCCCAACTCTAGGAACACCTTCGCTAACAGGCTCCATTTGTCACTGCCCAGAATTACGTACATGCTTGTCATCCACCTCTCCTGTCCCCAACCAGGAGGCCGTGAGGGCAGGGCCTGGCTTTGACCGGTTTGCCGCTGCCGAGTGGGCTTACGGTAGGAGCTCGCTGAGTTCATGTACAGCAGGTGCGCTCTGTCCGCAAGCACCTCCCCCCCATCTCGTTTCAGGAAGCGGTCTCCGCAGGGGGAGTGCTCAGCCCTGGACCCCACCCGCCCAGCCCTATTGTCTTCGCTTGCAAAATGGGCACGGTAACAGTTCTAACCTTACAGGGCTGGGAGGAGGGCAGGTGCTCGTGGTCCTGTGGGGTGGTAGGTCTGAACCCTGTCACGGGGGATGGTGTCTCTGGGTCCTGGCTGGGAGCTTGGAGACCATCTCACAACCCTCCCTCCCCCAGCGGCGCATTTTTCCACTTGCCTTGTTTCCTGCCACAGGCCTGCTCTGCAGTTGATCTCCCTGCGCTTGGCAGAAACGCTGAGGGAAAAAGATGGGCTGAGGCTCCCGGAGCAGACGGTGCGGGAGAGAAGAAGCCACAGATGCACAGGGGGGTGTTCGGAGCCTGAGAAATCCCAAAGCAACTGCCCGCTCCTGGTCCCTGGACTTCCAGTCTCCCCCTGGGGAGGGACACTGGCAGATGCATCTTCACCATGGTGCAGGCAAAGGCTCCTGCCCATAGAGGATGTGGCCTTGGGGACCGGTTTGATGGCCAAAGATGCCAACAAGCTGATGTGCAGCTGCCTGGACAGGGGAGGGAGCCTGGGGCTGGGGCTTGGGCATGGGGGTGGAGAACGGTCCTGTGGTTTCCAGTCAGGTGTGTTGTATCTTCTGAACGCACAGGGTGTGGGATCATAGACGGCTGCCGGTCTGGGGAACGGGGGCAGTGGTGGCCTACCCCGGGGCTCTGTGGGGTAGTGTCGTCAGTGCTGTTGATGAAATGCAGCGAGTAAAGTTTCTCAGGCTTGCAGAGAACTCAAAGCTGAGATAGAAGGTATCTAAGTAGGAGGATGGAATCAGAATCCAAAGGGGTTGGAGGGCTGAGTGCTGAGCCTGCCACTTTCTAGGTATGCCCCTTCAGACAAGTCGCATCAACTTTCTGATCATTGGCTTCCCCGTCTGCGAAATGGGGGCAACGTCACCTCTACGCCCAGTGAGACCACCCGCACGCGGCTGCCAGGTCAGTGCGCGGTATGGGATAGCTGCGGCTGCGCCTAAGACAGGCGGAGCTCCCTAGGGGCAGGGGACTCGTCTTTCAGGGCTGTGTCCCCAGTGCCTGTATAGCGTGGGCACCGAACAAATGTTTGTCAGAGGAACGAACAGGATGAAATTTGACAGGGATAAATGTCAGTTCCTGGACTCGGATCCAAAGACCCAGCTGCACATGGATGCGGTGGGGGCCGGGGAGGGGATGGGGAGAAATGGCTCAGCAACCAACAGCACATGCGAGAAAAGTGGAAGGATTTAAGCGGGCAGAAATTTTGGTGAACATGAGGTGGCTTGCCAAAACCAGGCAGGGTGAACTCGGGTGGCATCACGAGAGGCCCAGGGCTCAGAAGTGGGGAGGCCACGGTGGTTGGACCAGCCTCCAGAACCGCATACCATTCTGCCCTCCCTCATTGGTGTGCTTGAAGAAATCAGGGCACTGAGTTTGGAGAAGGGAAGTGCACAGGGCCACGGCGCGGTGCTCAGAGCTTGCCTCTTCCACTCGCTTGGGCAATCAGTGAAGCGCATGACTCCAAGTCTCAGTTTCCTTGTCTGTAAAATGTGCCTGCCTCAGGCTGGAGCTCACTTAGCTGTGGGGAAAGAGCAGGAATGGGGGTCCGAGCCTCGCTGGACTCACCCCCCCCCTCCCACGCCTGCGCACTGAGCTCCTCAGCACCGGGGTTGTTCACACGGGAGGACAGCACCTGTTTCCTGTGCTGTTGGAGAAGATTATAGGGGCAGCCCCTCCCACCTTGACCTCCCCACTTTCCTCCATTTGAGGCTGAGCCTGTAGTCCAGCCACTTTGCCCGCAGCCAGCTTCCCTCTCATCTGCATGTTTTGGGTGTAGGACTGTGCGTGCAAAAAGCCTGGGCTCCACGTTGCTCTTCCGCCCACCAACCGCGCTGTGCCTGCAGCGAGCCTGCCTGGGGGGGGTGGGCGCGGCCCTATGCGCCCTCTGGTGGCCGCAGGGGGGCACTGCGCTGGGCTCTGGGGAAGGTCCGGGAGCAGAGCCCACCAGAATCACGTTGAAATTCAGACAATCTGGTAAAAATCCTGGACCCCAACAACAGATGAATGGATACATACAATGTGGTGTACACACACACAACGGAATATTATTCAGCCTTAAAAAGGAATGGAATTCTGATACATGCTGCAACATGAGTGAGCCTTGAAAACGTGCCTAGTGACATGAGACACAAAAAAACAAATACTGTGTGATTCCACCTATAGGAGGTATCTAGAACAGGCAGATTCATACATATAAAAAGTAGAGTAGAGGTAACCAGGGACTGAGTGGGGGGAATGGGAAGCAACTGTTAATGGGTCCGGAGCGTCTGTGTGCGATGAAGAGAAAGTTCTGGAAATGGGTGGTTTGTGATGGTCACACAACATGGGGGATGTACTTAATGCCACTGAATTGTACACGTAAAAATGGTTAGAATGGTAAATTTATGTTATATATATCTTACCACAATTAAAAAAGTACCAAGAAAAATCCTGGACCTGCCACTTAAAACCTCCATGACCTTGGTGAAGTCACCTCGCTTCTCGGAGCCTCAGTGTCCTCATCTTTAAAATGGGTGGGGGGCAATTACTGCCTATGTCACAGCCACCATCCTGGTCCAAGCCACCACCTCCCTCGCCTGGAGGATTGCAAACAGTCTCCATGATGGTTTCCAGGCTTCCCTCTTGGGCCTCCCACCCAAGTCTTTTTCAACTAAGCTGCAGAGTATCTAAAACTATAAACCAGATCAAGTCGCCTGTCTGCTTAAAATTCTCCCCAGACTCCTCCCCTTGGCTGACAAGATCTGGGTGTCCATCCCTACTCCTCTCTCAGTACTTCCTGTCCACCCCCCCCCGCACCCCCCCCCCCCCCCGCCACCCCATCCCTGTCACTCCATGGCCTTCCTGCTTCCAGGCCTCTGGCCTTGCTGGTTACTCTGCCTTGAACAC
>NC_138379.1:7799596-7837914 GCF_054177405.1 Leptonychotes weddellii | reverse complement strand
CTGCCCTAGCACTTGCTCTGTCTCTTCTCTCTTCCCGCTCCTTAAAAATATTTCGGGGGCGCCTGGCTGGCTCGGTCAGTAGAGTGTGGGATTCTTAATCTTGGGGTTGTGAGTTCGAGCCCTACGTTGGGTGGAGAGATTACTTAAAAATAAAATCTTTTTTTAAAAAAGAAAGAAAATGTTTCAGCTAAGTGTAGCTTTACCCATTTCCTTCTGATGTTAGGTCAATTTCCATTTCTGGCATCAAAAAGTATGATTCTTTAAGGAGATTTGAAGGATTTAGGAGTGAAGCGTCGTGATGTCTGAAGTTTGCTTTCAAATGGTTCAGCCAAACCATGCACGTATGCGCGCGCACACACACACACCCGTCAACAATTTTTGGGTGAGCATATGGGTGTTTATTGCACTATTCTTTCAACTTTTCTGTGTGTTTGAAAATTCTTGTAAAAAGTTGGGCAAAAAATAAACTCTTTTTGCCAAGTTAAAGAATAAGCCTCGTCCTATCTCGATAGAAATATTTATCCTCCATCCAGTATCAGCTTCTCCAATGCAAGCTGATGGGGTTCTCAGCAGAGGAGAAGGTGGGTGGTGGGTGTGTGGTCACTGAGGGTTGGCTCTCTCTGATTCACCTCCTTCCTCCGGGGAAGGCAGCTGCATTCTGGCTCTGGCAGAAGGGTCCAGAGGGGAGGAAGGATGACAGGAAAAGGGTAGCACTCCTTGATTACCCTGTTGTCACACAAGGAAGGTGGACTGGTGGGCTTACCCCTCGGGGGGCTCAGCCTGCACTGATCCCAATGTAGGGAACGTCTGATCCTGCCCAGTGCTCCTGACAAAGCCTCTTTCTGTGCCCACAGGCAGCCCTCTTGGGTAAAGTCCCATAGCAGCACTCCAGTCCAGCTCTCTTCTGGATGTCCACTCTGGCCATGGTGGGAGGCAGGTCTCCCTACTGCAGCCCTCTCCCCTCTGTTCTGCCAGGCTGGTCTCCATTTCCTCCCACCTTCTCTCCCCTGGCTCTGCTCCAGAGGCTGCAAGGCCCAGAGGGTCAGCGGCTCAGCCTGCGCCCAGGACAACAGTGTGGGGATGATGTGCCTCAGTCCTCTCTGGCTGCCTCCACCCTCCACGGTGGCGCTCATGAGTCCCCCTCTCACCTGGCTCGAGGGGTGGTGTTTTTTGGGGGTGTGTGTGTCAACACTTGTCCTCCTCCTGGGCTGGCCACTCTAACTCAGAACCGTCTCTCTCTCTTTTTTAAAGATTTTATTTATTTATTTATTTGACAAAGAGAGACAGCGAGAGAGGGAACACAAGCAGGGGGAGTGGGAGAGGGAGAAGCAGGCTTCCAAGCCCGATGTGGGGCTCGATCCCAGGACCCTGGGATCATGACCTGAGCCGAAGGCAGACGCTTAACGACTGAGCCACCCGGGTGCCCCAGAACCGTCTCTTGAACTTCTCAACCTCATTGGTGTAGACTGGGGGAGGTGGGGCTAGGGGGAGGGCTTGCTTTTGTTACCCCTCAGTGAGCCAGCAGAGATGGCCCTCTGGGCCCTGGGGCCTCAGCAGAGAACCCCGAGGGCAAGAAAGGCCCGATTCGAGGTGTTGTCCCCTCTAGTTACTTCTTGCAGTCTCCGCAGAAGACTGGCACAGACCAGGGAGCTTTATTATTATGGTCTGTTGGTTGAAGGTGAAGGCAGACAGAGGCCAGGCTATGGTAGGTCAGGAGGCAGGATGCACCCTGAGCGCAAAGGTTCACAGTGAAGAAGCCAGGTGGACCCAGATCTCTGGCCCTGTCCCAGGCTCAGGCTCACCCCCACCCTTGCCGAACCAGCCAGATCCAGTCTCTATTATTATTATTATTTAAAAAAATACGTGGTGTGGGGAAGGCCGTGTTATCTGTCTTAGTTCATTCCAAGCCCACTAACTGAGATGCTAGTGTCCCTTAGCTCCCTGTGACATTAAACTTCACAGGCCAGCCTCTTCTCTCAGCTCCTGCTTTGGAGGACATCACTGCTGAGATGCCACACTGCTGTCTTCATTGGTTTCCTCATAGTCTTCCCTGGTGCAGGGGTGTCCTCTGGTTGGGGGAACGCTCTGCCACTCACTCGCCTTCCTCCTTGCACACTCACAGCCACCCCCCTCCCTGCTAATTTGGTGCCAGTCTGTGTGATGGAGATGTCCATGTTGCTGCTTGCTCTGACCCCTTGGGACCCATTTATCTGGCAGCCTCCTGGGGGTGCTGAGAAATCCAAGATGGGGGCTGCATCTGGTAATTATTTACTAGCGGCCACCCAGTCTCAGTACCCAAACGTTTGGCTTTTGACTCACACACACACACACACACACACATATTTTAAAGATTTATTTACTTATTTTAGAGAGAGAGAGAGAGAGGAGGGGCAGAGGGAGAGGGTGAGGGAGAGAATCTTAAGCAGACTCCCCGCTGAGCACAGAGCCTGATGCGGGGCTCGATCTCACAACCCTGAGATCATGATCTGAGCCGAAATCCAGAGTCAGACGCTTAACTCACTGAGCCACCTGGGCGTCCCTGGCTTTCAACTTAAAGATGACAGGAGGCCTTTGGTCCCATTACAGTTCTGGACACCTTCTCTACTCCTCACCTCTCCTGGCTGAGTGCTTACAGCCCCTGGGCCCATGGTCAACCAAGTGAGCCAGAGAGGTGCCAGAAGGGGTGAGGGCAGAAGCCGGGATTGCAAAGCCAACCGTGGAGTGGTGTCTGGCATGTCATTAGCTGCACCAGCTCTACACAGAGTAGGGACTGAAAGGTCAAGCAATTTCTCCTGGCTGTGCTGTGCATGTGTGTACACATGCATGTGCACAGATATGTGTGTGTGTGTTTGCACACACGCACATCGGGAGGGGTTGATTTCCATGCTGCTGGATCCTGAACTACACATCAGGTGCTAAAAAAGAAATCAAGGTTTATTGTATTGGTCAGTTATGTCCTAAAACTCAGCGGCTTACAACAACGATTTATTTTTGCTTCCACCTCTGTAGTTTGCCTGGGGGGGTCACCCAGACCCGTCTTAACTCTTGCTGGGTTTAGTCAGCTCAGCTTGGAAAAGAAAATGGTCCAGAAAACAAAGGATGAGCAGAGAGCGGGCGGTAGCACGCGTACACACACCTTTGTGCACTTGTGGGTGTGTGCGCATGCGTGCGCACAGAGTTGATGTGCGCACGCGCCTATGTGTGATGGGCATGCGTGCTTGCGCGCGTGCGGTGGCTAGGTTGCAGGGTCTGGGGTGGGGGCAGGCAGAGGTGGTGGCTTTGAGGGGGAACGAGTGTTTGCCACGGGGGTGTTAGGGCAAATACAAATGAAAAATAAAACGAGTTTAATTCTCCCTATTGAAAAAAAAAGGGAAGAGACTTCCTCCCTTTTCGTAGGGCATTCAGCTTAGAAACTTTGCAATTGTAAGTTCTGCCTCTTTGAAATATCTGTAAATCTTTTCATAAGCGAAGCCTCTTGCCAGCTTTATGTCCCAGGAATGTTTCCTGAAGGACCTGGAAGCCAGCTCTTTGAAATGGAATCAGGGAGGAAGACAGCGCCCGCCTCCCGCTTTCCGTGGGAGAGTACGGCCTGACTTCAGCGGGTGCGTGGTTCCAAGTTGCACACCTACCTCCTGTCATAGAGATAGGAGGAAGGTATTTTTCTTCTGCATGAAGGCAATTAGCAAACACAGGTGACCACCGTAATTACTAGGTACATTTAGCATGAACAATCGTGCTGTCACGTCCTCTTGGTGGAGGGCGGGCTGTCGCTTATCTTGAGCACATGTCATGTATGTAACTGGGCCATCTGCCTGGCCATAGAAAAGGAGAGAAGTCTTCCTTTGCCATCTCTTTGCGGTTGCCCGTGATGTGCAGCACATTCTGGTTGAACGTTTATTTTTTTACTTATTTATTTTTAAAGATTTTATTTATTTGACAGAGAGAGACACAGCGAGAGAGGGAACACAAGCAGAGGGAGTGGGAAAGGGAGAAGCAGGCCTCCTGTGGAGCAGGGAGCGCGATGTGGGGCTCGATCCCAGGACCCTGGGACCATGACCTGAGCCGAAGGCAGACACTTAACGACTGAGCCACCCAGGCGCCCAAACCCTTATTTAATCCTGAAGTTGTGTTCTTTCCCTTCTACTTTTGCAGAGAGGTGTTCTGGGTTGGCAGGAGATTTTGTCCTTAATTTGTGTTTTCCCAGTCAGTGTCTGGGCGCCCTCCAGCGATTTTTTTGTGCACGAACGTGCATCTTTTCCAGATTGAGAGACAGAGAGAGAGGAGGAGGCAGCAAGTCTCCCAGCCTCCCGGGCCACCTGGACCACCCGGGCCTCCTCGGCCAGCCTTACTGGAGGCAGCCTCTCCCAGAAGGTGGTGAGGGCCTCCTCGCCCAGGGAAGGGGGGCGCCTTCTGAAGGATCGCCGCGGCGGCTGCGGACCTCGGCGTGGCTTGGGGCCCACGAGGCGGCAGACCCCAGCCGGGACGACTCGACAGCGACGCCGTGTGGCCGCGAGGGGCGCCGGCGGCGGGACTGCCGCTTCTCTCCCGGTCCCCTCCGGGAAGCCAGAGTGACCACCGCCCTGTGGACAGCTTCCTCTGGGGGCAAAGGACGATAATAAGGCAGCTGGGGCCTTGATCAACCGATTGAGAAAAATAGTCGCTATCCTCTAACATTTCCTCACCCTCAACGAGTTATAATACAACAGGCATCCCTGATCCCCACCTGGGTTGCGGGAATGGGGTAGGGAGGGTCTTGGGTTTGGCATCAAGGTGTCTGTTTCCCACATTGCTTGATAATAAAGCATTGACTGTTCAGTGACGTGTGTCGTAGGCTGTGTCAGGATGTCCCTGGAACAAAATGGCAGCACCAAAGCAGCCTCAGCAAAGCATCTCACATCCAAACGGCCGCATCCCTAGGTCAGGCACTGGAGGGGTCCCAGGACCACCGGGAGTCGTTCCTGGAGCTTTCCGTGTTGTGCTCCAGGGAGCATCTTTCGCACAGAGAGTCAGGGAAGTGGTGCCCCTCATTGGCAATGTGCCTGTGAACACAGGCCAGTGAGGGTTGGGCACTCACTGGGTGAGGGAAGGGAGAGGGTGGCTCTGATGTGTCCCAAGGGTCTGGATCTAGAGGGCAGGTGTTCCTGGCACAGGGGTGGTACATGGATAATTCTTTGTGTACTAATTCCTGTTGATGGGCATATGTTGGGAAGCATTCTGTGACTTCTTGGGTTGGGTGGGAAAGAGTGGTTGATTGATTACTGTATGAGTTTGCTATGGCCACTGTAATGAATTTTCATTAGCTTAGTGACTTGAAGCACCACAGACTTATTGTTACAGTTCTAGAGATTAGAAGTCCAAAAGAGTCTCACTGGTCTTAAATCAAGGTGTCAGAAGGGCTGCGTTCCTTCTAGAGGCTGTAGAGGAGACTGTTTCCTTGCCTTTTCCAGCTTCTAGAGGCTGCCCACATTCCTTGGCTTGTGGCCCCTTCCAGCAACCACATTGCTCCACCTTCTGCTCCCATCATCACATCTTCTCTGACTCAACCATTGGTCCCACCCAGATAATCCAGGATTACTTTGATCTTGCAATTTTCTTGCAGTCTCAAGACTGGCAAAATCCCTTTTGCCCTGTAACATAACATATTCACAGGTTTTGGGGATTAGGATGTGGATGCTACTGAGGGGACATTATTCTATCTACTACAATTTCTGAAGTCTGTTTCTTAGTTGGGGCTCTCTTATAAGCATACTGAGCCTGAGACATGAGACGTGGCCAGGGTCACTCAGGGAGGAATGGCAGGTGGTTTATTTAAGAGGTGGTCCCAGGACACCTAGTAGGGCAGTGGGGAAGCGGGACCAATACAGGGTGTGTAATCAAGCAGGATACCCTTGTGGGCACCTGGAGCTGAATCCCACTGGGGAACTGCTGGAGACCGCATGGAGCGTGTGTCTCTGAGTTATTCCTGAACCCAGACTGAGGGAGCTGGGATATTTTGACATGAACTCTGGTGAGCCATGGGTCATGGAATGTTGTGCAAATAGTTAATTCCCCTGCACGTGTAGGTTGCCATGCTTGGGGAGAGCAGGCTCCGGGGGCCAGAGAAAGCCTGTTGGTAAGGCAACAGGGAGTCAGGCCATCGATGACTGGCCAATGGGCTGTGGTCAAGGGTTGACAGTTTCTGCCAGTCAGCCCTGGGTATGGGAGGAGGGTGGCAGCATACCAAGGCTCTGTCCACCTCTATATTCACAGGACCCCTAGGAGGGGCATGTCTCTCTCTGTCAAATAAATAAATTAAATAAATAAATAAAATCTTAAAAAAAAAATAATACAACCAACATTTTTTTTTTTTTAAGATTTTATTTATCTGACAGAGAGAGACAGCGAGAGAGGGAACACAAGCAGGGGGAGTGGGAGAGGGAGAAGCAGGCTTCCCGCCGAGCAGGGAGCCCGATGTGGGGCTCGATCCCAGGACCCTGGGATCATGACCTGAGCCGAAGGCAGACGCTTAACCGACTGAGCCACCCAGGCGCCCAATACAACCACCATTTATTTGGCTCAGTCAGTTCACCTGCTTTGCTCAACAGGTGGGAGGGGAGGCACGTGTAGGCACCATCCCCTCCCACAGCCTGTTCACAGGCACCATTTCGTCTGAACTTCCGTGAAATAGAGACCCCTGATTAGGACCTTTGCTCACTTGGAAGTCAGGGTGCGAAGTTTCTGGCACCCAGTGGAGAAGGAAGGAATGGGGGGATATTGCAGGAGAAGTGTGAAGTGGGGGGCAGAGGGGCACTCTTGTCTGCACTCACTGACTTTTCCCAGTGACTGTTCTTCCTCTTCTTCTCCTTCCCCTCCCCCCTCCTCCTTTTCCTCCTTTTCTAGTTTTGTTTTTTAGAATTGCCATTTTTTTTGCCACTTTAGAATTAAATTTCATACCAAATGCATGCCCAAGCACCAGCTGTGACTTGTACCATCATTTACTAAAACCCTTTCTTACGGAATTACTCAAACATATACTAAGATTGCTCAGCTTCAACATTTATCAACATTTGGCAAATTTTGTTCCACCTATATTCTCCCTGGCCCATTTTCTTCTCATTATTTAAAAGGACAATTTAACATTACCAGCATAGGGAGTATACAATCTGAAACTAAAGAAGAGTCCTTTAAATGGAAGAATTTTAGATGAAACAGCAATATTTACTATCTTCTTTTTTTTTCTCATTTTACTGCACTCAGATGCAAACTTTGTCATAAATCAGTGTTTGAGAACCATTTATCAAACCTGTTCTCCTAAGTGCATAGATGAGAGGACCAAGACCCAGAGGGAGAGGGACGTGGCCAGGGTCACTCAGGGAGGAATGGCAGGGCAGACTGGAAGTCATCTTGGAGCATAGGCCAGTCTGAAGCAAGGTTGTGCAAATTCTTTTTTTCCCCCAGAAAATAAGATCAGGAGGTGGCCCATG
This sequence comes from Leptonychotes weddellii, assembly GCF_054177405.1. Lineage (NCBI taxonomy): Eukaryota > Metazoa > Chordata > Mammalia > Carnivora > Phocidae > Leptonychotes > Leptonychotes weddellii. The sequence continues at coordinate 7,830,451 of NC_138379.1, read as the reverse complement.
ATATTATCCCCTCCCTGAATGCAGAGCTTGACCCTCTATGGATATCAACATTTATTACTGGATTGAGGTGACCTTGAGGAACTATGTCAACTATCTATTGTTGTGTAACAAAGCACTCCAAAATGTAGTTGTTTAAAACAACCATCAGGCGCCTGGGTGGCTCAGTCGTTAAGCGTCTGCCTTATAGTTCAACTATCTATTGTTGTGTAACAAAGCACTCCAAAATGTAGTTGTTTAAAACAACCATCAGGCGCCTGGGTGGCTCAGTCGTTAAGCGTCTGCCTTCGGCTCAGGTCGTGATCCCAGGGTCCTGGGATCGAGCCCCGCATCGGGCTCTCTGCTCCACGGGAAGCCTGCTTCTCCCTCTCCCATTCCCTTTGCTTGTGTTCCCTCTCTCACTGTGTCTCTCTCTCTCTGTCAAATAAATAAATAAAACTTAAAAAAAAATAATACAACCATCATTTATTTGGCTCATGAATTTGTGGGTTCTTCTGGTCTGGGCCAGCTCAGCTGATCTCTGCCGGGCTTTCTCATGTGTATGTAGTCAGCTGGTGGGTTGGTTGGCAGGCTCATTTCAGCTCCAGGAGGCTCTCATTCTCACCGGATGCAAGCTAGCCTGGAAGTCAAAGAGCAGCAAGAGAGGAAAGCCCTGCGAGCAAGTACTTTCCAAGCTTCTACTTGCATCATGATTGGTAATATCTCTTTGACCAAAGCAAGTCACACAGTCATGGGGTGGAGCAATAGACTCCCCTCTCTTCATCCTCCCCCTTCTCCCCCTTCACCTCCTCTTTCTTCCTCTCCTTCTCCTTCTCCCACTTCTTCTCCCTCTTCTTTCTCCTCTCCTCCTCCTCCACCTCCTTCTTCTTCTTTCTCCTCTCCTCCTCTTCCTTCTTCTTCTCCTTCCTCCTCTTCCTCCTCCTCTTCTTCCTCTCCTTCTGCTTCCTGTTCCGCTTCCTGTTCCTCCTCCCCCCCTCCCACCATAGACTGGGTGGCTTAAATAACAGGAATTTATTTCTCACAGTTTTGGAGGCTGGGAAGTCCAATGTCAAGGTGCTGGCAGATTCAGTGTCTGGTGAGGACCCACTTCCTGGCTTGTAGACAGCTGCCTTCTGCTGTGGGCTTACATGGCCTTTCTTCAGTGTGTGCACAGAGAGAGGCAGATCTCTCTATCTTCCTACAAGGGCACTAATCAGGTGGGACCCTCACGACCTCATCTAAACCCAATTATCTCCAAAGGTCCCACCTCCAAGCACCATCATAATGGGAGTTGGGGCTTCAAACATATGAGTTTTGGGAGAATGCAAACATTGGCTCATAACGTACAGGAACCAAAGGGGACGTCTGTATGTGGAAATAGATGGTGTATTAGTTTCCAGAGGCTGCTGTAACAATTACCACAAACCGCATGGCTTAAAACAATAGAGATGTATTCTCCTACAGTTTTGAAGACCAGAAGTCTGAAATCAAGGTGTCGGCAAGACCACACTTCCTTCGGAGGCTCTCGGGTAAACTGAGTTTTTTGCCTCTTCCAGCTGCTGGTGGCTCCTGGAGCTCCCTGACTCACGGCCACATCTCTCCCTTCTCGGCCTCAGGTGGCGTTGCCTCCTCCTCTGCCGTCACTCTTACACGGACTCTTGTCATTGAATTTAGGGCCCACCTGGATAATCTAGATAAGCCCTTCCTCTCAAAACCCTTAACTTAATCACATCTTTTGTCGTATGAGGGCACAGTCACTCCTACCGTATGAGGCAATAGTCACGGGTTTTGAGGATTAGGGTGTAGACCTATCTTTCTGGGAGTCATTCAGTTCACTACAAGTGGGTTTTGGAAAACTGGATTTATCTCGCTCAGTTTTGTAAAGATGGAAAGAGAAGGTATGGGTGGGTGAGTGAGCAGGCACTAGATTTCAGCGGGGAGAAGGTTTGTCAAGAAGCCACTGGAAGGCTGTTATGAATCTGATTCAGGAACTTTCCTTCATGGAGGAAAGCACACACTCAAAATGCATGTTTTGTCATTTTACTGAAGTTGGTCCTGCTGCTCAGTACATCCCATATCATGAGAAAAAAAGTCTAAACTTCAGTCTCCAAAATACATATTCCAAATCCTTCCGCCAACTCAAATTCCCATGGAACCTACTCTAGTAGTCACTTATTACTGTGTAACAAATCGCCCCCAAACTTAGTGGCTTAAACAACACATATTTATTAGCTCACAGTGTCTGTGGGTCAGGATTCTGAACCTGGCTTAGCTGGGTGCCTTGGGCTCAAGGTCTGTTACAAAGATGCAGCCGAGCTGCTGGCTAGGGATAGGGTCTTATCCGAAGGTCCTCCTGGGAGCAGGGTATCTGATCCCACGTGGTTGTTGTCAGGCCTCTGTTTCTCAGCATGTGGGACTCTCCTCATAGCTACCTCACAATATGGCAGCTGGCTTCCTCTAGAATAAGTGATGAGAGAGACAGAGAGAGAGAGAGAGAGAGAGACTCAAGATGGAATCGTAGCCTTTTTATTGTATTTATTTATAAATATTTTATTTATTTATTTGAGAGAGCGAGAGCATGAGTGGGAGCAGAGGGAGAGGGAGAAACAGACTCCCCACTGAGCCTGACACGGGGCTCGATCAGGACCTGAGCCGAAGTCAAATGCTTAACCGACTGAAAACACCCAGCTGCCCTCCGTAGCCGTTTTAGAACTTAATCCCAGAAATGACAGCTTATCACTTTTGCTGCTGTCTATTTAACCCAAACATTTAAAAACTAACGTTTATGCTCCTGAATCATCAATTACACTGACATCAAATGCTTCAGCAGGATCTTGAGTTAGATTGACTTATCCTCTCCTCCCTTTGTTTTTGTAGATGAGGAAGGGCTTCGAGCAGTTAAAACTGTTTCTCAAGTAAATGGAGCCGGTAAGCCAGCATTCAAACCCAGCTCTGCTCAGTTCCCTACCCTAGATGTGCGCATTCTATTGGGCCATGATGCTTCTTGAGGGGAGAGTGAATTTTATGAAGGACCCCCAACTGCCTAGTGGTGGTCAGCTTCTTTTCCACTCTGTTGATTGGTGTCAGTTTCCTGCGGCTGTTGTAACAAAGTACCACAAGTTCTGTGGCTTGAAACAACAGAAATGGTCTCATGGTGCTGGAAGCTACCAGTCCAACATGGAAGTGTCAGCAGCGTTGGTTCCTTCTGAAGGCTCTTAGAAAGAGTCTGTTCTGTGCCCCTCTCAGCTCGTGTTGGCTCCGAGCATTCCTTGGCTTTTAGATGCGCCACCCCAATCCTCCATCTTCACGTGACATTCTCCCTGTCTGTCTGTGTCTTCTTGTGAGGACGTCACTGGGGCTGGGTGAGGCTCTCCCCCCACTCCAGTATGACCTCATCTTAACTAAATACATCTGCAATCACCCTCTTTCCAAATAAAGTCACATTCTGAGGTAATGGGGGCCGGGACTTCCACGTATCTTTTTTGGGGAGACACAATTCAACCCATACCAGACTCTGAACAGAACTGAAAAGAGTAGAATTTAGGACATTTGGACTAGTTGGGAAAATTACTTTCATTTTACCTAATTAAAGGAGGTATTTGAAGTTGGTCATACAGCTTGATGTTTCTTTTCTTTTATCTTTTTAAGATTTTATTTATTTATTTGACAGAGACACAGCAAGAGAGGGAACACAAGCGGGGGGGAGTGGGAGAGGGAGAAGCAGGCTTCCCGTGGAACAGGGAGCCCGATGCGGGGCTCGATCCCAGGACCCTGGGATCATGACCTGAGCAGAAGGCAGACACTTAATGACTGAGCCACCCAGGTGCCCCCAGCTTGATGTTTCTAAAAACTTTCGACTCCAGGGTTTGCCTGACAGGTTAAAATCGGTTCCAGTTTTAGTCACGGGAAGCATTTAGCTGGGCTGCCATGTGCGATGATCATTCCACCTGGACTCTTCTTTGTCCTCAGGTATGGGACAAGGGCCCAGTGTTCCTGTCACAGATTCCTGAGCTGTTGACTGAGGTCGAGAGGAGAGGATGTCCTTAGGACGCCTGGGGAGGGCTTATTCCAAGGCATCTCTAAAGCTTCTTGGGCAGCGGCCTTTTCAGATGAGGGACAGACAGCCCCCATTGGAGTGGAGGGTGCTGGAACACTGTAGAAGCTGGCTCATCTTACTCCACTCCAGGCCAAGCACCATATAAGCATGTGCAGAAGAGATAAGGCTGTTCCAGAAGAAGGCTTCTTACCTGGCTGTGTGCACTCTTGGATCAAGAATCATCTCTGCGTTAGGTGGGATCCATTCTGTTTAATCACCTGGAGAGTTCTTTAAATTGGGAGTTTGTTAAGAAAACAAGAGGATATATTGAGAGTGATGGGGGCTCTGGTCTGAAATGAGAAGTAGAAAATCCTGGATTTCTCTCCCTTTCCCTCAACTCCTTCCCCCCATCTAATCCATCAGCAATGCTGTTGGCTTCACCTCCCCAGTGAAGGCCAGTCCTTCCTCTTCTCTTGTCCTTTACTGCTTCCTTCCCAATTCAAGCCACCCTCCTCCCTCCTTGGGACCTCTGCTGGAATCTTCCAACTGGTCCTCCTCCTTCTGTCCTTGTTCCCTATAGTCCGTTTTCCACCTAGCAGCCAGAGTGGTGTTTTAGAAACCCGATTCCAAGAATGTGGCCCCTGCATTAAAACCTCTCCTCACGTCCCTTGACATTTAAAGCCCTACACAATCTGGTGACACCACTTGTATGAATTTATTTCTTATCTGTGTTGACGCGCAATGAACAAAACTTTTAGAATTTCTAAAAAAAAAAAAGGAAGAGAGTTTTCTTCGAGCCCCCGTGAGGACAGCTCCCCGGGATACACAATCTTCACAAAGAAGAGAGTGCTCTGGAGAAAGAATGTGGAATACAGGGTTACGTAGGGTTTTTTTTTTGTTACCTCAAGAGTTACAAATCATCATGATGAAGGACATTTCAGACAGTGACAAACTTTATCTTATGCTTTTAGCGTGTGCACAGTTGCCGGCCTCGGAGGTGCGGAATGGAACTCGGGGAGCTTTTTACCTTTATCTTTAGTTTGAAATGTTTCTTTTAGGTCATTTGCTAATGAAACAGATGTACAATGTGTGCTCAGGGCAGAAAGAGAGCCCACGCTTTGAAGTTTGGTGAAGTCATTCTGACCTGGGTAAAAATAGAGCTTCCCTGGGAGCCAGGAGCAGGGCCTGCAAACATTAATAGTTGAAAATTTCCTTTGTCACTTTTTCAAATCTGTTCCTTCCCCTGTCCCTGTTCCTGTCTCCTCCTCCCATTAGAATGTAAATCTTCGAGAATAAGCATCTTATCTGTGTGCTGATCACGAGACACAGAACAGTGCCTGGCGTCCTGTGGGTGTTCAGCCAGCATGTTTACAATGCAGATGACATAAATGAGTTTAGGTGAGGACCCATGGTAATTCTGTGCTCAGTTCTGACATCAACTTTTGGTCCTTTCCACTGAAGAAGCAGTGAGAGTCCTGAGCCAGGTGGTAGACGGCACGATTGGGATTCTTCTAGGTTTTGCTGATACCCTTTTAGGCATCTGGACAATGTTCCTGTTCCACACTGACCCCCGGTGCCCCAGGACCTTTTCACACACTGCCCTCCTGGGGCCAGAGCAGATCCTCAATCATTATGTCAAGTACCAGATCTTTCCACTAGAGGGCATAAGAGCACAGTGTTAAGAGTTTGGGATCTGAAGGCCGTTCTTGCTTGCGTCTCTTCCCTTCCAGGTGAGGTTCTAGAATGCAGATGGAGGAATGAATCCTTTGGGATCGTGATGATGAAGGAAGGCAACAACCTAGTGATGTCAGAAGAGCAAGATGGAACTAGTGGCAATATAACAATACAACACATATAACATGAGGGTTCAGAATTAGGGTTTTTTCTGTTTTTTGTTTTGCTTTGTTTTGTTCTGGAGGTGGGCTGCCTAGGTTCAAAAGTGAAAAGGAGAGGAGAGGGCATATCTCTTCTCTTTGAAGACAGTCTAGAGGTTATGCACATTATTTCTGCTCACATCCCATTGTTCAGAAAATCCCGCTGCTAAGGATTCATGTGGCCATACTTTTCTTTGGGACAGGCGTGAAATGTAGCCTTTTTTTCTGAGTGGCCGAAATTCTGTAGTATGGAAGAAGGGGAAAATGGATATTGGAGGTTTACTGGCAGTTTTGACCAGAAGTCCTCAAACCAGCTGAGGTTAAAGAAGCAATCTGGGTTACAAATGGACTGATTTATAGTTAGAGCAGGGGACTCCCGGGGTGATTCAGATTCAAGCCACTAGTTATCAGGTTTAGCTTTCTTCTTTGTTTGTAGTTTAATTTAGTTTGTTACATCAGGTAGATTTTTGGATTTTACAAACTGGATCCTCCCACCCCCATTCCCCATGATGTTCTTTTAGAATCTTCTTCGCCTGGCCTCCTGTCATTATGATTATGCAGAACTGGTCAGTTACCATTATTTAAATCTTTTGTTTGTGCTCTTGGCATCTCTCTCTCTTTTTTTTTAAAGATTTTATTTATTTATTTGAGAGAGAGAGACTGAGAGAGAGAGCACATGAGAGGGGGGAGGGTCGGGAGGGTCAGAGGAAGAAGCAGACTCCCTGCCGAGCAGGGAGCCCGATGCGGGACTCGATCCAGGGACTCCAGGATCATGACCTGAGCCGAAGGCAGTCGCTTAACCAACTGAGCCACCCAGGCGCCCTTGGCATCTCATTATATGTTAGTGGAGACACATGGAAGTGTCATCTCCTAGGGCATGAGTGATGAAGCCTGAGTGGTCAGCTCTCTTCTTTTTACATTTGGCTGATTAATCACTTTGGAACACACTGTTGACCCCGCCCCTTGCAGTTGGCTGTTTGGTGGGACCGCTAGCACGGATTCACTGTTGGAGCTCCAATCTACCTGATTTACCATTGACGCCGATCAGACCGTCCTGTTCTTCATACGCTGCATAGTCTTTCCAGATTATTTGACTTATTTCCTTCTCTGTTTACACAGATGAAAAAAAAGCATATTCATTACTTACAAACAGGAATATACTTACACTGGAAGAAACAAAAGGCTCAAATATGTAAATACTCTTCTACTTGTTAAAATCAACAAAAACTAATCATGCCCTTTTTTTTTGGTATTTTAATCCCCTCACCTCTCCGCCTCCTCATATTAACCTTTCTCTTTTGACTGTTATTTATTTATTTATTTATATATTTATTTATTTGAATGTTCTTTTAATTCTTGGAATTTTACATGCATACATTCAAAAGAACTTTTTTCAATTAACCATCCTTCCCCTTTATTCTTTCCATCCCATTCCTCCTTCCACTCTTCCTCCTTATGCTTCTTGAGCCAAAATTACTTCAACACTGCAAAAGGGAGCCCTTATAAACTGGTTTCTTGATTCTTTAAACATTGCCCTAGGGGTGCCTGGGTGGCTCAGTCAATTAAGCATCTGACTCTTGATTTTGGCTCAGGTCATTGATCTCAGGGTTGTGAGATCTGGCCCGTGTAGGGCTCTGTGCTGGGTGTGAAGCCTGCTTGGGATTCTCTCTCGCACTCCCTCTGCCCCTCACCCCTTCCCCTCTCTAAACAATAACAACAACAACAAAATAAAACATTGCCCTAGTACTTTGACAACATCATTGCTTTCTGGAAACAGCGTGTTTATTCTGGATTTTTCCTGTTTCCAAACTTAATGTGAACTTTTTTCAATAAGCCCTGGTTCCTTTCAGTGGAGAACAGCATTCGTGATTAAAATCTGGGGTTAGGAAGTTTGCATGAGTGTTTGTAGTGGGCAAAAGTGCCATTGTTGTGGGGCTACTTTTAGTGATAAAGCTGGAAAGAATATTCCTTTTTTAAGTTTAAGAACTCATGTAGCGTTTATATTTTGTGATATGCTCCTGAAGAGGTCAGTTGTTCAAAAATATTCGACAGACACTTAGGTTGCTTCCGTGTCTTGCTATTGTAAATAACACTGCAATGAACATGAGAGTCCGTATATCTCTTCAATGTCTGATTGTGATTTCATTTCCTTTGGGATTGCTGGATTATATGGCAGTTTCATTTTTAATTTTTTGAAAAACCTTTACTCTGTCTTCTATAGTGGCTGCGCCAAGTTACATTCTTACCAAGAGTGCAGGAGAGTTACCTTTGCTCCATATCCTTGCCAACAGTTACTTCTTGCCTTCTGATTAGAGCCTTTCTAACAGGGGTGAAGAGACAGCTCATTGTGGTTTTGAATTGCATTTCCATGATGATGAGCGATGTTGAACATCTTTTCATGTGACTGTTGGCCATCTGGATATCTTCTTTGGAAAAATGTCTGTTTGTTCTTCTGCCTATTTTTTTAATTGGATTTTTTTCTTTTTGCTATTCAGTTGTGTGAGTTCCTTATATATTTTGGAAATTAACCCCTTATCAGATATATGATTTGCAAATATTTTCTCTCAGTCTGTAGGTTGCCTTTTCATTTTGTTGACTGTTTCTTTTGCTTCACAGCTTTTTAGGTTGACATAGTCTCACTACATAGTGATGATGGTCACACAACTTTGTGAATGGACTTTGTGCCACTGAATGTACACTTTTAAATGATTAACATGCATATTTCACTACAATTAAAAATAATTACTACACATACAAACACATATTCATAAATCACCTTATAGGAGCCTATTAACAATGAGTTTGGCTTAAGAAATTTAGCCTCTCTCAACAAAATGAGATCTGCAAAAATATTCAGATGTTGGAACTTATCAGACACACGAGAAGAACAATTATCCTTACTATATCTAACAAAGTAAAAACAAGATTAAAAATATTTGCAGGGATAAGAAAACTATAAAACAGCATAATTGTGAAAAGTAAGTACTGTAAGTTAGGCAGCTTTCCTTGGCAGTTCTTCTCAAGTAAAGATCTGGATGTCTTTCTATGAATGACTTTGACATCTTTGAGTCTCTTCCTTTTTTCCAGACATGTGTATGTGTGTGCAAGCAAATGCATTTTTTCAATAAGTAAACAAAAAATAGTTTGGTGTTGTAATAGATGTTATTAGTATAATTTATTTATTTTTTTAAGGTTGCAAAATGGGCATTTTTGTTTACATTCAATTAACCAGCATATAATACATCATAAGTTTTTTTTTTTTTAAGATTTATTTATTTGAGAGAGAGAGAGAGCATGAGAGGGGAGAGGGTCAGAGGGAGAAGCAGACTCCCTGCTGAGCAGAGAGCCCGATGCGGGACTCGATCCTGGGAGTCCAGGATCATGACCTGAGCCGAAGGCAGTCGCTTAACCGACTGAGCCACTCAGGAGCCCTACATCATAAGTTTTTGATGTAGTGTTCAATGATTCATTAGTTGCGTATAACACCCAATGCTCATCAGATCTCGTGCCCTCTCCTTAATGCCCATCACCCAGTTACCCCATCCCCTCACCCACCTCCCTTTCCACAACCCTCAGCTTGTTTCGTGGAGTCAAGAGTCTCTCATGGTTTGTCTCCCTCTCTGGTTTCTTCCTATTCAGTTTTCCCTCCCTTCCCCTATATAATTTATAATTAATTTCATTTTATACATTTATTTAAATAGGTTTTGGGGCATCCAAACTAGACATAAAGCTTTCAAAAATGATGTCTGGAATTTTTGCATCATAACACTAGAAAAATCACTTGGCTGATATTAATAGTAAAAAAAATTTTTCTCTAGATGATGTAAATAGAGAAAGTTTCAAGATGCCATTTTCTCTTCATTGCAGGTGTGGGTAGAATTAATTCTCAGTCAATGAAAAGACAAATTGGATGTAATCATTTTAGATTTTTCTTTCTTAGCATTGGTTTTCAAAATACTTGGGACATCTGGCTATGTGCTATGTAAGAATTTTGTTTAGATAATTTCCATGAAGATCTAGTTAAAATCTTGAAATGAATTTGCAAAATTACTATCATTATCATGCTACTTATTAACTTGTGTTTCAACATCAGTTTCTCCAACGCTTTCTGTACTTGACCATCAGTCAATTATGTGTATAAATTAGACAATGTATGATTAAGGATAAACAAATTAAAATTCCAAACAGTCCAAACCATCACCATGAATGGCAATTCAGCTGAGTGAGAAATCCACTAAGTCGTGATCTTGACACTCATCTGATCTTGACCAACCGCTCTACTTTATCATGCAGAATTCTTTTTGTTCCATTTAAAAAAGACAAATACTTTAAAGCTAGTGTGTTAGTTGAGACAGAGGAAAATTAAAACAGGTTTTAATTAATTAATGAATTGATTGATTGATTTTTATTTTTTATTATAATATTTTTATTATGTTATGTTAGTCACCATTAGTACATCATTAGTTTTTGATGTAGTGTTCCATGATTCACTGTTTGCATATAACACCCAGTGCTCCATGCAATACGTGCCCTCTTTAATACCCATCACCGGGCTCACCCATCCCCCGTCCCCCTCTAAAACCCTCAGTTTGATTCCCAGAGTCCGTAGTCTTTCATGGTTCATCTCCCCCTCTGGTTCCTCCCATTCATTCTCCCCTTCCTTCTCCTAATGTCCTCCATGCTATTCCTTATGTTCCACAAATAAGTGAAACCAGATGATAATTGTCTTTCTCTGTTTGACTTATTTCACTTAGCATAATCTCCTCCAGTTCCATCCATGTTGATGCAAATGTTGAATATTCAACCTTTCTGATGGCTGAGTAATATTGCATTGTATAAATGGACCACATCTTTTTTTTTTTTTTTAAGATTTTATTTATTTGACAGAGAGAGCACAAACAGAGGGAGAGAGAGGGAAAAGCAGGCTCCCTGCTGAGCAAGGAGCCTGATGTGGGACACGATCTTAGGACCCTGGGATCATGACCCAGGCCAAAGGCAGCCACTTAACCGACTGAGCCACCCAGGTGTCCCTGGACCACATTTTCTTTAACCATTCATCTGTTGAAGGGCATCTTGACTCCTTCCATGACCCTCAACTCTATGACCAACTAATCTTCGACAAAGCAGGAAAAAAATATCCAATGGAAAAAAGACAGTCTCTTCAACAAATGGTGCTGGGAAAATTGGGCAGCTATATACAGAAGAATGAAACTCGAGGTTTCCAGTTTTAGGTAAGATTTGGAACTAGCAAGTCCTATTGTATCATTCCTCAAGCCTAGCCCTAGAGGTGCCAGAGAAGTAAGAGAGAGAGGTTCATGAATAAACTCTAATAAAACCTGGGAGAAACCCTTGAGGAGGCAGAGGTGGTTGGATCACAGAGTGTGGGTGTATAAACTAGCAGGCAGGTGCATGAACAGCCTCTCCCGAGTAGAAGGCTCTTCAGATATGTTATTCCTCACCCTCGTATAACTTAGGGTGGATCATTTCCCTATCTCCTGCTATCTTATCCCCCCCACCAGCTTTATTGAGATATAATTGACATATGACATTGTGTAAGTTTAAGGTGTACAATGTTATGATTGGATATATGTACATGTTGTTAAATGTTTACCACAATAAGATTAATTAACATATTCACATAATTACTGTTGTGTAATTACTATTGTTCTGATGAGAACATTAAAGCTGTTCTCTCACAGCAATTTTGAAGTATATAATACAGTTGTTAACTATAGTCACCATGCTGTACCTTAGATCCCTGGAATTTATTTTATAACTGGAAGTTTGTACCCTTTGACAAACATCTCCTAATTTCATCCACCACCCCCCGACCCCGATTGCTACTGGCAATCACCTTCTGCTCTCTATTTCTAGGAGTTCAATGTTTTTAGATTCCACACATAAGTTATACAGTATTTATCTTTCTTTGTGACTTATTTCACTTGGCAAAATGTTCTCAAGGTCCATCCTTTTGTCATAAATGGCAGGATTTCTTTATTTTTTTTAATGGCTAAATAATATTCCATCACACACATACACACACATACATATATACTATATATTTTTTTATCCATTCATCCATCAGTGGACACTTAGGTTGTTTCCATGTGTTGGCTATTGTGAGTAATGCTGCAATAAACATTAGAATACAGATATCTCTTAAAGATAGTGATTCAATTTCCTTTGCTTATATACCCAGAAGTGGGATTGCTGGATCATATAGCACTTCTGTTTTACATTTCTTTTTTATTTTTTTTAAAAAGATTTTATTTATTTGACAGAGAGAGAGAGAGCACAAGCAGGGAGAGTAGCAGAGGGAGAGGGAGGAGCAGGCTTCCCGCTGAGCAGGGCACTTGGCGTGGGACTCAATCCCAGGACGCTGGGATCATGGCCTGAGCCGAAGGCAGACGCTTAACCGACTGAGCCACCCAGGCGCCCCTGTTTTACATTTCTTGAGGAATGTTCATACTGTTTTCTATAGTGGCAGCACCAATTTACATTCCCACCAATAGTGCATAAGTGATCCCTTTTCTCCACATCCTGACCAGCATTTATTACGTCTTGTCTTTTTGAAAATAGCCATCCCAGCAGGTGGGAGTGATATCTCATTGTGGCTTTGATTTGAGTTTCCCTGATGATGAGTGGCATTGAGCATTTTTTTTCATATACTTGTTGGCCACATTTATGTTTTCTTTGGAAAAATGTTTATTTGGGTCCTCTGCCCATTTTTAAATCAGATTGTTGTCATTGTTTGTTACTTGAATTTTATGAGTTCCTTATGGATTTTGGATATTCACCCCTTGGATGTATGGTTTTCAAATTTCTTCCAGCCTATAGGTTGACTTTTCATTTTGTTGATTGTTTCTTTTGCTGTTCAGAAGCTTTATAGTTTGATAGAATCCCACTTGTTGATTTTCTTCTTTTGTTGCTTGTGCTTTTGGTATCATATCCAAAGGCTGTTGTCAAGGAGGTTTTCTCTTGTTTTCTTCTGGAAACAGTCAACAAAACTAAAAGGCATCCTACGGAATGGGAGAAGATATTTGCAAATGACATATCTGATAAAGGGTTAGACCCCAAATCTATAAATAACTTATCAAACTCAACACCCAAAAACCAAATAATCCAGTTAAGAAATGGGCAGAAGAGGGGCGCCTGGGTGGCTCAGTTGGTTAAGCATCTGCCTTCGGCTCAGGTCATGATCCCAGGGTCCTCGGATCGAACCCCACATCGGGCTCCCTGCTCAGCGGGGAGGCTGCTTCTCCCTCTCCCACTCTCTCGCTGTCAAATAAATAAATAAAATCTTTAAAAAAGGACAGGAGTGAAAAAAATCAATAAAGGAATTGAAATTTATTACGCTGATCAGAGGCTCTCATTCCTTAGTTTCATAATAGTCACCTGTGGGACAAATTGTAATGAAGATTTTGTTCAGTAAATTGTTCTGAAGTAGGAGTTTCAAAGCTCAAATTTGAAGTGTCACTTGCTTTAAACTATGGATTGGCAAATGTTTCGTGTAAAGTGTAGCAAGTATATCTTTACATAGTAACTGGTTTAGGATTTATAGGCCAAGAGGCAAAATTGAAGATATTGTATAGGTACTTATATACCAAGGGATAAAACAAATTTCTAAAGTTTTTGATTGACAAAGTTCAAAATATGATAATAGTAATTGAGTACAAACGTTTGCAAAACAAGTCTGCCAATGAGAAGAATAGGATTCTCTCTTTTTTTGAGATTACATTTTATTTAATTAGAGTTCAAAGTTAGTTTTAGCTATCATCAAAATCAACTGCAAATGTTATTTATTAACCATGGTTTGTAATGAGATTTTGTATATTTTATCTTGAAATACACTGCTAAATACTGACATTAATCCATGAGCATATGGTCTTAGTTGAACATAAATTGCTCGAAAGGCATTTGCAGAATTCTTTTCAAGTGTTCTCTTGATATTAGGCTAGATGGGAACCCCTCAACTGCACAATCAAATGGATACTTAAACATAAATGGGGCTTCTGAGTGGCTCAGTCATTTGTGTCTGACTCTTGATTTCGGCTCCAGTCATGATCTCAAGGTCATGAGATTGAGCTCCATGTTGGGCTCCACACAGGGCATGGAGCCTGCTTGAGATCCTCTCTCCCTCTCCCTCAGTCCCCGCTCAGCTTGTGTGTGTGCACAGGCACTCTCTCTCTCCCAAAATAAATAAATAAACAAATAAATAAACAAACAAACAAACAGAAATTTCCTCAGCACTTGCAGTGAGGTGTGAAAAATGCCACTAAGCTGTATTTTGAACTCAGAAAATACATTTGCTGCAAATTTGTGTGAAAATACGGTTCTTGCTTTAATGTTTGACAACACAGGAAGTGTCTAAAGTAGATTGACATGTGATTCAACTAATGTTAGCTGTCATTAGAGTGATTCTACTTTTATTGCAGTATAAAATTTACCTGTAAGGTAAATTTGTAAATTTTAAGTTTACAATTTCACCTTGTAATTTTAGGTTGAACTAATTAACAAACATTACCAAGTCTGCAGCACAAGTTAATTTCTAAATCCACTCGGTGTTTGATAATAGAGGATGTTTTTTCTTTCATTCAGAAAAATTTCAATCTTGGCCCTGAGCTCCAAAAATTATAATAAAATTAGCACATGGTGGAGAAAGTCTAATTCAACAAAACACAACAGATTCAAATATTTTCTGCAAAATTCCTGCTGATGAGCAATAGAATTACCCACCATGAGGTTTAAATATCTTACATTTTCACTGGCTTTGTAAATTTGTCCAATTAATCCTTTTACTGCTCTACACATAATTTCACCAACATCAGTGTAGAACATCTTAGCATATTGTACTTCATATTGTATTAAAGTAGTGGTTTATCTCTTTGTTTAAAAATATTATTGTCTTAAAAAATATTCTTGCCTTTGTTGTGTGGTGGGCAGAGACTGGAAGAATTTTGAGGAGCATGATATGAAAAGCTGAAATTTCCTTGGGTATTAGTTGAAATATGGATGTTAATAACATTTCTGGGGAAGACTCAAGGACACGAAGAGCATGGTGGGAAAAACCTGTATCATTTTAGAGAACTCCTACATTCTCATAAACAGGCTGTTGATAGAAATGTAGACATTGAAGGTACTGCTGATGAGGACTCAGAAAGGAATGAAGAACATGTTACTGGGAATGGGAGGGAAGAGGATCCTTCATGTATAGTGTCAGAAAGCTTAGTGGAGTTGTGTCCACAGTTATGTGGGTAGCAGTATTTGTAAGTGATAGACTTGGATGTATCAATGAGGGGATGTCCAGGCAAAGTGCTTAAGGTACTTGCTCTTTTCTTTTTGCTGCTCATAATAAAGGAGGGGGGGGAGTAGAGAAAGAGAGAAAGAGAGAGAGAGAGAGAGAGATTGATTTAAAGGAGGCAAGCCTTGATAACTATGGAAATTTTCAGCCTACCTAGACTGAAAAAGATGTGGAAGTTAGGAAATTCACTGTGAGAAAACTTTTGCTCCTGCTTTGGAAGACCCACAAGGCCAGAGTTTAAGCAACAGACAGCTACAGAGAGACCTGCATGAAGAGAAAACTCCAGAAATCTGCATAGGATCCATCGCAGGTATTCAGCAGAGGGTACCACAAGGATTCAGCTGAATGGTGATTGGCCTATGTGTGTAAGAGAAACATCCACAGCTGGGGAAAGACCCACCCAAATGATGAGAGCTAAAAGTCCACGGATTTCACATCAGGATGGGAGTAGTTCCTATTCCTTCTAGGCAGGATACCAAACTTCATAATTCAGGGATTATTTAATAGAGTATTCACAAGAATTTTAGCTTAGTAGTGGTGGGAGGTGTTTAAACACAGACTCAATGCTTCAATGTTTTGCTCTACCTGAGGGGAATAGAAGACACAGCATAAGGAATATAGTCAATGATACTGTAGTAGGGATATAGCAGGACAGATAGTAGCTGCATTTGTGGTGAGTGTAGCATAATGTATAAAATTGTTGAATCACTGTGTTGCATACCTGAAACTGATGTAACATTGTATATCAACTATACAAAAAACAAACAAACAAATAAACAAAAACTAACCCCAGAAAAGACCCAAGAGAGTCAACTGCTTCTTAGTAGCTGAGGCATAACCCAGAATAGTTCAAAACTATCTGTAGGAATAAGAAGAAAAGTCAAGCATCTAAGTGAATAAAATCATGTCAGGCATTAAATAATTACCAGGCAAACAAATAAGCAGGAGTAGATGACCCTTAATGAGAAAAATCACTGAAACTCCACTGAAGAAGAAATAGTTAATATATCTCCTAAAGATGTGAAATTTATAGTTAAAAGCTCCCCTTATCCTCTTAAAAAAATAAGACAAAACACGGGGCGCCTGGGTGGCTCAGTTGGTTGAGCGACTGCCTTCGGCTCAGGTCATGATCCTGGAGTCCCTGGATCGAGTCCCGCATCGGGCTCCCTGCTCGGCAGGGAGTCTGCTTCTCCCTCTGACCCTCCCCCCTCTCATGTGCTCTCTCTCATTCTCTCTCTCTCAAATAAAAAAAAAAAATCTAAAAAATAAGACAAAACAGGGGTGCCTGGGTGGCTCAGTCAGTTAAACATCTGACTATTGATCTCCACTCAGGTCTTGATCTCAGGGTCGTGGGTTTGATCCCTGCATTGGGCTCCACATTGGGCATGGAGCCTACTCAAGAAAAAAAAGACAAAACAAAACATAACAAAGTAACTCTATGGGGCCAGATATATTCACTGGTGAATTAAAAAAAAAAAAAACTTAAAGAAGAAATAATTTCAATTCTATATAAAGTCTCACAGAGGGAAAAACTCTTTGAAACTAATTCTGTGAAGCCAGAATTACTCTGACACAAAAACAAAATGAAAATATTACAAGAAAAGGAAGCTGCAGAGCAATACCCTCATGAATGGTGCTGCAGAATTATCTCTATAGAATTTAAGAAAACAATATCCAACATTGTGCAAAAATAATACATCATGACCGAATGGAGTTTATCCCC
Organism: Leptonychotes weddellii; assembly: GCF_054177405.1. Lineage (NCBI taxonomy): Eukaryota > Metazoa > Chordata > Mammalia > Carnivora > Phocidae > Leptonychotes > Leptonychotes weddellii. The sequence goes on along the minus strand of NC_138379.1, from coordinate 7,813,541 downwards.
GAATTACAAAGATGCTTTAACATTTGAAAATGAATCACTATTATTTTCCATATTAGGACATTAAAAAAGAAAAAAAAAAAGATCATCTCAACATATCTGGCAAATTACATCTGTTCTTGATAAAAATTTTCAGCCTGGTAGGAATAAAAAGGAATTCTTCAAACTGATAAAGGGAACCTAGAGAAAATTTACAAATATCATAGTAAATACTGAATGCTTTCCCCCCCGAAGATCAGGAATAAGGCAAGAATTTCTTTTCTTTCCTTCCTTTTTTTTTTTTTTAAAGATTTTATTTATTTATGAGAGAGATAGAGAACACGAACCAGGGGAGGGGCAAAGGGAGAGGGAGCTGAGCTGGGAGGCTGAGCAGGGAGCCCGATGTGGGGCTCAATTCCAGAACCCTGAGATCACGACCTGGAACCCTACAACCCTGAGATCAAGACCCGAGCTGAAAGCAGACGCTTAACTGACTGAGCCACCAAGGCACCCCACGGCAAGAATTTCTACTCTCACTTCTGTTCTATATTGTGCTGGCCTTTCTCACCAGGACAATAAGGCAAAGAAAAGAAAGGGTATCCGGAATGAAAAGGAAACTATTGGTGGATAAGCAGAACTAGCAGAGTAGGTTGTACAAGCTCAGTGTTTGCTGATGAATAAAGATTGTATTGAAGCTTTTGATAAGAATGTCACATTATGGGGCGCCTGGGCAGCTCAGTTGGTTAGGTGCCCAACTCTTGGTTTCAGCTCAGGTCATGATCTCATGGGTCATGATCGCGTGGGTTTTGAGATTGAGCCCCACCTCGGGCTCTATGCTCACTGGAGAGTCGGCTTGAAGATTCTCTCCCTCTGCCCTCCCCCCTCACTCTCTCTTGCTCTAAAATAAATAAATCTTAAAAAAAAAAAGAATGTTGTACCACTTTTTTTTTAAGCAGCTCTATCACATGCTTCACTTTATACTTCCCCCAGCATCATCTGAGTGTCTATATCACAGCACTTCACCCATTCCGAGAACAAATAGCACATTTAAGTCTTTGCAGGTTTGGCAAATGAAAGTTGGCATTTCATTTTAGTGTATATTTCTTTGATCACTATTAAATTTGAGCATTTTTTTCATATGATCATGATTCATGTACCTTTTCCTCCCTGAAAATTATTTGTTCTTGCTCTTTGCTCACTTTTTGTGTTGAAGTAGTATTTTATTTATAATGTAGTAGAATTTTATTTATAATGATTTAAATATGTACACATACATATCCATTTACATTTTTAAAATCATTTATTGTGTTAATTGTCCTTTAATACTTGATAGTATTTATAATATTTTAAAATGATTCATGTTAATTGTTTAAAATATGAAGCCAGAGATAATGCAAAGGAAAAGCAATGCAGTTTTGTGAATACATTTATAAGGAGCTAAGTAATACTGTTTATTACATCATCTTTTGATGTGAAAATAATTTTGGTACTAAAATTTCATATATTAAATGTTTATGCACACTGGGGTGTGTTTCTGGAATTATTTTGATTTGTGCTTGTAGCTGCTGTTACTGTTGTGATAATCACTGTTTTACAATGAAGTCTTCCATATGTTTCATCATATACCAGCCAGCTTCACCATCACCTGGTGGTGCTCCTTTTCTAAATCTTTATTTTGGTTATTATTAATTTCCAGATGAATCTGGGATGATTTTTGCAATTTCTTTCCAAAACCATGTGGTTGCTTGGTTGAAGTACTTACACTCATAGTTGATTTGGGGAAAATGGATATATTTAGTGCTACAATTATAAATAGTATCCATCTGTCTATTAAGTTTTTGGCTAGTGTTTCAGGTGTAAAGGAACAGTCTTGATTTCCCCCCTCTCATTTGCTCTGATTTTGATTAGCTTTTGGGAACACAGTCTCAGTTTTATCCCCACAATAACTGTCAATTAGTTTGGGAAATCCTATTTATCGGCTGATGAATGGGTAAAGATGTGGTATATATAGATATAGATATATAGGTATAATGGGATATTACTCAGCCATCAGAAAGAATGAAATCTTGCCATTTGCAGTGACAAGGATGGAGCTAGAGTGTATTATGCTAAGCAAAAGAAGTCAGTCAGAGAAAGACGAAACCATATGATTACACTCATATGTGGAATTTAAGAAACAAAACAGATGAACATAGGGGAAAGAAAAAAAAAGAGAGGGAAACAAACCATAAGAGACACTTAAAAATAGAGAACAACTGAGGGTTGCTGGAGGGGAGGTGGGTGGGGGACGGGCTGGATGGGTGATGGGTATTAAGGAAGGCACTTGTGATGAGCACTGGGTGTTATATGTAAGTGATGAATCAGTAAATTCTACTCCTGAAAACAATATTACACTATATGTTAACTAACTAGAATTTAAATAAAAGCTTGAAATGAGGAGAAAAAAAAAAAAAGGAAATCCTGTTTTGAAACCAGACAGATTATCTATTAGTTCACGTACCTGAACATGGTGGGAATGAGTTCCATCAGGTGGAGGGAAGAATTGGCAAGAGCGGCAGAAATAGCACTAATCCCCAACACTGCTAAATCGCTGCACAGGGTCTGCATTTCTGAAGAGAGGGAGACCAGTGAGAGCCAGAACATTTTGGCCAAAGAAATCTGTCAACCAAAAAATAATTGTGGAAAGATCCTATCAGAAGGGCTTGCAAGGGTGAAACATACAGTAAACAAATTGCAACATTCTAGAGATTATAGAATGGTTAATATGCTGGGAAATGTGCTGTAGAAATAACTTTAGGCTTCAGCAATGAGTGAAAAGGTCTAAATTACTCTCTTGGCACATCTGAGTAATGCCAGTGAAGGAGTGGGTAGGGAGCATCAGGAAATACTTATGTATTCTGTCTAATATTTTCTGTGCACTTTCTGTAGGACATAACACTATATAGAGATAAGTGAGGAGTTTATGACCTATGCCTTAAGCTGTTTAGAATCAAGTGTGTAGGAACAATTTTTGACTAGAGACAGGTATCACACCATATGGTGATAAAAGGACTGGACTTTTTTGGGGAGTGGACAGTGTGACAAGAAACAATTTCTAGAGTAAGGATTCAGGATTAAAGAAACCAGCATTAGGAATTATTTTTGTAAAAATTTTATTTTATTATGTTATGTTAATCACCATACATTACATCATTAGTTTTTGATGTAGTGTTCCATGATTCATTGTTTGCGTTGAACACCCAGTGCTCCCTGAGCTCCCAGAGCTTGATATGTGTTCCCTGGATTTAAGAGTACAGTGGCATGACATTTCTAAGTAATCTAAGAGCTGGAAGCAATTGGCTATTAGCTTGAACTGGCATCTAACTATATTTCCAGTAACATAGGCAAAGATGCATGAATTTGCTAATAGATTAGTTTAGGCTCTGGAAGGGAGAGCTAGTCTGGAGTCATTTTAATTCCTGTGTGGGAAGACAGAAGGGGAAAGGGAGTTGGAGTGGGCAAAGTGACCAATAATAGGGCACTACATAGCCAAATTTGCAGGGCTTAGAGAGAAGATGTATGTAAGAGCCAGAGGAAAATGGATTTCTTATATGGTAGCAGATGGGGTAAAATGCCAAATGGTTCCAATGGAAAGCTCTAGAGAACCTCCATGAAAGTACCCCAAGGAAAGGAGTCTGCTTTGATCATCTACCATGTCCAGCTTCTGAGTATGTGAAATTCAGAATCCTGGCCCATAAGTTAGAGGGGTGGAGAGGAAGCACAACACAACTAAATGGAGAAATATTCAACATATCTTTTCCCCATTGCCTTATCAACCCCCAAACCTTCCAAGGCAGGCCCAAACTAGGAAGATAGTGAAGCTATAACTCTGAACGAAGCCCTCAGGTTTAATTTTTGTTCTTGGTGGAAATATATTAGTTATTAAAGTGAGGCTATTCTTGTGAGTGAAAGGATGGGGGATTTTTATTAGTGTATGTGGCTTGTCAGAGGTTTCATCCAAAGATAGGGAAAAACACAGAGGAAGTTTAAGAAGTGTGTGGAGGTATGAGGTGAGGATTATGCTTTTTTTAAAAATATGACTACCTGTATTTTGATTATTTAATATGAATTATTGTGATAATAGTCACAGACAAAATTTAAGTAAAAAAGAATACGTTTTAGAAAAATACATAGACTATGGTACAATTTATACATATATACATTTTTTATAAATATGAAAAAATACTACATATTACTTATGCATAAATATCAATGTAGAAAGGAAAGGTATAATAGAAGGTTTGGGAGTGATAAAAGCAAAAAATGATATGCTAGTTTTAGAGGGAACATGCTTCAACATAATAAAGGCCATATAAGAAGAAACCCACAGCTGACATTGTACTCAATGGTGAAAACTGAGAGCTTTTTCCCTAAGGTCAGGAACAAGACAAGGATGTCTACTCACCACTGTTACTCAGTATAGTACTGGAAGTCCTAGCCATAGCAATTAGACAAGGAAAAGGAATAAAAAGCATTCAGATTGGTAAAGAAGAAGTAAAACTTTCACTATTTGCAGATGGCATGATAATATATAGAGAAAACCCTAAAGACTCCACGAAAAAACCACTAGACCTGATAAATGCATTCAGTAAGGTCACAGGATACAAAACTGATGTACAGGAATCTGTTGCATTTCTATACTCTAATAATGAGGAAGCAGAAAGAGAAATTAAGAAAACAATCCCATTTATGGTTACAACAAAGGCAATAAAATACCTCAGAATAAACTTAACCAAGGAGGTGAAAGAGCTGTACTCTGAAAACTATAAAACATTGATGAAAGAAGTTGACGACGACAAAAACAAATGGAAAGATACTCCATGCTCATGGATTGGAAGAACAAATATTGTTAAAAAGTCCACACTATAAAATCTTAAAAAAAAAAAAAAGGGCATGTGGGTGGTTCAGTCGGTTAAGCGTCTGCCTTCACTCAGGTCATGATCTCAGAGTCCTGGGCTTGAGCCCCGCATCGGGCTCCCTGCTCAGTGGGGAGCCTACTTCTCCCTCTGCCCCTCACCCCACTCATGCTCTCTCTCTCCCTCAAATAAATAAAATCTTAAAAAAAGGTCCACACTACCTAAAACAATCTATAGATTTAGTGCAATCCCTATCAAAATACCATTTATGTGTGCAACTCTTCTAAGTTCCTTTAAGCTTTCATCTAGCTGAGTCCTTGCAGATTGCACCAGCCTCCTGATGAAAGAAGATGACACGAGGGCAGTAAACAATTGCTTATCTTTCACATAACCTTTAACCTTAGGTTCCTTTCCCCTTCCATCTACTAAAGACCAATGCTCAGGCTTTACTCTTGGATAGAAAGTCATGTTCTCATTAGGAAAAACAAATCGACAGCAGGAAAATATTGGAGACATCCTCGGGGCAGTATATGGAGCATGATTAAGATTGCAGGCTGTGGAGTCAGTCAGATCAGCACCACCACTTATCTCCAGATAAGATTTATCAAAAAGCACATTAACGGTGGATTTTGAAGTTCTCTCATTTTTATAGGTCCCTTTAAAGGACATAAGAGGAGTCATAGGAAATGCATTCATAATTTGTATCATTTCTTTCTTAAAGGAGGGCCTCCAAATTATGGTAAGTTTCTGCCCTGCAAACTATGAACTTCTGTTTCTACCATGTATATTGGAAACTTCCTGCATGAGCAAGTTACTTATCCTGTGTCTATCGAGGTGTTGAGGGTTGGGGCTTTCTCTTCTGCCATCTTATTGACATCACTCAGCCATTATTTCTTCAAATATAGTTTCTACCCTTTTCTCTGCTCTCCTTCTGGGACTTCCCTTATGCATATATTGGTACATATAATGGGGTCCCACTAATATCTGAGCCTCTGTTCACTTTTCTTCATTGTTTTTTTAAAGTTCCTTGAACTGGATAATCTCAGTTGACCTCTCTTTAAGTTCACTGCTTATTTTCTGCCTGCTCAGATCTGCTCTTGAGACTCTCTAGTGAAATTTTCACTCCAGTTATACACTTCAACTCCAAAATTTTTATTTTGCTTTTTAAAATAATTTTTGTCTTTACTCATATTCTGTATTTGATGAGGCATCTTTCTCATTTTTCCTTTAGCCCTTTAATTTGGGGGGATGTTTTAAATCTCAAGAATATTTGATGTAGTAGATTTAAGCCTTTGTCTAATAAGCCGACATTTGGTTTTTTTCAGGTACAATATATATTGGTTGCTCTTTTTTTTTCTGTGTTAAGAGTCATACTTTCTTGTTTCTTTGCATGGCTCAGAACTTTTGTTAAAAACCAGATCTTTTATTTTTTAAAAAAATTTAAATTTAAAAATTTTTAAGTTTTTATTTAAATCACACGCAGTGCTGGGGCGCCTGGGTGGCTCAGTTGTTAAGCGACTGCCTTAGGCTCAGGTCATGATCCCAGGGTCCTGGGATCAAGTCCCTCATTGGGCTCCCTGCTCCGCGGGAAGCCTGCTTCTCCCTCTCCCACTCCCCCTGCTTGTGTTCCCTCTCTCGCTGTGTCTCTCTGTCAAATAAATAAATAAAATCTTAAAAAAAATAAATTACACCCAGTGCTTATCACAAGTGCACTCCTTAATCCCCATCACCTATTTAGCCCATCCCCCCACCCACCTCCCCTCTGGTAGCCATCAGTTTGTTCTCTATGAAAATTGGATCTTTTTTTTTTTTTTAAAGATTTATTTATTTATTTCAGAGAGAGAGGGAGAGATAGAGCGCACGCGAGCAGGGGGAGGGACAGAGTGAGAGAGAGAGAAACCCTCAAGCAGACTTCCCAATGAGCACGGAATCAGAAGTAGGGCTCGATCCCAGGACCCTGAGATCATGGACCTGAGCTGAAATCAAGAGTCAGATGCTTAAGTGACTGAGCCCCCCAGGTGCCTCTAGACCTTTTAAATAATACAAGGTGACAAATCTGAAAAGCAGATTCTTCCCCCTTTTCAAGTATTTGTTGTTGCTGCTGCTTGTTGAAGTGGCTGTTGTTTGTTTGGTTAGTGAGTTTTGTGAACTAATTCTGTAAAATTTGTATCCTTTTTTATAAAAAAAAAAAAACCTTTAGTATTTTTTCTTTCTTTCTTTCTTTTTTGTATCCTTCTTCATGTATGGCCACTGATGTCTGTTCTTGGTTAGCTTAGTGTTCAGCTAATGAATTAGTGACCCGCAACCAAGAAATCTCTCAGACTTAACTGAGAGGCTCTTAGTATGTATTGGGGCATGGCTTTTGCACTCAGCCAGGGCAGTTTGATCTCTGTCTTTGCCTTCACTTGCTGCTTGTACAGAGCTCTCTAGATCATCCAGAGGTGAGAGTTTAGCAAGTTTTCTAGACTTTCATGAGGATGTACACAGCTCCACACATGCACACGGCCTTCTGGACTCCAACAAATATTTTGGAACTTTTCAAAGTCATTATAGATATTTTGTTCCTTACCTTCTCATTTTAAGCTGTTTTGTTAGCCTTTTGTTTCCCCAATTGTTCTCCACCAACTCAGGCATCCTGTGACTTCAAAACACTTGCCAGTAAATGTTTTCAGCAAATGCCCCGTGGGGACAGGTTTTTTTGTGTTGGTCAAGTACAGACAGAGATTCCAAATGGGATCTTATGGAAACCACGAGGTAGGGCAAATAATGACAGTTCTTTATCAGTAAGGCTTTGGAATAACTCAAACTCTGTTCTTCTCCCTCTATTACTAAGACTGTAAGTGATCATTTTTTAAGGCTACAGACTAGCTGGGGAGTAGGAATGGGACTAGGGTATATTAAAACACCTCAACAGTCACTATTCTTAACTGAGATTCAGCCATTTTTCTTGAGCAAAAAAATTCCCTGAATTGTTGCAAGCCTTTAGTTTATTTCCATGGTTCTGAAAAAAGTTTGTTCTGACAATTTTCATCATTTTTTTTCTTTTATGAAGCAACCAGTTTTTGGAAGTCCTTATTATGTCATTTTTGCTGAAATCATCCCCATGCCAATTTTCAGTGCAGCAGAAAACATGCTCTTTTAATTTAAATATTTATGGAAAGTAATTTGTTGTCTTCTACATTTATCCAAACTCACTTACAATGACAAAAAGCCCTCAAATCATCTCCATGACACAATACTTTCCAAAGTTAAAGAAATAGTGTAGCATATTTGCTTCATAAATAAGTGGGTATGTTATTTTCTATTAATAAAAGTGATTTCAAGATAATTCTGTCTACTACACCACAACGATGATTGAAAAATGGCAGCCTCCTAGGTGGTGTGTTGTTATATTCTCTCTCTTTTCCCCCTCAAGGGGCACAGTGGATACTAATCAGGACCATGGCTCAGGACCAGGCCAGGGACCAAACAGATCCCAAATGTCAATATTCTCCTCTCTATTCTCACCATAGCATCCTTTATAGGCAATGAATGAGATTACCCATACCTGGAGAGCAAGAAGAAGAAAAACAAGAGTATAGACATTGTCAGTTGCAATATATGCCAGTCTCGAATGGCAAAAGCCAATCCTCCCAAAAGTATCTGTCCAATGCTGCAGGAACTTAATATTATCACAATTACCAGAGCTTGTAATTGGGGCACTGTCTACTCTGACACTGGAAGAAAATATAGATAATAATTTCAGATAAAGGGCAATTTCAAGGTCAGTTAAATGCATGGAGATAGTAAAAGTCTTAAAATATTGACCGACTGAGAGCTAATGCATTTGCAATAATAGTCGTAGTACAGAACGCTGCCAAGAGGCGTAGTACCCAGTAAACAAGCAAGGTGGGAGCAAAGTCTGCACAGGTGTCAACAATGGCCAGCTGAAGCAAACACCATTTGAACAACATCTTCCATCCGAACCTAAGAAATACTGAACCAGGTAAGATTATTTAGGAACCAAAAAAAAAAAAAAAGTGGAAAACTACAAAAAATTGACATTTTGAAGTTTAGAATACATGTTTAATAAGTGAAACATTGCACTTGAGACCTGGAAGAATAATTATATTCATCAAAAGCAGAAATCACAGATGAAACCCTCCCTATTTGTCAATATGTTGTCAAAGGTCTCTCCTCAATCAATCACCAGAAGGCCTCTTAATGCTGGTGAATCATATAAAAGAAGATGAACCAAAGAACATAGAGGGAAGAAAAAAGAGAGGCAAACCAAAGAACAGACTCTTAATTATAGAGAACAAACTGATGATTACTGGAGGGGAGGTGAGCAGGTGGGTGGGTTAGATGGGTGATGGGTATTAAGGAGGGCACTTGTTTTGATGAACACCAGGTATTGTATGTAAGTGATGAATCACTAAATTCTATACCTGAAACTAATATGATAACTGGAATTTAAATTAAAACTTAAAAAAAAGAAGATGAAATATGGGAAGCTGTCACAAATTTTTATTATAGAATACATGCATTTAGGAGAGTGGATTTGTGTGTTGTGTTTAGAGCACTGATAAGTGCAATAATGAGTACTTGGTCCCCTGTGTAGAGCACCCTGGCCCACCTCTGCTTCAGCTCCAGCCATTTTGCCAGGGTAGCCCCAGTTCTGAGTGCCCTGGGTCAACCTAGCCCACACCTGCTCCAGCTCAAGTTAACTACCCAAAGCCACCAGTCTCATGTAGTCTACAGGCAATTTTCCTACACAAAGACATTCTTTCGAGACTGATAGAAGTAGCTGTTTTGCCTAATTCATAGAAACAAATACAGAAAGTCAACCAAAATGAGGAGACGGAGGAATATGCTGCAAGGAAAGAACAAGACAAAACTTTAGAAAAATAACTAAATGAAATGGAGATAAGCAATCTGCTTGATAAAGAATTCATGACAGTAGGGGGGGAAATCAGAGGGGGAGATGAACCATGAGAGACTATGGACTCTGAGAAACAAACTGAGGGTTCTAGAGGGGAGGGGGTGGGGGGATGGGTTAGCCTGGTGATGGGTATTAAAGAGGGCATGTTCTGCATGGAGCACTGGGTGTTATATGCAAACAATGAATCATGGAACACTACATCAAAAACTAATGATGTAATGTATGGTGATTAACATAACATTTAAAAAAAAAAAGAATTCATGGCATGGTGGTAAAGATACTCACCAGACTTAAGAGAAGAGTGAATACCCTTAGTGAGAACTTCAATAAAGAGATAGAAAATACAAAAAATAACTAACCAGAGTTGAAGAATACAATAATTGAAGTGAAAAAGACACTAGGGAGATTCAACAGCAGATTAGAGGATGCAGAAGAATGGATCCGCAATCTGGAAGACAGGGTAATGGAAAGCACTCAAGCTGAACAGCTGAAATAAAAATGAATTTAAAAAGTGATGATAGGTTAGGGAACCTCTGGAACAACATCAAATGTACTAACATTTGCATTATAATAGGGAATCTCAGAAGGAGAAAAGAGAAAGAAAGGGTGAGAAAACTGATTTGAGGAAATAATAGCTGAAGATTCCTCTAATCTACGGAAGGAAACAGACATCCAGGTGCAGGAGGCACAGAGAGCCCCAAACAAGAGGACCTCAAGAGGTCCACACCAAGATACATAATAATTAAAATGTCAAAAATTAAACATAAAGGATCTTAAAAGCAACAAGAGAAAAGCATTTTGTTATGTACAAGGAAAACCTCACTAGGCTATCAGCTGATTTTGCAGGCCAGAAGGGAGTGGTATGATACACTCAAAGCGCTGAAAGAAAATCTACAACCAAGAATACTCTATCTGGCAAGGTTATCATTCAGAATTGAAGGAGAGATAAAGAGTTTACCAAACAAATAAAAGTTAAAGGAGTTCATCACTATCAAACTGGCCTTAAAAGAAATGTTAAATGGACTTCTTTAAGTGGAAAAGAAAAGGCCATAAATAGGAAGAAAATTATAAAAGGAAAATATTTCATAGGTAAAAGCAAACATAGTAAAGTAGTAGATTAATCACTTATATAGCTAGTATGAAGGTTAAAACACAAAAGTAGTAAAATCAATTATATCTAAAAAATTAGTTAAGGGATTCACAATATAAAAAAATGTAGAATATGCCATCATATACATAAAATGTGGGGAAGAAGAGTAAAAATGTAATACTTTAAGAATATGTTTGAACTTGGGGCGCCTGGGTGGCTCAGTCATTGGGCGTCTGCCTTCGGCTCAGATCATGATCCCGGGGTCCTGGGATCAAGCCTGGCATTGGGCTCTTGCTCAATGGGAGGCCTGCTTCTCCCTCTCCCATTCCAGCTGCTTGTGTTCCCTCTCTCCCTGTGTCTCTCTCTGTCAAATAAATAAATAATATCTTTAAAAAAAATATGTTTGAACTTAAGTGATCATCTACTTAATATAGACTGCTATACTTAGGATGTTATATATGAAATTCATGGTAACCACAAAGCAAAACCTACAATAGGTACACAAAAAATAAAGAGAAAGGTATCCAAGCATAACATGAAAGAAAGTAATCAATCACAAGGGAAGAGAGCAAGAGAACAGAGAAAAACTGCAAAAACATCCAGAAAACAATTAACAGAGAAGGAGAGAGAGAGGGAATTATAAGCTAATATCCCTGATGAACATAGATGCAAAAATTCTTAACAAAATATTAGTAAACCTTCTTTTCACTACATCTGTGTCTTTGGGGTAAATACCCTGTAGTGCAATTGCTGGGTCATAGGGTAGCTCTATTTTCAACTTTTTGAGGAACCTCCATACTGTTTTCCAGAGTGGCTGCACCAGCTTGCATTCCCACCAACAGTGTACGAGGGTTCCCCTTTCTCCACATCCTCACCCACGTGTCGTTTCCTGACTTGTTAATTTTAGCCATTCTGACTGGTGTGAGGTGGTATCTCATTGTGGTTTTTTTTTTTTTTTTTTTTAAGATTTTATTTATTTATTTGAGAGAGAGAGAATGAGAGACAGAGAGCACGAGAGGGAGGAAGGTCAGAGGGAGAAGCAGACTCCCTGCCAAGCAGGGAGCCCGATGCGGGACTCGATCCCGGGACTCCAGGATCATGACCTGAGCTGAAGGCAGTCGCTTAACCAACTGAGCCACCCAGGCGCCCCTCATTGTGGTTTTGATTTGTATTTTCCTGATGCTGAGTGCTGTTGAGCACTTTTTCATCTGTCTGTTGGCCATTTGGATGTCTTCTTTCCAGAAATGTCTGTTCATGTCTTCTGCCCATTTCTTGATTGGATTACTTGTTCTTTGGGTGTTGAGTTTCATAAGTTCTTTATAGATTTTGGATACTAGCCCTTTATCTGATGTGTCATTTGCAAATATCTTCACCCATTCTGTCAGTTGTCTTTTGGTTTTGTTGACTGTTTGCTGTGCAGAAGATATTTATCCTTGATGAAGTCCCAATACTTCATTTTTGCTTTTTTTCCCTTTGCCTCTGGAGACGTGTCTAGCAAGAAATTGCTACGGCTGAGGTCAAAGAGGTTGCTGCCTGTGTTCTCCTCTAGGATTTTGATAGATTCCTGTCTCACATAGAGGCCTTTCATCCATTTTGAGTCTATATTTCTGTGTGGTGTAAGGAAATGGTCCGGTTTCATTCTTTGATATGGCTGTCCAATTTTCCCAACACCATTTGTTGAAGAGACTGTCTTTTTTCCATTGGCTATTCTTTCCTGCTTTGTTGAAGATTAGTTGACCATAGAGTTGAGGGTTCATTTCTGGGTTCTCTATTCTATTCCATTGATTTATGTGTCTGTTTTTGTTTGTTTTATTTTTTATTTTTTTAATTTTTAAAAAGATTTTATTTATTTGACAGAGAGAGACACAGTGAGAGAGGGAACACAAGCAGGGGGAGTGGGAGAGGGAGAAGCAGGCTTCCCGCTGAGCAGGGAGCCTGATATGGGGCTCCATGTGGGGCTTGATCCCAGGACTCCTGGATCATGACCTGAGCCAAAGGCAGACACTTAATGACTGAGCCACCCAGGCGCCCCTATGTGTCTGTTTTTGTGCCAATACCACACTGTCTTGATGATTACAGCTTTGTAATAGAGCTTGAAGTCTGGAATTGTGATGCTACCAGTTTTAGTTTTCTTTTTCAACATTCCTCTGGCTATTCGGGGTCTTTTCTGGTTCCATACAAATTTTAGGATTATTTGTTTCAGTTCTGTGAAAAAAGTTGATGGCATTTTGATACGGATTGCATTGAATGTGAAGATTGCTTTGGGTAGTACAGATATTTTCACAATATTTGTTCTTCCAATCCATGAGTATAGAACATTTTTCCATTTCTTTGTGTCTTCCTCAGTTTCTTTCATGAGTATTCTATAGTTTTCTGAGTACAGATCCTTTGCCACTTTGGTTAGATTTATTTCTAGATATCTTATGGCTTTGGGTACAATTGTAAATGGGATTGACTCCTTAATTTCTCTTTCTTCTGTCTCATTGTTGGTGTACAGAAATGCAACTGATTTCTGTGCATTGATTTTATATCCTGCCACTTTACTGAATTCCTGTATGAGTTCTAGCAGTTTTGGGGTGGAGTCTTTGGGTTTCCCACAGAGTATCATGTCATCAGCAAAGAGTGAGAGTTTGACTTCTTCTTTGCCAATTCAGATGTCTTTTATTTCTTTTTGTTATCTGATTGCTGAGGCTAGGACTTCTAGTACTATGTTGGATAGCAGTGGTTATAGTGGACATCCCTGCCGTATTCCTGACCTTAGGATGACATTTGCTGTGGGTTTTTCATAGATGGCTTTTATGATATTGAGTATGTTCCCTCTATCCCTACACTGTGAAGAGTTTTAATCAAGAATGGATGTTGTAACTGTTGGTGGGAATGCAAGCTGGTGCAGCCACTCTGGAAAACTGTATGGAGGTTCCTCAAAAAGTTGAAAATAGAGCTACCATATGATCCAGCAATTGCACTACTGGGTATTTACCCCAAAGATACAAAAGTAGGGATCCGAAGGGGTACGTGCACCCCGATGTTTATAGCAGCAATGTCCACAATAGCCAAACTGTG